>NW_019272027.1:4177037-4325031 GCF_002738345.1 Cucurbita maxima
AAAAAAAAAAGGACATAGTGAGACGGTAAAACTGTAAATTTATGTGGCAATAAAATCCATTTATTTTTATTCCCTTTCTTATTCTTTTCTCTATCACTCTTATTCAAATGTAGTATCGGTTCATTTATATATTTATTTTTTGTTCAATTTATTACCTCTTGCTTTAAACATTTAATTAATACTTTTCTTTCAAAATATTACCCATAAAAATGATTTTGAAATCACTTTTAATGATTATGGTTTTAAAACTTCTTTAATACATCTTACCCTCTAAAGTGGTTGTTGAATTTGATTATTTACCATTTAACAAAAATTTAATTCTTTTCGGCTTAAATATATTTTTGTCACGTTCAAGTTTATGAACAACTTGAACTTTTGTAAAATGTCTAAAATATCTAATAAATCCTTAAACTTATCATTAAGATCTTAAAGCTATATGATACGGTCATTTATTCCCTAAATTTCCTAACGTGTGAAGATTCGAACATCTGATCTCTTGATCGAGAATACATATTTTACGTCCGTTGAACTATGCTCATGTTAGAAAATAGGTGATATTAGCTTGAAAATTCGATGAAGAGTCACCTCAAGATAATGGATAGCTATAAGCTTCTACATTTTTAAAAAAGAATTGCAAGAAAATTGGTCATAACTTTAGGAAAGTTCATGTCTAAATGTATTGCAATAAATATTTCTCTAGAATTAATATTTTTGAGAAGCAACATGACAATATTTATGAGCCAGCCTGATGAACTCCATTATTTTTTTTTCACTATTATTATAATATTCATAATCCTTAAAAAAAAACAATAAATTGATTTTAAAATGTTTCTTTGAAAGACTTTTCTCCTTGACATTTAAAAAAAATATAAATTAATAATATAATGAATTACATTGATTACATTCGTTATATAATTGATGTTTTTTATTAAGATTTTTTTTTAAAAATTTGTGAATAGTATAACTTAATACATCATTTAAAGAAGTCTCCTCTACCATTTATCAGACTCGTTTACACCTATTTGTCTAGTGCGTCGTATTGGTTCGAGTGGGTATAAACTTTATTTTTGTTCAGGCAAACAATATGCTCATGTAGAGCACAAACCATATAAAACTAAGTCTTCACGAGTAAGATTCTCTATCTATAAGGCTCCTTTAGACCTATTTGTCTCAGGAATTGTATTGGTTCGAGTGGGTATAAACTTTATTTTTGTTCAGGCAAACAACGTGCTCACGTAAACCACAAACCATATAAAGTTAAGGAAGTCTTCTTTTGTCATCTTTAAAGCTATCTATCTCACGAATACGATATTCGTACTGGATATAAACTCCATGTTAGTGATATAATATCTTCTAAAACCTCACCCACAACACTATGAACCAAGATTGGGAGGATTTAAATGTAAAAAAATTCATGTCAATTTAGACATAGCTCATCGAATAAAGACATGTATTACCTTATTTAAGGTTTAAGGTTCCCTTGTCGTAGAAAAAGAAAGAAAAGAAAAAAAAAACTAGTACCTTGCAGCCCTTCAAAAAGATAGAAAGCCAATTGCTTGAGGTCGATTTTCATAAAGCCACAGCCTACAACAAGAAACAAGCCTTTGTAAGAAACCAAAGGGCCAACGTGCGTTAATAAGAATAAATAATTCCTCATGTATAAATGTTAGAGGATGAAAGTCCCCATCGGTAAGAAACCAAGGACCAACGTGCGTTAATAAAAATCAATAATTCCCCTTGTTTAAATGTTGGAGGATGAAAGTCCCCATCGGTTAATTTAAGGAATGATGATAGGTTTATAAGTGAGGATAACTCCATAGGTACCTTTTGGGAAACCCAAAACAAAGTCATGAAAGCTTATTTTCAGTCATATCCCCTATCAATAATTATATATTGTGAGCCGTTGTTGTTACTCTATTGCTTGCATATATAACGTCTCTTTTAAAATCTCCCTCTGCCCTCGTTTTCTAAAACTTTTTAAACCGAGGCCAAAGGCTCGAGCATACGTCGCTTGACCGTAGACAATGTAAGAACGAAATGGCTTAACTCACTTGTCGTTGGGAAGTGAGTGCCACACAAATGCAAGTCTGCTGCCATCAAGAGTGCGATTGTGAGGTGGACAATATCATTCCATTGTGGAGAGTCGTGTTCATCTAACATGGTATCAGAGTCATTCATCTAACGCTTTGCGCTTTGCAACATGAACAGATCGAGACGATGCAATGTCGCCTAATTTCAATCACATCTTTGCCTCAGCTCAGAGACCTGATCAGCAATTTTAAATTCCGTTTTGTAGCCTCATCACCAGTGAACTCAACAGTTTCGGAAGCTTAAACTCTGCAACAGTGAGACAGGAAGAATAAAACAAACAGGTAGTTATGAAGAGCATGGTATTAAATTTCCGGCAACATATCACGTGTGTCAATAGATTCGATGTCGACATAAAGGGTGAATCAACATTCCCATCTACTATTTCCATAGATATTATCAAAAAACTGAGGCATCGACATTTCTTTCAACATCTATATTTAAACCTTAATCAGGTCCAATCAGAATTTGGTCAATTAGAATCTCACCTTTATCTTCTTCAGAGTAAGAATAAGCATAAACTTCCTTCTGAAGCAGTTCTGTGTTTTCTGGGGTCATAATGGATGCATGCACGCTTCTGTAAAAGATTGAAAAAGTCTCAATAAATATACATTATGCAGAAGAAATTAACTAGCCTATACAGGTTAACCTTTTGTTCTCTAGCTTCTGATGAATTTACTATTTCTTAAGGTGAGTTTCACAATATATAGTAAAAGTGAAGTAAAGTATGCCAAAGAAAGCTTTTATATTTATATTTTTGTATATATATATGTATGTATATATATCCTACATAATGTCGCCAAAAATGCCTCGTATGAACGTCCTCAAACGCAATACCAACTTCTTCATTTTGCCCCAAGATGAACTCCAGTGGTTCAATTCTGGTTGCTTCGCTGTTGTTGGGCTGCCCAGAGATCAACTGCTAATTCAGACCAGCCAAAATCCCTGGAGAATCACAATCCCAGTAGCAGTTGAAGTCTCTTTGTTCCACTGCCAATGTGACCATGCATACAAATAAGTTTCAGATCCTGTTTACTCATGATTATATTCATGTAAAAATTTTAATAATAGGTCACTGACTCATAATCTGGCTGAAAGTAAAGTAAAACATAAGTGGCATGTCTATAGACTAGTACTTTCTACCAAATACAAGAGCAGAAACCATTAAATCCTCATACCTCTCAGAGAGAGAAGGTATTAACTCTTCACAAACTTGAATAATTACTGAATCGCTTCTCTTCGCCTTAGTATGAGTCTGTTCAACTTCTGACAATGAAAAAAATGAAACCAACAAACTTAGTTACTAGAATAATTTTCTATCATGAAAAATCGACATATAATAACTCCAGTATACTTTTTGACATTACTAACTAGTTATGCTTGCTGCCAAGCTGGGCTATAAGGCATACATACTCAACCCCACAGTTGTTGAACTAAAAAAAAAAAAGTAATGCTTATTTATTTTCGTTTTCTTTGATTTGTCAACCTAATAAGAGCATAAAACCAATTGTCACCTACTAAAGTTCCTTGAAGGCTATTTTTTATACAATAATAAATAATGAAGTGACACTCGAATCAGACTTCAAACAAAGGCGGAAAGCATCTATAATTTGAAAAGACATACCAGGAAGGTCTTCTTCAATTGAACAGCGGCTACTAAGATATAAATTAGAGCACCAATCTAAGTCTACGCCTTCACTCTTCGCAAACTCTTCTAGCAAACGACCAATGAAATTATAAGCAATCATGCTAGTTCCATCACAAGCTTCTTGAATCACGAGGTACTGATTCTTAAACGGGCTTGGTTTACTAGGCTCCATCTGAGGCATTGCACATGGCATGTTGAAAGAACTTAAAAAGGGGGTTTTTGCAAGATCAATTGTATCCAACAAAATATTTGGTGTCAGCTTGGAGGAAGGAGAGTCATATATATGATGTGAAAATGAGATGGTGTGCTTGTTCCCCACTTGTTGGTTAGAAGATAAGTTATATGTATCCACCTGAACTTTGGATTCCATGAATGAAGAGCAGAAATTAAAAGAAGAATCTAAAGAGCCCTCCCTGGTAAAATGCGTAAGTTCTGAACATTGGAGAGGCCTAACATCAGGACTTTTCATGGACGCCTGACTTGAACATTGGAGAGGCCTAACATCAGGACTTTTCATGGACGCCTGACTAGGGGACAAGACATTCCCCACTGATGAATACCCCAGATTGCCTGGCATAGATTCCCCCATACCTTCAATATAAACAGAATGGGACCCATTGTCTTCTCTAGGCAAGCCACCATCACAACTATCACTGCCATCATCATCAAAATCGTCATCACTTTCTTCTAACTCTTCCATATATGCATCAGCAAATTCGTCTTCAAATTCACGGTTAGGTAGTAAATCCCAAACTACTTGTTTCATTTGAGCACTCAGACTAAATACACATTCAACCTCCTCTTCAGTTTCATCTTGCGAGAAAAATGAATGTGACGCACTTCGAGAATCTGCATTTATCATAGCTAAAGCTTTCAAAAGAGACTTTGGCACAGTGTCCATATCACAGCACTCAAAAAGATAGTCTATTAACATCTGCTTAATAGCTGTTCTTAAGCACCTATTGGGCACTTCAGAATCAGGATCCAACAAAGACTTCAACTGTTTGAGCTTCCGAAAGTCACTTTTCTTTCTAACAAACCATATGGCTTTTACTATTTCATTATGCAAGGTTTTTATTTGAGGTGAGAAGGGATAAAACTCAATTATGGATGAATTGTGGTGACCTGATACCAGCTTAAGTGATAATTCAGCCATGGCCATAGCTTTTGCAAGTGATTCTTGTAATTTATCTCCTTCTCGAAGAGATGAAAGCATCTTCTTACTAATTTTTGTAAGAACATTAATAAGACGATCACGTCCCCACCCATGCTTGTGACGTTTCATCTGAGGCATAACTCGAACTCCTGAAAGTTTTCGATGCATTGCTATGAGACCTTGGGTGGGCAGGTCTCCTAATCTATACAGAACCTGTGATGCAGCATCCTGCAAAGATGGCAAACTTGGTGTCGAAGTTGCTGCGCATCCTCTTCGACATCCTCTTCGGAAATTTTTTGGGTCATTGAGAAGCTGAGCCAATCGTATAACAATTTCCAATTGATGGCAATCTTGACTTTCCCTTCTCAGAACTTTTGGAATAAACTCTTTGATGACCCTTTTCAGCTTGCAGCGAGTTTTTTCCAATTTGACGGAGTCTTCTGTAAATATTCTAGCAAGAAGGTAAAGTCCATTGGTGCTCAGATCATTAAGACATGACAAGATGAGTTTTCTAACTTTGCAAGTATCTAACATTAGATCAACTGGAATACCAACACGACTTGTTTCAACATTTAAAGTTCCAAAAGCTCCTTCAACTCTTGTTCTGACAGTCTCATAGAAAACCTGAAAAACAGAGTTTGAAAGAACAAAACACAGTGAATAAGGTTTACATTTCCAAAAGATGGACTATTTTGTGTATCATCTTGTAAACTTGGGACTTAACCCTGGAAAAGTACAACAGGAAACAGGATCCAAAGTTACTTGAGGAAAAAAGAATAATGAATTTTCCACTACTGCATTACAATTTGCATAAAGAAAAAGTAACTGAGGGAAGGAAAAGATGGAAAATGTAGCTTACATCATCTTCCCTCAGCAATGATTCAGGCAAGTTTCTAATAAAAAAACAAAAAAAATATTCATTAGAGCAAGGAATCGATGAACTAAATTTAACATATATGAATTGTCTAATAAATCTTCACTTACTTTTTGTTTAAAAAGTCTGAATGATCAAAATGCTTTAGACTAGGTACAGATGTAGGAAGCCCCAGCAGCCATCTGCATACATTCAACATATTCAGCGCCTCCCTAACGGGTCTACATACAATCTCTCCAATGAAGTCACACTGAAAAAAATAAAATTCTAAAACACCACTTTCAACTACAAATTACAAAAAAAAAAAAAAAAAAAAAAAAAAAAAAAAAAAAAAAAAAAAAAAAAAAAAAAAAAAAAACGGAATCAGGTATCAATGGAGTTGGTTGTTCACTGATTGAAACAATTTAGGTCTCCAAATTACTCAATCTGGATCAGTGATGTTTGGTTGCCATTTATCCAAACACACCGATCATAGCCATCAAAATTATCAATTAAGTACTCTAAACTTGTAGAATCCGTTTCCAGTAAATCGAAAACTGCAGCATCGATATCTAAATTACTAAAAGTAATAATCTATGCCGTCCGGACACTACATTTATACGCAATAAAAAGGAAACAAAATTGGATTTGAACAGCGAATTGCTTGTCAAAAGTCCAATATCAATAATTTAAAACTTCTTTATCTAGCTCTTCATTCCTCCATTTTTCATTTAAACAGTATGTGGCGCAAGCAAACAAAATCATAAACCGATTACGGAAAGACAGACCTTCTTTTAGATTTCAAAAGCTCCTCTTGGCGCCGAATCTGTAACAAAAGTTCTTGAGAATCCGTCTTACAAAACTCCATCAAGTATTGCTCTTGGAAAAAAAAAAAGTTCAGTTACAGGAGAATATGGTTAATATATTCCAAGCCGCAGTCGTCGCCTTCAAACTCAACGCCGATCGCTAGTCACCCGTCGCCGTTCGCCGCTGTAGGTTTCATCCGAGAGGGAGAACTGCGCGCGCGGGAAGGAGGATAAGGAAGACAAAAAGAAAATTAGGGCATTCTAGAAGGGTAAAATAGTCCTTTCATCCTTAAAAAAAGTCCTTGTCCATATTTGAAAAACTCAAGGGTGACGTAATATCTAATGAAATTAAAACCCGGTATTTAACTTCGGGGAACATCCACCCCTCTTCGGGCTCCAGCGTCCTTATTGGCATCTTTGGTGAACAACATGTCTACCACCGAGTCCCTCTTCAGGGTCAGCGTCCTTACTAGCACATCGCCTCGTGTCTACCCCCTTCGAGGAACAACGTGTCTACCCCTTGGGGAATAATGTGTCTACCCCCTTCGGGGAACAGCGAGAAGGCTGACACATCGTCTGGTGTCTAGCTCTGATACTATTTGTAATAGCTCAAGTCCACTGCTAGCAGATATAGTCCCCTTATAGAAATAATAAAAAAAAAATTAAAAATTAAAAATTTGAAAGAATTAATTTTAACCCATTTAAAAAACAAAATATGATCTAGAGGATTTTTCAGCAAATTTTGCTTAAATTTACCAAAAAAAAAATAAATAAATAAATAAAGAATTAATTAACATAACTTTGTGAGAAAGGCTGCAAAAGAACCAATCTTAAAGACACAGTATTGACAAAAAATGAAATGATATAAACTACTTCACTTTAAAGAAACCCCACAGAATCTACCAAACAAACATTATATAAGGGAGAATCCCAACCCCTTTCAACTCATTCACCAACTTCTTCCCCTTCCTTTCCTTCAACAGTTTCTCTAAACATGGCTCTCTCTACCATCTCCAAATTAGCCTTTGCCCTCTCTGCAACTTTGTTCATCGGCTACGCTATCGCTCACGACTTCTCGATCGTGGAATATTCCCCCGAGCATTTAGCCTCCATGGATAAAACCATCGAGCTTTTCGAGTCGTGGATGTCGAGGCATAGTAAGTCGTATAGGAGCATTGAAGAGAAGCTCCATAGGTTTGAGATATTCCTTGACAATTTGAAGCACATTGATGAGACAAACAAGAAGGTTTCTAGCTATTGGCTTGGGTTGAATGAATTTGCAGACCTGAGCCATGAAGAGTTTAAGAGTAAATATTTGGGATTGAAAGTCGAGTTTCCGAGGCAAAGATCAGCTCGTGGCTTTAGTTACCAGGACGTCGAGGACGTGCCGGAGTCGGTCGATTGGAGACTCAAAGGAGCTGTTACTCCAGTCAAGAACCAAGGCTCCTGTGGTCTCTTTCTTTCTCTTATCTATTTATTTACTTAGTTATGGATCTATGGTATAAGATCAAGATTTTCCCATATGACGCTTCAACAAAACTATGATTGTGTAATGCAGGGAGTTGTTGGGCGTTTTCAACTGTGGCAGCAGTGGAGGGGATAAACCAAATTGTTACTGGAAATCTAACCTCGTTGTCCGAACAAGAATTGATCGACTGCGATCGAAGCTTTAACAATGGATGCTATGGCGGTCTGATGGATTACGCCTTCCAATACATAATGTCGAACTCAGGACTTCGAAAGGAGGAGGACTACCCATATCTTATGGAGGAAGGAAAATGTATTAGAGAAAAGGTAAATAGACTCAACATTAGAAATCACAAACCTCCACAATGGTATAACATTGTTTACTTTGAACATAAGCTCTCATAGTTTTGTTTTTGATTTACCCAAAAGGCCTCGTACCAATGGAGATGTATTTCTTATTTATAAATTCATGATCATCCCCTTAATTAGCCTATGTGGGACTCCCCACCAACAATCCTCCCCTCGAACAAAGTATACTATAGAGCTCCCCTGAGGCTATGGAGTCCTTGAATAGCCTCCCCTTAATTGAGGCTTGACTCCTTTCTTTGAAGCCCTTGAACAAAATACACCATTTATTCGACACTTGAGTCACTTTTTGACTACACCTTCAAGGCTCACAACTTCTTTGTTCGACATTTGAGGATTTTATTTAGCCATGACTCTGAAAACATGTTAGAAATCACGAACCTCCACAATGGTATGATATTGTCTATTTTGAGCATAAGCTCTCATGGCTTTGTTTTTGGTTTACCCAAAAGGCCTCGTACCAATGGAGATGTATTCCTTATTTATAAACTCATGATCATCTCCTTAATTAGTCGATATGGAACTCCCCACCAATAATCCTCAACTCTTAATGCCAAAACACAACTAAGATAAAGCTTACACTTCCTATTATTTACTAAAACAAGTTACTATAATCTCTAGGAACAATTTGATGTCGTAACAATCAGCGGTTACGAAGACGTGCCAGCAAACGACGAACAGAGCCTCCTAAAAGCATTGAGTAACCAACCTGTCAGCGTAGCCATTGAGGCTTCTGGCAGAAATTTCCAATTCTACAAAGGGGTAAGATAGATTGTAAAGCATAGCATCATACTTTCCCTGACAAACAAATCAAAATCGATGGCTTCACTTGAATCTAACTATGATCATTGGTTTGTCTATGAACTTCACAGGGAATATTCACAGGTCGATGCGGAACTGAGATGGATCACGGTGTGACCGCGGTCGGGTATGGTTCATCAGAGGGAACAGACTATATTATTGTGAAGAACTCATGGGGACCAAAATGGGGAGAAAATGGATACATTAGGATGAAGAGAAATACCGGAAAACCTGAAGGATTATGTGGAATCAACCAAATGGCTTCGTATCCAACCAAAGAGAACTAATCCATTGAAGCTCTCTCTATGTTGTTTGAACATTTCGATACTCTTTTTTCCCCTCCATGTTCCTTTCAAATTGATATTGAATTTCTGTAACTTTTCTATTACCTTTGATCAATAAAACGACCAAATTAGTATTGGTTCGACATGAAGTAAGTTGATACTCATTCTCCAGGCTCTCGTGGCTTCGCTTTTGGTTTCCTCAAAAGGCCTCACAACAACGGAGATAGATAGTGTTGTTACTTGTAAACTCATGATCTTCCTCTTAATTAGCCAACGTGGGACTACTCCTCTCAATAATTCTCAACAATCTTTCCCTCGAATAAACCACACTATAGAGCCTCCCCTTGAGGCCTCATTCTCTAGAGCTCTCGAACAACCTTCCCTTAATCGAGGCTCGACTCCTTCTCTAGAGCCCTCGAACAAAGTACGCCCTTTGTTCGACACTTGAGTCACCTTTGATTATATCTTCAAGGCTCACAACTTCTTTATTCAACACTTGAAGATTCTATTGGCATGACTAAGTGAAGGGGATGACTCTGATACCATGTTAGGAATCATAGACCTCTACAATGGTATGATGTTGTCCACTTTGAGCATAAACTCTCGTGGGTTTGCTTTTGGTTTCCTCAAAATGCCTCGTACTAAAAGTAATGTATTACTTACTTATAAACTTATGATCTTCCTCTTAATTAGCCAATATGGGACTACTCCTCTCAATAATCCTCACGAGTAAGTACTACCAAAAAGAAATCAAGCCATAAAAAATTATCTAAAGTTAATGCTATTTAATCACACAAAAAACTGTAAGTTGTCATTTGCACAAGTTAACAATAAGAACGGATGATGAATTCTATCCTATAAACGATCGATTGTATAATTTTCTTCGAAAGAAAACCATTCTGACAATCGCATCCTAAAAGCTCTCTATCAGCTACACATTCAATAAAACAAGATCAACCGATTAAACAGCAGATAAAACTCTTAACAATCAGACAACATCCACATTGCTAAGTAGAACATAAAGATCACAGCCGACTTCCCCTTCCCCGCAGCAGCAGAATGCCCAATCAAACAAAAAAAGAAAACGAAAATGGAGAAAGAGAGAAATCACATGTACTTGAGGGAAGGGATGGAGTTGTAGAAGACGCCGATCCATTAGAGCTCAATGGGAGTGGGCTTGCGAGGATTATCGGAAGCGAATCGGTAGGGGATGGTGCAGGCTCTGTAATTTGAATCAACCAGTGTGAGCAGCAGCGGAAATGGCACCAGCAACTGAATCAATCATGCAGAGCAACAGAAGTAGAGGGAAGTGGAAGATCCGCGAAGAAAGGAGCGGGAAAGAGTCGGAAACGACATGTCGTTTTATTTTTTTTATTATTTCTAATATTTTGGCTAAATATAATTAGTCGAGCTAGAAAACATTAAATTATTTATTTAAAAAAAATCTTATTTCAAAATTATTATTATGAGATGACTCTATCTAGACAATTTTTGTTCAACATCCTAATAAGTTTCTCCTTTATTTTATAAAGTCAAAGATAAGTTAAATTTTTAAAAAAATACGAACATTTTTAAACAATTGGTAAAATTCAAACTATTTTTTTTAACATATTGGCTTATATGACATGAAATTATGTGAATCGTAATTGTTGTCGTATTTCTAACTTTTCTATTGCTTCTTCGATCTTGAGAAAGCTTTGTCAATATTTCTCAACTACCTAGGGCGAATGCTGAATGATAGATGGGAGGTACCAACAAGAGAGGTTGTGATGACGACAATGCTTGCAAAATTTCCTCAACGAGAGGAAGAATGAAGAAAAAATAACGAATGAGTTGTCAACTCACATCGTCCAACTACAAAATAATAATGATAATAATAAAATAATCTAATGACACAATTCCCGCGCCATTTTTTCGACCATCAATTATCCACTAACATAGTCTATTAGTTTGTTATACTTTCATATTTTTATTAGTCAACGAACCATAGTAAAACCTGTGATCAGACTCTCTGATCTTTTGGATAGTTCGTGTTTTATGCATTTTTCTCACAAAAATATGGAAAACTTGTGGTCGTACTCTCCGATTTTTGGGTAGTTCGTGTTTTATGCATTTTTCTCACAAAAATATGAAAAACCTAGGGTCAAGACTCTTCGATCTTAGGGTAGTTCGTGTTTTATGCATTTTTCTCACAAAAAGACACAAAAAAGAGGGAGGGAGGGATCTTGTTGATGTAGATTGATTGGTTCATTAAATAAATGAAATGGAATGATCAAATATAGAAACTGTTAGCATCATGATATTGTAATAAACAATTATCTACATGTACATCTTAGAACCTTTCAACACTAATGATTTTGCTTTGGAAAAAAAAAAAAAGAAATTATAAGAAGCTTAAGAGGAGGAAGAAGAGGCCACAAACAAGACATTACCTTACTTTTTTTCTTTATCATGTTCTTCATGTCAGCCTCATTTTTTTGCCTTTGAAAACCTGAGACATCGATATTTTTCACCACTTACAGTGATTTCAAGAGCTCCGTCTTGGTTATCTTGATTTGATGCAGTTCCCATTAGCACACTTTTCTCTTTTTCCAGATTCTCCTTCTCCATCTTCAACCTTGCTTCTTGTCGTGCAATCTCTGCCTAAAATCAAAGCGTGATGAGAAGCCATCTTTGATTCTACTTTTATCATTATCATTATTGTTTATCAGCAGGAAAAGAACTCTTCTTTCTGGAAGCATGAATGGTTAATTGGTTGATGCATGGAAAGGGGATGAAAAGAATTACAGAACATAATAATAAAAGAAAAACTCAACCTTTTCCACCCATTATTGTATGGAAGATTCAAACCTCTGGCCTCTTAGTCAATAAGATATACATTAACCGATAGAGTCATATTCTGTTCATCTTTCATTAAACTATTGCTACTTGATACAATCAACATATCTGCTGAATGAGTAACTTCAAGTTCTACACCTAACCTTATTCGCTAAGCTGAATTTACTATGATGTATTGCACCATTAAAATTAATATGATAGACCTGATAGATCGCCTATTAAATATGTATACAAGAGGAGGCACTTAAGGAGGAGAGAGAGTGGGGAATCATGCAGGTGATTGTTGGCTAGATGTAACCGCCCAAGCTCACCGCTAGCAGATTTTGTCCTCTTTGGATTTTCCCTTTTGAGCTTCCCCTCAAGGTACGCGTTTGCCAGAGAGAGGGGTTACCACACCCCTATAAAGAATGCTTTGTTCTCCTAATCTGCTTGCGGTGGACTTGAGCCGTTACAAATGGTATCAAAAGTCAGACACTGGGCAATGTGTTAGCAAGAAGGCTGAGCCTCAAAAGGAGTGGACACGAGGCGGTGTGCTAGCAAGGACGTTGTGCCTTGAAGGGGAGTGGATTGGGGGGTCCAACATCAATTGGAGTAGGGATCAAGTGTTAGCGTCCTGTTGGGTCTCGAAAAGGGGTGGATTGTGAGATCCCACATCGGTTGGGGAAGAAAATGAAGCATTTTTTATAGGGGTGTGGAAACCTCTCCCTAGCAGACGCGTTTTAAAAATCTTGAGAGGAAGTCTGAAAGGGAAAGCCCAAAAAGAACAATATCCCCACTCGGGAATGTTTTTGAGATGGGTCTTTGTATGGTCTGTTAGCAAGGGTTGGTTGGGCATCTTTTTGGCTTGACAATTGCTGTATTGGGAGAGAAGGAGAAGCTATCTAATACTTCCCTTGGCACTATACCCATTATTGGTAAACAAATCCTAATCTTGCCACATTTTATACCATATGCTAATGTCTCTCGGTTGTAAATCTACAAAAACCAAACCTGCGAAACTATAGCTTGTTCCTTCACACAAACTTGGCTCCATGTTCCCAACTCTTTAAAATCATATGCCAAACATCCCATAGAAACTTATCATCCGGAATTCCTGATCTTTACTGCCAAGATTTCGAGGAAAATATGAAAACATGCGACAAACGAAATGGGCATCCTATAATCCGTGCAGTAATGGCTTGTAAAGTCCAGAAAACAAGCATTTGACAACCTAAAAGGTAAGAGCCACACAGCAGGAAGGTGCAATCTTGAGTTTAAAGAGATAGCAGAAAGGCATCCTACTATACATAAGCTCTCGCCATCTTAATTTTGAACAAAATATCAAACAAACCTACCACAAAAAGATCAGTTTCTAACATAGTTGTGAAAGCATCACCAAGAATTCTGCCCTAACAACTAAGCTGTGATTTGAATGCTTAAAAAATCCAACTATGGAGTGATGAGATTGGGGGCAAAAGTCTTCATTTCAACAACTCGGAATGAAAGAATTCACGTTACATCGAGCATGTATAAGAGAAGTGACAAGGACTGAAAACTCTTCTTGACTAAATTAAGCGTGAGAACATCGGAATATAAAAATGAGCATACATCCATGGAAACTCATCAGAATCATCGATTGGCTATCCTAAACAAACAAACTAACTAATTCAACGAGAAAGAGAGAAAATTCAATCAAGTACCTCGCGACGGGAGAGTTCAGCCTTCCAAGCAGCTTCGCGCTCAGCAACCTCACGTTCGCGCTCTTCAATGTAACTCTGCATCTCTCTCTCCTTCATGATACGATCTTGAATATCCGCATCCAAGGCTTCCTTAAGCTCCTCCATGAATTTATCCACCACCGCCTTTATTCTCAAAGACATCGCCAATTCCGCCCAATTACACCTCGAAACCGTAAAATACTCCCTCCAACAACAACCTCCAAGAGAATCTCAGTCAACTTCCGCAACAGTCTTCCAAGAAGCTTCTGGTTAGGTTTCGACAAGTGAAGAAAGCTATGGCGGAAGATGAAGGAACGGAGTTTCTTCTACAGAGAAGAATAAGAGAAAGAAGAGAGTGTGCGCCCAAAAACCAAAACGAACGAATTTTAGTGGACCTTAGTTTTTATTGGGCCCGGTTTGTTAACGGCCACTCTTTTTTCCTCTAGCCTGGCCCACAAGTAATCGAAACGGTGCGTTTTGACAAGGTAATCTTACCAAAAATTATGACTAAGAACTTTAATTTTAAGTAATAGATTTTTTTTTTCTTTCGGTAACCTCTCGTAGTCAAGAGGTCACCTATCATAAAATTTCTCTAAGTCAAACATTGTAATGGCACAGCTGGCAAATGTTGTTCTCTTTGAACTTTTTCTTTCAGACTTTAAAATGCGTCTGCTAGAGGAAGGTTTTCACACATTTATAAACCGTGGTTTGTTCTCCTCCCCAACCAATGTGGGATATCACAAACACGTTTT
This sequence comes from Cucurbita maxima, assembly GCF_002738345.1. NCBI lineage: Eukaryota > Viridiplantae > Streptophyta > Magnoliopsida > Cucurbitales > Cucurbitaceae > Cucurbita > Cucurbita maxima. The sequence continues at coordinate 4,191,794 of NW_019272027.1, forward strand.
AATTTTAAATGATTGGATTAGGTTGAGATCTTACACGTGAATAAATATAATTTTCTTAATAGTTGAAATAAAAAAACAGCTAAACTCGATTAACTTGAAAATAGAGTGTTGGATGATGAAAGTCCCACATCGGCTAATTTAGGGAATGATCATGGGTTTATAAGTGAGGAATACTAACTCCATTGGAACGAGGCCTTTTGGGGAAGCCCAAAGCAAAGGCATGAGAGCTTATGCTCAAAGTGGACAATATCATACCATTGTGGAGAGTCGTGTTCGTCTAACAATTCAATTCCAAGAATAGGTCCGTCCTCCCTCAATCACATTATCCAGATTCATTAGTTGAGGTTACATCAGCCAGGACACCGTATTTTCTTGGTCATGAACAGCCGAACAGGAGCCACAATTCCAAGTATCGCATGAGCCATGCCCTAAACTTGGAGTCAAGCCTCCTTGAAGGTACGAAGGCAGTAAAAAATGACTAAGACTCCAAAGGAGTCAAGTCTCGATTAAGGGGAGGCGTGCTTTGTTCGAGGGGAGGTGTGAGGCGTGCTTTGTTCGAGGGGAGGTGTTGGATGATGAAAGTTCCACATCGGTTAATCATGAAAGTTCGAGGGGAGGTGTTGATGTGGAACTTTCATCATCCAACATAGAGAACTGGGTTAAGTTGGATTGTAAACTCTATTTAAGTTGCTCAGGTCACCAACACAACCCAACCCAACCAGCTCGACATTTCATGCTCGTTCAAAAGATTTTTCTAACCCAACCAACTCAACTCAATCCGTGTATAACCCTATTTATTATATACTAAATTGAATTTTGAAAATTTATTTTGATTAAATTAATAAATAATTAATGAAAAAATGTAGATATTTTTTAAAATTGAGAAACCATGAGCGGTNAAATTAAATTTAAAAATTTAGAATCGATTTAACCTAAAAAGTAAAAATGTTATTACAGTTACAGTCGGTAAATATTTTTCTCGGTGGTAAATCAGTAATTTGATGCAAATATGGAGGGTTTATTAAAGCAGTCCTCCTTCAAACTTCCACCCTCCAAAAATACTCTCTCAAATCCCTACATTCGAGATCCCTTCCTCCCAAAGAAAACTCAAAAACTCTCCATCACTCTCCCTCCACCTTAACCCTTCGATTTTCCGATTAAGCCGCCGTAACTCCGCCGTGTAATGGATGAATACCTCAAGCAATCCAAGCGGAAATTAGTCATGTGGTTCACCAAAACCTTCAAGCCGATCATGACGCACGACGAGCTCGAACCTATTATGGCGACTCTAGGCTTTGTCGGCCTCGAACCGGTTATTAACCGCGACGAAATCTCCTGGAAATCATACGTATACTCCGGCGCTCATAGCCTGATCAAGTCAATGTCGACGACGGAGCGTCCGCCGATACCGCGATTGCCGTATCCGAGAATCGACGGTCTTCACATTTATACGTACAGAGCATTTCTTGACGCAATCAATTTTTACCTCCAGAAATATAACATCTCCGATGTCTTCCATATTAGGTAAGAATGTCAATTCCTTTTGATTTCATGCTTATCTTTAATTGCTCTTGTTTTTATTAATACTTTTTGGTGAATTTCTCTGTTCTTTTTTCGTCTGCAGTTTCGCTTTTCGTTGATTTGAATGATTCTCTGTTCCATCGTCGTTTCATATTTCTTTTCAAGTTTTTGTACGAAATTGAACCCTGATTTTAGGAGATTTCTATTATCAAAATTACGATTGATTGCTGGAATGGTTGAAAATGAACTGTAAAAACAAAATTTTCTGGTTGAGTTCTGGCTTTTAATTTATGAATTTGAAATGTATGGAAATGTTAACTTCATTCGACTCCGATGAACGAAACCTTATTTCTTTTTCAATATTTGACATTTATAATTTTATTATCTTTAATTCTTTATAATTGATCTTTGATTTTTTTTAGTTATTGTATTTGTTTTAATAGGAAAAAATAATTAAAATCATTTATATGCAAAATGATTTTATTTTTTGTTTCATATACGATCAAGATATTTTTAAAAAATTTAAAAAACAAAATTATTTATTTTAAAAATAACTTCAGACCAGTTACGTACTTCAATTTATTCTCTGATTTATTTTTTCTTTCTGAATTTCTACATTTACATTTAAACTGTTTATTTTGTTATTTAACCAATTTCGCTACTGAAAAATAAACAAGATTTGTTAAGAGAAAATCAACTCCTTTTTAGTTCTTTAATTACAAAGGTTAAATTGAACATATATATTTTCCGTATTTATTATTATATTCTCTATCATTAAGAGATAATTTAAAATAATAATGGTAATAATGAACTAGTCTTCTGCTTTGTTTTTGTTTTTATTTTTACTATTAAAAAAGTCATAATTAATTAATTCTTTAAATATTATATTTAACTTTTCCCTTTGTTTTGCATTCATCACCCATTGACCACAAAAAATACTAATTTTGGTAATTTAATTTTAATTTTTATAATTCTAGTTCATAACCTTTAAATTTTTTTAATTTGTTATGAACTTATATGCTTTCTGTTTTGATATTTTTATATTTGAATTGTGAATTTTAGTTTTTTTCTTTCAATTTTCATTAGATTTTATATTTAGTCACTAAGATGATTATGTATTTGGTGTCTAGATGATAGATGAGATTATGTCATATTTTATTTAAGAAATTAAAAAGTAAGTTTCATATTTAGAATTTTTAGTCAAATTTAAAACATTTTTAAAAAAAAAATTCAAATACCTTATTTTGTTTTTTTCTGTTTTATAAATTTTTCTTAGATTTCTAGATTGCTTTTTTTAAAAAAAAAAAAGTAAAAAGCAAAACAAAAAAAAAAAAAAAAACTATAGTAGTGTCTATATTTTTAATTGAAAAAATAAAAAAATAAAAAAAATTATCTAATTATTAAAATCAATCTCTCAAAAGTTTACATATATATATATATATACACACACACACACACAAAATGCTAATTTATCTTAGTTTCTTTACAATTTAATTTTATTTTTGAGTGAATATTAGATAAAAACCCTCTCAATTGCCCGTGGATTCTTCTGTTTGTATTTTTATTTCCGTATTCTATGAGTGATTATTGTATTCATTAAATAAAACTTGTTTAAATTGATATAGAATCTTGTTTGATATATATATATATATATATATATATATCTTTTTTTGGAGTGTTATTCTACAAATTATCAACACATCTACTCATAACTTTTAAAAACAATATGATGAGATATATGGATATATTTTTAAAACAATTTTATGTTGTTTACTTGTAGAGGATTGCCACTGTCTCAAAACCAAGATCAAAACCAAGATCAAAATAGGAATTGGTGTCGAATGTACAAAGAAAATATTCATTATGCTTACATAGAAGGGACTTTAGATCGAACAACAATTGATCTATATGAATCTCAAGAGAGTAATAATGATGATAATAGTGATGACACCAAGGAGGAAAAGATTGACCACCACAAAGAGGTGATAAAGAATGATATTTTTGAAGATATCGTCAATGTTGTTGATTTGAAAGATATTATAACGCAACAAGATTATCAATGAATACAATTTTAACATTTTTTTTTTGTAGCACATCTTGAAAATGTGTTATTTTTTTTAGACATCGTCAATGTTGTTGATTTGAAAGATATTACAACGCAACAAGATTACCAATGATTACAATGAATACAATTTCGATTTTTTTTTTTTTTTTTTTTTTTGTGGCACATCCTTAAAATGTGTATTCTTTAGTAATGTTTTACAAGGGAATAGAGTTTATAGGTTACCAAACCAAGTTTGAATGAAACTCTTAAACCTGATTATAAATGTAATTTTTTTTATAAAAAAAATATATTCGCAAATATTTTGGAAAAGAATAAAACCACTTCGTAATAACTCCTATCACCAATAGATAGATATTATATATCGCCAACAAATATTGTCTACTTTGATTCATTATATATAGTTGTTATATCGCCGACAAGTAGTATATTTTGGCTCGTTATATATCATAGTTTTAAGTAGAAGGTTTCATATACTTATAAGTGGTTCTCTCCTCCAACTAATGTAGGACCTCACAATCCACTAGGGAGAGGTTGCATATACTTAGTTGTTCTCCCCTCCAACTAATGTGAGACCTCACAATCCACATCACACCAGTGGAGGCCTAACATCTTCAATGACACACTACTCGATGTTTGGCTCTAATATCATTTATAACAGGTCACGACCACCACTTGTCGATATTGTTCATTTTAGTCTGTTAGTGTTACCAACGTCCTTATTGACACACTGATTAGTGTCTGACTTTGATATCATTTATAACAGTCCAATTATTCATTTTGGTTTGTTATGATAATAGTCCAACATTGCTAGTAGATATTATTCATTTTGGTTTGTTATACATTATCATCCCTTCATGCATGTATTAAAGATAAGTTTCTATCTTGTAAAAGAATATTTTGTTCCTACTATTCTTTAACTTAGTCTAATTTAACTAACTAAAACTTAAATGAAGTTATATTTTTTAATTTCGGCATAAATTGAGATTATTGGGTTTGGGGACCAAATTTAAACTATATATATATATATAAAAAAAAAAAAAAAAAACCTATTAAAAAAATTATATATATATAAAAAAAAAAGATCTAGGAGAAAACCTAATTTATTAAATCCATGAAAATTAAAAAGAAAATAAAATAAAACAAAATAAAAGCCTAAGAAAACCAAAAAATGTCATCTAGCACCGTTTCCCGGCAATCCACGTATTCCAACTCTATGACCCACCCACTACCTTTGTGTTATTAAAAGATAAGCCATGAACACCAAAGCCTTTTTAAAAGGGGTTCTTATAAGAGATTCTTCTTTTGTTCAAGGGATCTTAAATTATATACTGGAAACACATACCTGTTTCTATGGCTTTCCACTCTGTATCTGCCGCCATCAACATAAAGCCTCGAACCCTTCTACCTCGATAACAGCAAAAAATGAGGCTCCTCCAAGTTTGCTTCTTTGAGCCACCACTCACGGCGGGGACATGAAGATAAAGAACAGGAGGAGGCTGATGAACAATGTGCGTGTCTTTTCCTCTGCCGATTTTCTGAACATCAAAAGTTTGTCGATTTTCTGAATAGAGATCCTGCAATCAGAGAAGCTCAGTTCATTTCAGCGACAAATTAGGGGAATTTTGAAAAAAGAAGGCTGGGAAGAGGGTGTTTTCATAAAGGAAATATACCTCATTTTGAGCCCTTTCAGGCTTCTTCTTCAAGCAAGGCCTTGTACTCTTCTGAATGAAATGGCTGCATTTATAGCTATGATAGTCTACTTGGTTCTTTTGCCAACACCCTTTGCGGCTAAGGATGAAGAGTGGAAATCTGCTACTGCAACATACACCAAAGAAATAGATGGGTCAATCATTGCAGGTATTCTTTTCCTTCACCAGAAAACTCATAAAATTGCCAAGTGTTTAAACATGGTGTTTTATAACCGCCTAGTTCTTAAAATTTGTAAGGAGACATTTGAGTTCTTAAAATTCTAAAAATAAAAATGAGTTTTGAAAAGCTAAAGTTTTGGTTTTCTTACCTTGGATTTTGGGATCATGAGTTAAAAGGTAGATAGCACAAAGCATAATTTTTGAAAAACAAAATTCAAACGAGATCTATTTGGGTGCTCACGTGCCACCCTGCAACTCATATCCTGTGGGAGTTGTTAACCATGGCTGGCATTTTGTAACAAAAATGGGAGTAACAGTCCCACATTCACAAATTTAGGGAATGATATATAAGTGAGTAATACTATCTCTATTGGTATGAGACTTTTTTGGGAAGCCCAAAGCAAAACCATGAGAGCTTATGCTCAAAGTGGACAATATCATACAATTGTGGAGATTCGTGATTTCTAACATAGTATCAAAGTCATGCCCTTAACTTAGCCATGTCAATAGAATCCTCAAATGTCGAACAAAGAAGTTGTGAGCCTCGAAGGAGTAGTCAAAAGTGACTAAAGTGTCGAACAAAGGGTGTACTTTGTTCGAGGACTCCAGAGAAGGTGTCGAGCCTCGATTAAGGGGAGGCTGTTTGAGGGCTACATAGGCCTCAGGAGAGGCTCTATGGTATACTTTGTTCGAGGGGAGGATTGTTGAAGATTGTTGGGATGGAGTCCCACCTTGACAAATTTAGGGAATGATCATGGGTTTATAAGTGAGGAATACTATCTCTATTGGTGTGAGGCCTTTGGGAAAGCCCAAAGCAAAGCCACGAGAGCTTATGCTCAAAGTAGACAGTATCATATCATTGTGGAGAGTCGTGATTTCTAACACAAACTAGTATTTAATGTTGCAGAAGGTGGGGTTATGGAGATCTACATAAGATTCGCTATGGAAAACATAGTGCTGGATTGAGTAGCATGTTGTTTAATGGAGGGAGTACCTGTGGAGCATGCTTTGAGCTTAGATGCGTTGACCACATCTTGTGGTGCTTGGAAGGAAGTCGTACCGTCATTCTAACCGCCACCGACTTCTGTCCTCCCAATTATGGCCTATCTTCTGATTATGGTGGATGGTGCAATTTTCCCAAAGAACATTTCGAGATGTCAGAGGCAGCATTTGCTGAAATAGCAGAGAAAAAAGCAGATATTGTGCCAGTTCAATATAGGAGGTAAAATTAATCTAAGTGCACATAGATTCAAACATTTTCTAATCTTCGAGCTAAGGGGAAAATCGTCTTAAATTGTGTAGGGTGAGGTGTGACAGAAGTGGTGGATCACAGTCAGCGGGAATTCTCGATTCTTTCAAGTTTTGATTACTAATGTTGGAATGGATGGTGAATTAGTGGGAGTGAAAGTGAAGGGATCAAGAACAGGATGGATACCTCTGGCAAGGAACTGGGGACAAAACTGGCGAAGTAATGTCAATCTTCATGGGCAACCCTCTCTCTTTTGAAGTTGCCTCTAGCAGTGGAAAAGCACTTACTTCCTATGGTGTTGCACCTGGAAACTGGCAGTTCGGGCAGACATTTGAAGGGAAACAATTTTGACATCGTTATGCAGCTAGGGATATTCAAAACTTTAGGCCTTCATTATGAAATATAACCAGAAGCTTTGAACATAAGAACACTGGCATGTTAAATCTCTGGATGTGTAAACACATGAGAATCAGACTGCACAAAATTAGCAGTCTGGGCGTCGAGCCCACATAGTTTTCATCTTTACTGTATATTTTTCGAAAGGCAATGCAGCAATACCAAACCTGGTTTTGTGAGATTACACATTGGTTGGGGAGGAGAACGAAGCATTCTTTATAAAGGTGTGGAAACATCAACCTAGCATACGCGTTTTAAAAACCTTGAAGGAAAATCCGAAAGGAAAAGTCCAAAGAGGACAATATCTACTAGCAGTGAGCTTGAGCCGCTACAAATGGTATCACAGCCAAACACCGGATGATGTGCTAATGAGAAGGCTGAGCCCCGAAGAGGGGTGGACATGAGACGGTGTGCCAGCAAAGAGGCTGGACTTTGAAGGGGAGTGGACACGAGACGGTGTGCCAACAAGGACGTTGGGCCTCGAATGGGAGTGAATTGTGAGATGTCGCATCGGTCGAGGAGGAGAACAAAACATTTTTTATAAGAGTGTGAAAACCTCTCCCTAGAAGATGCGTTTTAAAAACTTTGAGGGAAACCGAGGGAAACCCAAAAGGAAAAACCCAAAGAGGATAATATTTGCTAGTAGTGAGTTTGGGTGGTGTGTTACATGTTATGTCCTAATGTATTCAACATAAATTTCAGTACTCTTTTGGATGGAAAACGAAATTATGTACCATTCACTTTGCTTTATAATCCAGCTTTTTTCCTAACATTTCTGCATTAGGTGGACTTAGATGAAGTTCTCATCCTCACGGCAGAAGAGCTGACGTATGTTGCCAGATGATCAGCTCTTCTCTGCATAAACCAATGACAGTTTCAAGCAGGTAAGGAAAGTGTTTGGATCCCAGCAGCGTGAGAAACTGAAGCACAAGAACATGGGAAAGAGAGTATACTTGCGGATACAATTTATCCAACTAGTGTCATTTATCCAATCAAACATAATCCCAAAAGTTCATTTCCAAGGGAAGTTTCTCGGTCTTTTCAGGTTTCTTCAAAGGAAACATTGACGAACTCCATCTTGCCAGAAGTTCAATCAGTATACGCCTTCTATTCCATGATTCAAAGCCCGATCAGCAGCTCAATGCGTAGATATGGCTGTAGCTGCGGGTCTTCTTCCTCTAGAACCTCGAGCGATTCACCATAAATCTTTTGTGCACACCCTGCTTCACATTCTTAAACCAGTAGCCTCTCCAGATGATTCCAGTCCTTTTATGACAATCCTGAATGAAGTCTTATCCGGCTCGCAACCTACTTCTTTCATCAATAATAGGACTCAATCACAAGTTCACCTAAATTATAACAAACCAAAGCTCACAAAAGAGCATTAAACCCGTCAATACCAGGCCCTACGTCAGTTTCTGCTCTCAAATAGGAATGAATAATTTTTTACTTGTTCGAACAATCCACTGCTAGCCAATAATGTAATAATATCAGCATACAGCGAAACCTGAGGCTTGTCCCGGTGTTCCTTCCTAACATCTTCGAAAACCTAAGTCTCAAATATCAACAGTAAAGTAATACAAAATATCAGCAAGGAATATTGAAGGAATTTACCATAAGCAGAAATCCATATCTCGCTATTGCTGTGATAATTCTTCAACAATCGATACCGATCGTGCAATATGGAATAATTCCGGTAGCTAATAAATCGAAGATGCGGATAAACATAAAAATCTAAAGCAGATGCATCACCTTAAGAGCCAAAGAACACTCGTTCTGACGAATGAGCTCGTGAAGAACAGCCATCATATCGAACTTCAATAAGCGCCTTAACTTCGGAATCGTACACTCGGTCCAATTGTTGTAAATCTTCCTTGGCTCACTTCAGCGACTGTACCGCTTGAATCGCTTCAATGCTAAGGTTCCTTGGCTCACTATCACTCTCCGATATTTCTCCGCCCTTCCTAGCCGCAGGCAACATGCTTTCCCACCGCCGCTCAGTAACTCGTACGGAGGACCGAGAATCGTCGGCGACGGAGAAGTTGCCAAGAAAATCATTGTTAGATGCTCTCTCCGGCGAAAAGTCCCAGCCCAACTCTTAATCATCCATGAACCGCCATTTTTCTTTCCGCCTGAATCAGTTCGTGAGAAGAAGGGTTTAAAGGTTTATATATAAAATATATTTTCAATTAAATAATAAAAACCTTAAACAATTGAATTTTAGTTCATTATTAATTTTTATTACTCTTTTTTCTATAAATTTTAAAAATATATTCTCATTTTAATTTTTTTTAATTATTATTATTATTTCATCATTTTTATTAAAAAAATAAAAAGTTGGTTTTATTGAAAGTATAAAAATTAAATTTAAATAAATTAACAAAATAGTATTTTTAACTGAAGATAAATTTGTTTGATAATATTTTTAAACTTTTAAAAATATCTAAAAATTACATTATTAGTACATTTATTACTAATACTTATTTAAAAAAATATGCCTAAAATATTAAAGATAGTATTAATCTGTTTTTTCATTTTTTTTTACCATACAATCGTATATGGATCAATCAGAATTACCGTGGAAAATAACAGGATGAGATTAGATTGACCCGTACATAGGTAGGATTGGATTAAGTGATGAATAATAAGGAATTATGCTTTCGTTTTTACCAGAGAGATCCGAACCATCAAATGTCTCACTTTATTTACTGAAAGGCTATAAATATTCTTTCGTTCGACAGAAAGAATGCATCTTAGATTATTTTTGAAACGTGATACTATTATCTAGATTCGTGTTATAAAAAACGAAGGAGGCTGCAAAACTGAAGCAATTGTCTCTTGTAAACCTATCGATTTTGAGTGCCTCGGGAGCGAAGTTTTGAATAAATCAATGATCTCATACGAGGGAAAGTAAGCTCGCCTCCCGTACTAATAGGTCCTCCCATTGCATGGCTAAAAGCTCGTGTATTGTGTGATAAATGATGTCTACATAGAGTTAATGATGGCCGATCAGCTAACAATCGTCCCTTCTTTGAAGTTAAAAGTTGGACCCGTAGGCATTCGTTTAAAAAATAAATAAATATCTTCTTGACTAAGTAATAAGTTAGGCTTACGTTTGATTTTGAATTTTTTTAACGAGGGATTTGAATTTTAAAATAATAATTATTTTAATTTTAAAATGAGAATTCAAATTTTATATGTTTGACATTAAATTATATCAATATTAAAAAAAAAAAAAAAAAAGAAATTGATTTTTTGTCCACATTAAGAAGGCGCGTGTGATGCACTGAGTCCAACCCAACCGTTGCGTTACGATGTAAATTTCCGGTTTACGTAATTATCGGGTTTCTCTCATTTCTCTTTCTCATCGCTCTTTCTGTGTGCTTTTGTTGAACAAGTTTCGACTCACAGAGCCTGCGACTTGGCACCAAACCGAGGGCCAAACCGAAAAGGGGGAAATCCAAAATCGATGAGCCCATGAACAGATTCAGCTTCGAATTGGACATTAAATTGAAGCTACCACTGGTAATTTTCTTCCGATTCAATTCAATTTCAACCATGATTCGCTGAATGGATTTCTGTTCTTTGATTCTGCACCAATGTCGGTTTCGCAAGCCCTAGGTGGCAAGTCCAGATGCGGCCGTGCGATCGGCCCTTCCCTCGATAAGATTGTCAAGAACGCGGCCTGGCGTAAGCATTCTCACCTTGTTTCCTCTTGCAAATCCGTTCTCGATAAGCTTGATTCTATTTCGGAAGCTTCTCTTGATCCTGCTTCCCCGATTTCTGGCCTTTCACCGGCTGATGCGGAGTTTGTGCTCCAACCGCTCCTTTTGGCCCTCGATGCCGCCTACGTCAAGGTTGCTGAGCCCGCGCTTGAGTGCGTCTTCAAATTGTTCTCCCGCGGTCTATTCCGTGGCGAGATCGAGAGGCCGGATGGCGAGGCGAATTCTGGTGCTAGTTCCATTGTGTTTAGGATCGTTGAGTCTGTGTGCAAGTCGGGAGGTCTTGGTGATGAAGGAATTGAGCTCACTGTTCTCAGGGTGTTGCTCTCTGCGGTTCGATGCCCTTGTGTATTGATCCGCGGGGATTGTTTGGTTAATGTTGTTCGGACTTGTTACAATGTGTATCTCGGTGGCTTGAGTGGTACGAATCAGATCTGTGCAAAATCCGTTCTAGGTCAAATAATGATCATTATTTTCAGTAGGATGGAGGAAGACTCCATGGATGTTCCTGCGAGTATAATTTCTGTGAATGAATTATTGGAATTTACCGACAAGAACTTGAATGAAGGCAATTCTATATATTTTTGCCAGAACTTTATTAATGAGGTAATGGATGCCAGCGAAGGGGTTGCGGATAAGAAACTATTTTCAAGTTGGGGACAATTGCAGAATGGCAATGCTTCGCCACTTAAAGCTGACAATAAAGGTGAATCTGATGTGGGAGAAACGGAAGATGTAGCCGAATCAGGTGGTTGTAGTAAGATTAGGGAGGATGGATTTCATTTGTTTAAGAATTTGTGTAAGTTGTCAATGAAATTCTCATCCCCGGAGCACCCAGATGATCAGATCCTCTTAAGGGGCAAAACACTGTCTCTGGAACTGCTAAAGGTGATTATGGATAAGGCAGGGCCAGTTTGGCGCCTTAACGAGAGGCAAGCATTTCATTCTTCATCGATCATTTTAGTGTTACTCATGGAAGTCTTTATAACTGCCTTGAAACTCCACGATTGATACAAAACCTTGACCAATCTAGTTTTCTACCTAATAATTATATGTGATTTTATCTTTTTAAACTAGGTATTTTCATTGGGAGAAATTACTTCGGGCATTCAGAATATAATCTTATTTTGTTTTGAAAAATCTAGAGCATTTTCAAGCTTCTTATGACACATGCCCCTTTTCCAAATTAACGTTTTATTTGGTCTGAGTACTTTGTAGTAAGCTATTGTTGATTGGATAAACTGTGACAGGTTCTGTCACTGTTGGTTTCAGGTTTCTCAATTCTATCAAGCAGTTTCTTTGCTTATCATTATTAAAAAACAGTGCCCTGTCGGCAATGGCCATCTTCCAGATTCAATGTTCTATTTTTATGAGCTTGTTGACAAAATTTAGATCAGGACTGAAAGCAGAAATTGGTATCTTTTTTCCCATGCTTGTCCTCCGAGTGCTTGAGAATGTACTTCAGCCTAGTTTCTTGCAGAAAATGACCGTGCTCAATTTATTGGATAAGATATCTCAGGATTCACAGATTATGGTGGATATTTTTGTCAACTATGATTGTGATGTTGATTCTCCAAATATTTTCGAGAGGTACTGCTCTTTCCATGCCTTTTGTTTCAGATGTTGATTTTGTTTTACTCTGGATAAAACTATAGTTTTCCTTTGTTTTCTCGAGGGTTGACAATTTTCTTCCTCTCCTCTGCTTGTGTAAGAGAGGAATTTTTTTTTTTTTTGTGGGGGATTGGTTTGACGTTGATGTTGTGATGTTACCCTTATATTGAAATATTTGCAGGATTGTGAATGGCCTTTTGAAAACTGCTCTTGGACCGCCTTCTGGTTCAACCTCAACATTGTCTCCAGCACAAGATATTACATTTAGGCATGAATCTGTTAAGTGTTTGGTAAGCATCATTAAATCAATGGGAACTTGGATGGACCAACAACTGAAGCTGGATGATACATATTTTCTCAAGACTTCTGAGAGTGATGTTTCACTTGAGAATTGTTTAAGTGGGGAAGAAACAGCTGCTGTTGATTCTGAGCTCCATCCTGATGGAAATCCTGAGTTCTCAGATGCTGCTACACTTGAGCAACGCAGAGCTTACAAAATCGAGCTCCAGGTTTGAGAATTATTTATTCTCTAGTTAATACATTTTATTTATGTAGAGGGTGGGTGACGAGTGGTGGCTCCTGCTGGAAATTGTGGCAATATGAAGGTTCAAACTAGTATAGAATGAATAAATCCTATGATGGCAATTTATTGGGATGTTTTTTTTTTGGCGGGGGTGGGGGTGTCTGGGAGGGGAAGAGACGATGATTTCATTTGTAAATGAAACATACAAAAGATGGCATAAAGCTCAAAAGTCCATGGGTGGATTTCCAAAAGTTCTTCCACTTGGCTAATAGTATACAGAAGCTATAGTTAGAAAATGGATAATTCCACCAGTATAAACTATACAGAGAACTGAGTTAAGAAGGAAGTCAAGACGAGTTGTAAAGATACTACTAATCTCTCCTAACAAAGTTCCCAGATGAAGTAGAGTTTCAAGTAGAGTTTCAAAAATTTCTTGGGAGATTTAGGTGTTCACAATTTTTTTTCTTTGAGAAGAGAAACAATGTAGATATTCACAAGTTTGTGAAGAAAACTGGAATGAGGTGCAGTTCTTGGGGCAGAATTATTTCTATGGTCTCCCTATGGTTATTTATCACAAGGGAATTTGGGTCAGAAATCACTTCATAATTAAAGAGAAACTAACAATAAGGGAAGGGAGATAGGACATCCTCCCATTCCTAGGTTAGATTCACTATAAGAGGTGACAAAAAGATCCACTTAGGCATCTTTAAAAAAAATTACTTCTATCTAGGTACTCCAGTAGGAGACAGAGAAAGAGTTTCTATACTCCTTGAGAAAAAAAATTATCTTCCTTTCTAACTGTTTCTCTTTTAAAGTACAAATGAAGAGGATTGTTTGTGTTTGTGTAGGAAGAAAATTTTAAAAGTTTAATTCTTTTTGAACAAAAACCTTACGGTTTATAGGTAATGGCTAGGGGAAAAGAGTGGTGGTAGAGGAATCTTCCTTTTTTAATTTTCAGCTCGTATTAAGGCAGGAAAGTTTTCTACATCTCAGTACTTCCAAAGCTCAGCTTCCATTAAAGGCACTTACCATTAAAGGCACTTATGTCATTCACCAATCAATTTAAGTGTACATGTTTAAAACTTTTATGGTCTTAACTCAATTTTTTTTTTTTTTTTTTACTGATACTTTTAATTTCATCTTTACCTACTTCAAAGTTATAAAATTTTCTTTTAGACACTACCACTTTTAATATCTATAGTGTACTATAAGATATTGGCATCTATTAAAAGAGTAGATCCACTAGAGTGCTTACAGTTGGGAATTTTGGCCTGGGTTAGAGATTGCGTTTCTTCTGTTATCTTCAAAGCAAAGAAGGGTAGATGATGCTCTTGCCTGGGTTCAGTTAGTGTCTAATAGTTGGGGTTCCTGTCGTGTGGTTGCTTTGGAGTTTTTCAAGGGAGGTAGGTAGGTCATCTGTTTGCAATGGCATTTTGGCCAATTAGAAAGCTCTTTGCTTCTCGCTATTTTCATTTCCTTCTTGGCTGGTCATCTTTCTAATCATACTTATTTTCACATTTTGTTTCTTACTAATTGGTTCTGTTAGTTGAATTGACAATTTCCTCATATGTTGTTTGGTTAGAACATATTCATCATAGAATCTATTATTTCAGACACATTCATCTTAGAGGTAGTTAGTCTGAAGCACATTGTTCTGACAACTTTCCTGTATTATGTTCAGAAAGGTATTTCGCTGTTCAACAGGAAACCTTCCAGGGGTATTGAGTTTCTGATTAGCACAAAAAAAGTTGGTGGTTCTCCTGAAGAGGTGGCGTCTTTTCTCAAGAATACTAACGGCCTGAATGAAAGAGTCATTGGAGATTATTTGGGTGAAAGGGAGGAATTCCCTTTGAAAGTTATGCATGCTTATGTTGATTCATTTAATTTTAAAGCGATGGACTTTGGTGAAGCAATAAGGTTTTTCCTGCGAGGCTTCAGGTTACCCGGAGAGGCCCAAAAAATTGACCGTATCATGGAGAAGTTTGCTGAGCGGTACTGTAAATGTAGCCCTGGTTCATTCACAAGTGCAGATACTGCTTATGTTCTTGCTTATTCTGTTATTATGCTGAACACAGATGCTCATAATAACATGGTGAAAGATAAGGTTTGGCTCTAACTTACGCATTTGATTGGATAGTGCATGTTAATAGTCTGTTTATAAATCTAGATGATATTTAGGTTACTTCTACTTTTTGGATTAATTCCAACTGTATCTCATTCACTTGGCCAAGATCTCCGAATGTTGGATGGTGAAGATGTTATTGATTGTGAACCAGTGGGTTATTTTAGACAGAAGGGATAAAAAGCCTTAGAATAGTACTGCCCCATCTTGACTGCAAAAGTATGTGAGAGATTTGAAGGGCGGCATGCATGCCTGAGATTTCACAGAAGTTTGTCCGATTTATTGCATGTTTAAGATTTATAAAACTTGATTTTGGTGATAGTTTTTCTTGTTTGGTGGCTGAATGCATGCAACTATTACTGAAATATATATCATATTCTGCTGCTTTTCATTCCTCAGTTTTATTTGCACGTTGATATAAGAAATCTGAGCTTTATTTATTTATTATTATTATAATTATTTTTTATAAATCTTACTGTATTGAGGTATGTTCCTTACTTCTGTTGTGCTTTGGTTGAATATTCAGATGACGAAAGCTGATTTTATCCGGAATAATCGAGGAATTGATGATGGCAAAGATTTACCTGATGAGTATCTGGGTGCTCTTTACGATCAGATTGTTAGGAATGAAATTAAGATGAATTCTGATTCTTCAGCTTCACAAAGTAAGCAGGCAACTAGCATCAACAAACTTTTGGGCTTAGATGGTATACTCAATCTAGTTTCTTGGAAGCAGACAGAAGAAAAAGCTGTGGGTGCAAACGGGCTTCTTATAAGGCACATACAGGAGCAGTTTAAGGCGAAGTCTGGAAAATCTGAGTAAGCTATGAAATGAAATCTATGTTGATAATTCAATCTGCTAGTGAGAAATTGAGTTTTGTTTGTGGCAATAGTTTTCCATTGTAATTTGTTTGTGTTCTGGCTCGTTATGGAAGATTTTATTTTTTGTTGAGGCGTTTAAAAAATTAGGCACTTGCTCTTATTACTAAAAAAAAAAGGAAACTCCTTTGTTTATCTGTATTTGCAGGTCTGTTTATCACGCTGTGACTGATGTAACAATATTGAGGTTTATGGTGGAAGCCTGCTGGGGTCCTATGTTGGCGGCATTCAGTGTGACTCTTGACCAAAGTGATGATAAGCTTGCTACTTCTCAATGCTTACTAGGCTTTCGGTTTGCTGTACACGTTACAGCCGTTCTGGGTTTGCAGACTCAAAGGGATGCTTTCGTGACATCAATGGCTAAGTTTACCAATCTTCATTGTGCTGCCGATATGAAACAAAAAAATGTTGAAGCTGTGAAGGTTTGCGTATTCTCATCATTAAATCAGAAATAGTTTTTTCTTCTATAAAAATTGTCCAATGGAGGGAACTTAAACTGTAGGTGCAATTTTCTGTATTTCCCAACTAAATTGAGAATATTGCTAAAACATGGTGGCTTATTTAGGCTATGAAACGGATGCCCATTTTTTCACCGTTTTGAAGCATGTTCTCATCTAACATCTTCAAGCTATTAAACTTATCAAATTAGGTCCAATGTGTGAACATTGTGATGAGGACAATAATCTTTAGATACGTTTATTTTCTCACATCATATTGAATTATACATGAAGAGCTAATTACATAATCTGTGGTGTATGGTCATTTTTTGCAACTCCGTGAAAATGTTTTCCTTTTGAATGATAAATGATTTTTTTCTTTTGTTCTCCTGAATCAATTCTCACGTGCAGGCTATAATTTCTATTGCCATAGAGGATGGTAATTTCCTTCAAGAGGCATGGGAGCACATATTTACATGTCTCTCTAGAATTGAGAACTTACAATTATTGGGAGAGGGTGCACCACCGGATGCGTCATTTTTGACATCATCCAATATTGAAACTGAAGAGAAAGTGCTGAAGTCGGCAGGTCTGTCATCTCTGAAGAAAAAGGGAGGTCTTCAAAATCCAGCTGTTATGGCTGTTGTTCGTGGAGGTTCATATGACAGCACCTCTCATGGAGCGAATACTCCAGGACCAGTAACTCCTGAACAGATTAACCATCTTATTTCAAACTTGAATTTGCTGGATCAAATAGGCAATTTTGAGTTGAACCACGTATTTGCTCATAGTCAAAGTTTGAACAGTGAAGCAATAGTAGCATTTGTGAAGGCCCTATGCAAAGTTGCTATTGCAGAATTGCAGTCTCCAACAGACCCACGTGTGTTCAGCCTCACTAAATTAGTTGAAGTGGCGTAAGATCGTTGTCTTTACCTTGAGTCACTTCATCTATATACATACACACAGACACATACACACACGTATACATATACATACACACATAAATATATATACGTGCGCCCACACACACACACTCACGCGCGCACACACATATATATTCATACATACATGCATACATATATGTACACATAGACATATATTTTAATCTTCAGTTTAGGTAATGCTTCATATTTGCTTAATTTGTCGACTCTACAGTCTCTCTTGACTTGAGGACATTTAGAAATGGAATGGGAAAAATCACCACACGACACTGATTCTTTTGCAGGCATTACAACATGAACCGCATCCGATTGGTGTGGTCTCGCATGTGGAGTGTTCTCTCTGATTTCTTTGTGTCAGTTGGCTTATCAGAGAATCTATCGGTTGCAATATTTGTGATGGATTCACTGAGGCAGCTTGCGATGAAGTTTTTGGAGCGTGAGGAGCTTGCAAATTATAACTTCCAGAATGAATTTCTGAGACCTTTCGTAATTGTTATGCAGAAAAGCAACTCCACGGAAATCAGGGAATTAATAGTTCGGTGCATTTCGCAAATGGTTCTCAGTCGTGTCAACAATGTCAAATCTGGATGGAAAAGTGTTTTTATGGTACGTTCCAAACACCAATATTATAATTTTGGGTGTCACAATACTGGCGTATTGCTAGAGCAGAAAATTTGAACAATGGGGTTGGGTAGATCTACTCATGTCTTTTAATTTTAGTGCCCCTTCTACGGCACCTCGAACTTTTTTTCTCAACTCGTGGATTGCTAATTTTAATGGGGAAGGAACTTCAGTTCAAAAAACTGAATTGAAAATTCATATTATGTGATGTATGCTTCTAGACGAGGAAATATTAAATAGATTCGATAAAGAGATCTTACGAGTTCTCCCTCCCAATTATGACTATTTTTTATGAGTATAATGGAGTAGTCATCTAATTCCATCACCTTATTCTCCACTATTGTCTCAGGTTTTCACTGCTGCTGCTGCTGATGAGCGGAAGAATATTGTCTTATTGGCTTTTGAAACGATGGAAAAAATAGTTCGAGAATATTTTCCTTATATAACAGAGACTGAAACTACAACATTTACCGATTGCGTTCGGTGTCTCATCACTTTCACAAATAGTAGATTTAACAGTGATGTCAGTCTCAATGCCATTGCGTTCCTTCGGTTTTGTGCTGTAAAGCTTGCAGAAGGGGGACTTGTTTGCTACGAGATGACTGGAGATAATGTTTCATCCAATACTCCTGATGCACCCCCATCCATACCCGTACCCACAGATAAGGACGATTATGCTTCCTATTGGGTTCCTTTACTTGCAGGTGAAACTTCTGTTAAAAACTCAATTTTTGGCTGGATGAGATGCAATTATTTTCTCTATAATACATGCATAAGTCGGGGAACTCACTTTTTGATGCATTTTTCTAGTAATTTTTGTCGTGGGAATACAATTTTATGACTTAAAATTTCTATACTACTAACCGTTAATGTTATTGGGTTACACTCTGTCCTTTGAAATGTATATACGAGGCCTTCATATGGCCTCCATGTTTCAATCTTGCAGACTCAATTTGGATAGGAATTTATATAGTTAATCTTTTTGCCATCGTCTTTTCAGGGCTATCAAAGTTAACTTCTGATCCTAGATCACCAATCAGAAAAAGTTCCTTGGAAGTACTTTTTAATATCCTAAAAGATCATGGCCATCTTTTCTCGCGTCAGTTTTGGGTTGGTGTTATCAATACCATAGTTTTCCCCATATTTAGTTCTTTGCATGACAAGAAAGAAATGGACGAGGATGAAAATGATGAATATTCAGAAGGAACTACATGGGATTCTGATACCTGTACAGTGGCGGCAGATTGTTTAGTAGATCTGTTCATTAGCTTTTTCAATGTTATAAGGTCTCAACTACCCGGGGTGGTGTCGATTCTGACAGGATACATTAGGAGTCCGATCCAGGGTCCTGCCAGCACGGGTGTTGCTGCATTAATGCGTTTGGCAGGCGACTTGGGTAACAGGCTTACCGAAGATGAATGGAGAGAGATTTTTCTTGCTTTGAAGCAAGCTGCCACATTAACCGTGCCTGGGTTTATGAAGGTCCTGAGAACCATGGATGACGTCAATGTTCTTGGGATCGCTCAATCTTATTATGATGTGGATGTGGCTTCTGATCAAGGTTTGTCGGCTGATGGTCTTGACGACGACGATCTGCAGATGGCGTCCTACATTGTTTCGAGGATGAAGAGTCATATCGCAATGCAACTCCTCATCATACAGGTCAGCTTCCTTCTCATGTTTCAATTTTTGTGTTTTTGTTTTCTTGGATATAAAATTTTTCCTCATTTCTTTGATCAGGTCATTACTGATCTGTACAAGAGCCATACCCAACCTTTCTCAGAAGCCAACATTTCCATCATTCTGGATATCTTCTCTTCCGTTGCTACACATTCCCAGAAACTGAATTCCAACACAGTCCTTCATAAGAAGCTACAGAAAGCTTGCTCCATCCTCGAGATTTCCGACCCACCCGTGGTTCACTTCGAAAACGAGTCTTATCGGAGCTACCTCAACTTCCTCCAAAATATGCTCGCGGAAAGTCCTTCACTGACTAACGCAACTCTCGTAGAATCCGAACTGGTCGTAGTTTGCGAACAAATTTTGCATATTTACTTGAAGTGTACAGGGGTGCCGAGTGAGAAGAAAGAACCCAACCAGCCTGTGCTACATTGGATTCTTCCATTGGGCTCAGCAAAGAAGGAAGAGGTGGCTGCTCGTACATCTCTAGTCGTCTCGGCGTTGGAGGTTATCCGCCGGTTCGAAAGGGACCTATTTAAAAGGTGTGTTCAACGGCTTTTCCCATTGTTGGTAGATCTTGTTAGGAGTGAACATAGCTCTGGAGAAGTTCAGCTTGTTTTGAGCAGCATATTACAATCATGTATAGGCCCAATAATTATGCAATAATAAGCATTTTTTCCATTGTAAATCAATCTATAACTAGGTGGCTTGAGGATGGAAGCAGCAGCCAAATTGTTTTGTAGAATATACCAAAATCCCAATTTTTTTGCCTAGTGGAGAGTATGTATGTGCTAGTATTGATGATACATAATGTTGAGAAGTTTTTTTTTTTTTTTTTTTTTTTTTTTTTTTTTTTTTTTTTTTTTTTATTGCCTTTTTTTCTCTATTTTTTGGATTTAAATTTATAAATTCATCCCTTAGGTGAGACATTTTTTTTTTAATGTTTATGTTGTATAATTTTTTAAACCTAAGTATTATGTATTAGATAATGAATCTAATCCAGTTGGGTTAGTTGAGATTATTTGGGCCATTGATTTAATTTTTTTTAATTTAATTTTACGTATATCTTTGAAAGTGAGGAGAGAATCTCAAAGATAGGATAGAATAAACAAAGTCTTCGAGGGCTACTTAAGGCACTTTGGTGGAAACCTGTAGGACGGATAGGACAGGAGCTGTTGAATCTTGCTCTGCTATAATTGAAGTTGGCCACGAGGGACAACCTCAGTTTCATTAATCTTTTGTTTCGTCTTTCTTTCTGGATTAACTCGTTCAATCAAGTTTAGGTTTTCGGTCGAGTTTTTGTTGAGTCTCTTTTTGTATTATTAGAATTTTGATTTATATAATAATATCACATCCAAAACAATTTCATATAATAATAATCATAAAATTTATATAAAAAACATAGACCACATAAATTTATGTTTTTCAATAGATTTATTAAAATTATTAAATAAAAATCTTTCAAAATATGATTTGAATTGAAGTATATAAATGTGAAAAATGTTAAATGTATTTACGAGTCGTTTTTCGTGTTTATCATGAGAATAACGTTAAAAACTCCAATATTTTGTCATTTTAATAAATTACCCGATATTTAAAAAAATTGGGAAGCTATAAATGAATATATGGAAAGATAGTCAAAGGAGGAGGAGTGGTATTGAATTAAAGCAAGTTAGATAACATTATTGTATGTATGTACCTAATTAAATAAATGTGGAGCATATATGTATGTCCACGTGGCAGAACGAGAATGGTGAAGCTCGTTTTTTTATCCCGTCTGACGTCTCCTGTTAGCGAAATCTTCCCTTTATTTTAACGGATTTTCATGGAAATTTTTCCATATATATATATTTTAAAAAAATTAAAAATATAAATTTTATTAAAAAATATAAAATATTTTAATACACTAAATAATATTTTCTAAACAAAAAAAAATAATATAATGTTACAAACAGTATGTGAAAAAGATAGGAACATCCTTCAAATATATGCAAAATAAGTAAATTTATATATATATTTATTTATTTATTGGTTCAAATTTTTTATTTAAAAATAAATATAATGTTATAAAGAGAGAATATATGAAAAGATAGGAAAATTAATGTTTAATAGGGAGAAAATATTTTTTAAAAGAAATTACAAAATAAAAAAACAAAATTAATGTTTTTTATTTTTATTTTTATTTAACTTGAAAATATGATTTCATCCCTTAATTAAATAAAAAAGAAGTTAAAATATTTCCAAAATAAAATAAAATCTATATTAGGAATAAAATAAATGTATTTGTTGCTCACCGTAGCACGTGCAGAATGCATGTATTTAAATTGGCTCACGTGCGTGGGACCCACCATAATATGACAGTTTCCACGTTTTTCATGCCTTGATTTCCCCCCCCCCCCCCCCCCCCCCCCCNNNNCGACTTTAAATTAATCAGTTTTAACCATTTTTCTTTCAATAAATTTAAAAAGTTATTTTTTTGATTAAATAAATAATACGAACATATTTTTAAAATTTATAGAAATAATATTTAAGCTAGTCCGTAACATTATAGCAAAATTCAATTAATATGTTCGTGAATTAAAATAGACCGTCCATTAAAAAAAATAATAAAATTAAAATATTAATAACACGATTAAATTACTATTTATATCAATAACTTGTACATTCATTTTTAGTGACTCAATCACGAAACTTTAAAGTTAAGTGTACTTAAACATGTTAAAAGGACTCGTGTAAATTTGTGGAGGGACGTGGTACGTAAATATTGAACCCTAATCCAAATTGTAGATATGGGTCTTACAAAACTAAATTAATTCTTTGACACGATCACATTGGGCGAGATTCACATGGTTTATAAATTATTATATATATTGTGAGGTGGCTTATAAATTATTCATTTTTAATTAATTTTAAATTAATTATTTCCACATCTTCAAATTTTTAAAATAATATAGGTTGATTGCATATTTGTAATTTTAATTTTCTCCTTAATATATATAATTATAATTATAAATTAAGACAAAGTCATATTAATCATTAAATTGAAAATAAAAATATATATTGGCCTTTTTAAAAATAATAATTTATATTAAATACGAAGTGCGTGATAATTTACTAATTCCTCCAAAAATATTCTTTCAAACACGTGTTTCAAAATAAAATAATTAATGAATTAATTATTATTTTTATTTTTATATGTAATATTATTGTTATTATTTAAATACATTTTTAAGAGATTATTTAAATTTTAAATACATAGTTGCTGTCCATTAAGATCCTAGTTTGCATCCCAATATTGATTTGGCTGGTTTCGTTGGGTTGCTGTTCTTTTGTAGCGACTAAGATCCACTGCTAATAAATATTGTCTTTTTTGAGTTTTCCCTTTCAAGTCTCCTTTGAGGCCCAACGTCTTTACTGACGGTTTTTCCTTTCGAGCTTCCCTTAAATCAACCCTCTTTGGGGTACAGCGTCCTTACTGGCACACCGCCTCGTGCCTACCCCCCTTCGAGAAACAGCGAGAAGGCTGACACATCGTCTGGTGTCTGGCTATGATACCATTTGTAACGACTCAGATCCACCACTAGCAGATATTGTCCTCTTTAGGATTTCTCTTTCGGACTTCCTCTCAAGGCTTTAAAATGCGTCTGCAAGGGAAAGATTTCCACACCGTTAGTGATTTGTTCTCCTCCCAACCAATGTAGGACATCACATCTTTGTATTTCAAGTATCTTCGAGAAACTCAGTTTTAGGGTTTCTTGTTTCCTTCCTCATCGTCATTAAACTTGTATAGCTTACTCTGATGTTGATTAGGTTGGTGATTCGACAAACTGCAAGCCGACCACCAACTTTTGTGATTTACTGTTTTCATGGAAGAGTAAAAAACAAAATGTTATTTCTCGGATTTCTACTATCGAAGTGAAGTATCGTGTCATGACCTCGACTTTTTGTAAAATTGTTTGGTTGCAAATATGGTTGTTTATCTTCGTCATCCTACGTCATTTTGTTTTGACAATTAGAGTTATTATTAAAAGACAGCTCGTGATTCAATTTTTCATGAATAAACCAAACGTATTGAGATTAATTGTCATGATTCTCGTCATCATATTTAGCTTAGCACTGTCATATTATAGGTCCATGGTGCATTGTGAGCGTTTTAGGGATATTAGTATCTATATTATTTTATCGTTGTTATTATTATTTTGTGATTAAGGATAATTATTATTTAAATGTTAGAAAATTATTAGAATTAAATGTTAAATGTTAAATATTAAATAATTTAATTATAATAAAAAATTCAGAACGTGACTAAATAAATTTTTATAATATAAAGATTGGGTTTTGTGATTTAAATATAACAAATGAAAGGACAGGCGAAAACAAAAGGTTAAACAGGCCGTAAGACACGTGTTACACGTGTGTTCGCTCACTAATCTGGAAATATATATTATAACCATAAAACGGTAATAATTTAAATCTTTTAAATTTACTAAAATACCAATTATCTATATATAATATATATATTTTTGAATTAATACTAAAAAAATGTACTTAATTTTTAAAATATTTTTTTATTTAAATTAATAGTATTAATAAAACCTTTGAACATTCATTAATATTTTTGAAATTTTTAAACCCTTTTAAAATTTTAAAGGTACGTTTTTAAATAAAATATTAAAAAATTCCTCCTAAATTAAATATACGAGAATTTTTTTTAATTTTTTTTTTAAAAATGAACTTTTAAAAGTTTTAAGAAAAATTTAAGAATATTTTTATTACCTGGTGTAAAATAACTCTTTAAAACTTATTTTTAGAATTTTTTTATATATTAAATTTAAATAATTTGTTAGAAATTTTAGATATATTATTAATTTATTAAAAAATTCACGAATTTATTTGAAAAAAAATTTAGTTTAATGACCTGTTATTTTTCACCAATCTAAAATTATTCTTTTTTAAAAAAAAAAAAAAAATCTAATAACCTTTCCCCATTTAATTTTGTATTCAAATGATTTACTATCTATTTAATATATATATATTAAAAAAAAAGCTTAAACTAATGATTTTTCTAAACGTCCAATTCGAAGATAACTTAATAAATATTTTTTTTAGTAAAAATATAAAAATATAAATCTTCAATCTAAAAAGAAAAATGGTAATCATATTGGGAACAAATAATTATGTTCATATTCATAATAGGAAAAAAAAGACTATGAAATTGGAAATTCAAAAAATAAAATCAATTTAAAAAAAAAAAAAGACAAAAAATACTTTTTTTTTTTTTTTTTTTTTTTAATTTTACAATAAAAACTAAAGAGTTATTGGGGGGACACAGTGGGACCCAGCTCAAATGGGAAATTCATACAAAAAAGAACCCTATAAATAGTTGTGAACATTCGCTCCTCCCGTTCAAACTCAGTCCGGCAACTGTTTTTTCTTTCCGGTCAGGAATTGCCCCACTACTGCTCTTTCTCTCTCTATCTAGCGGCTCATTTCCTTCTCGAGCCACCACCGTCCGATCCGGCGCCGGCGTTTTGGACTTTCTACTTCAATATCATTATGGACGCCCGCTGCCGATCGACGAAGCCGACGAGCACTACTAAGGTGAAGGCTAAGTCAACCACCATCGATGGAAATTCCACGAAGGCTTCCGACGCTTTGGTTCTCCCTCTATACTTCACCAACGCTGTCTTTTTCACGCTCTTCTTCACCGTGGTGTATTATCTGCTCAGCCGCTGGCGGGAGAAGATCCGTAACTCTATTCCTCTGCATTTCGTTAATCCGTCCGAGATTGTCGCTCTCATCGCTTTAGTTGCCTCGTTCGTGTACCTTATTGGATTCTTCGGTATCGAATTTGTTCAATCTCTATTTCTCCGACCGTCAACGGAAGTATGGACTTCTGTAGACGACGATGAGCGTTCCATTGTTAAGGATGATTCGCGGAAAGTGCCGTGTGGTGCAGCGCTTGATTGCTCTGTTCCTCCTCAAGTTTCGCCTGCAGTTGTGTCTGTATTGAAACCGGTTGATCCGCTGCCAGTTTCGATCAAATTAAACGAAGAAGATGAGGAGATCGTGAAATCCGTGGTGGTTGGAACTACTCCGTCGTACTCTCTCGAATCGAAGCTCGGAGACTGCGCTAGAGCGGCGACAATTCGCCGTGAGGCGCTTCAGAGGATTACCGGTAAATCTCTCTACGGATTACCTCTGGACGGTTTCGATTACGATTCGATTTTAGGACAGTGCTGTGAGATGCCAGTCGGATACGTCCAGATTCCGGTAGGGATTGCAGGTCCGCTTCTGCTCGATGGAAGAGAATTTTCAGTTCCAATGGCTACAACTGAGGGATGTTTGGTTGCGAGCACAAACAGAGGATGTAAGGCGATTCATCTCTCTGGAGGAGCCAACAGCATCTTGTTGAGAGACGGAATGACCAGAGCACCGGTGGTGAGATTCGCCACCGCGAAGAGAGCCGCTCAATTGAAAATGTTTCTGGAAGAACCTGAAAATTTCGAGACTCTGGCTTTGGTCTTCAACAAATCGAGCCGATTCGGAAGATTACAGAACATCAAGTGCGCCATTGCCGGCAAAAACCTCTATATGAGATTCTCGTGCAGCACCGGCGACGCCATGGGAATGAACATGGTCTCTAAAGGCGTGCAGAACGTTCTGGATTTCTTGCAGGAGGATTTCCCTGACATGGATGTAATCGGCATCTCTGGTAAGTTAACAGTACAACAAATTACCATAACAAAATCCAATTATATTCCCAAAACCGTTTCAAAACCGTTTCGAAATCGTTTGATTTTGGTGATTCAGGAAATTTCTGCTCGGACAAAAAACCTGCTGCTGTGAACTGGATTGAAGGAAGGGGGAAATCAGTGGTTTGTGAAGCCATAATTAAAGGTGATGTGGTGAGGAAGGTGCTGAAAACCACCGTGGACGCTTTGGTAGAACTTAACATGCTTAAGAATCTTGTTGGATCCGCCATGGCTGGAGCTCTGGGTGGATTCAATGCTCATGCCAGTAATATTGTTACTGCCATTTACATTGCCACTGGCCAAGATCCTGCACAGAACGTGGAGAGTTCACACTGCATTACAATGATGGAGGCCGTGAATGATGGCAAGGATCTTCACGTATCCGTCACTATGCCTTCCATTGAGGTCAGATTTGCTTGATTTTAACGGAGTTTTAATTTTGTTACTGATAGGGGGACCGAATTAAAATATTTTAGGTTCAACAATTGTGAATCCAAAGATCAAACCATAATTGATACGTTGTTTATAGAGTTATGTTCCAACTAAGAACCCAATTCAAATTTATACCATACTTTGTTTTAGATTCAACAATTGCGAATCCCAAGGTCGAACTGGAATCGACAATATCATGTATTTTGTTTTGTTTCACACAAATAGGATCCATAAACATTAAAGTATTATTTTATAGGCCATAATCATGATTGAGAATCAATTTCCTTTGATTCTACAGGTTGGTACAGTTGGTGGGGGGACACAACTAGCCTCCCAATCTGCTTGTCTGAATCTGCTAGGAGTCAAGGGCGCTAACAGAGACGCACCAGGCTCAAACGCCAGGCTCCTAGCCACCATTGTAGCTGGCTCAGTGCTAGCAGGAGAGCTCTCTCTCATGTCCGCCCTTGCAGCCGGACAACTCGTCAAAAGCCACATGAAATACAACAGATCAATCAGAGACATCGCCACTGTTTCATCCTCCTAATCTGCCAACTCGCCGGAGCTACGCCGTCCACGGCGGAGGTATGTATAATGTATAAATCAGAGAAGAAAAAAAAAAAAAAAAATTAAAAACAGTGTTTCTTTTCTTCCCCTTTTTTCGGGTTTTTTTTGAATCTGTTGCTGTTGAGTATGAATAGAGAAAAAAATGAAGAAGAAAGGAGGAGGGTTGGTTTAAGACGCCATTATCAATCAGGTCAGGAGGCCGTGTTGGGGTTTGAAATGAAGAAGAATTTGTTTCCTTTTTCTTTGTGTTTCTGTCTGTGTTTTGAGTTTCTGGCCGTGTTGGGGTTATATAAACTGTGAAGCAAGTTTTCATCCTTCGTGAAGTTATTTGTTTTAGGTGTCTCTTTTGATATTACGTGGTGAAGATCCTCAAACTTCATATAATGTTTGAAAGAAATATGCAACCTCTTCTCAACAAAATTATCTCAATAATATTGTTAACTAGTTCGGTTTCGATTTTATGGAAAATACGTGTCAAATTACTAACGTGTTCGGAATTGCTTTTCGAAAAAATGTTTTTTAAGCCGCATCAAATTAAGGGTATTCGAGAATCTCATAGACCCAAAAAATGTAAGGTTTCGATTTTGCTAACTTATTTGGATTGGATCAGGTTATAACATAAACCCACCAGTTACCTATCAAAACCCCTCTAGTAGAGAGAGGTTTCCACCCCCTACAAGGAATGATGCTTTGTTCTCTTCTTCAGCTATTTGTGATCTCACAATCCACCCCCTTGTGAGCCATTGTCAACTTTGACTAGTTACCTATCAAAACGTCTTTAGTAGGGAGAGGTTTGGTCTCTAGTAGGGCACCCTATAAGGAATGTTTTGTTCTCCTTTCTAACTGATGTGAGATTTTACAATCCACTCCCTATGAGCGAGCATCTTTACTGGCACACCGCCCAGTGTCAGGCTCTAATACCATTTGCAACAACCCAAACCCACCATTAACATGTATTGTCCGCTTTGACCCGTTATGTAGCGTGACCAACCTCATGATTTTTAAACGCCATCTCTGAGGGAGAGATTTCTACACCCATATAAGGAATGCTTCGTCCCCTCTCCAATCAATGTGGGATCCCAAAAAATGTGGTTAAAATCCAAGATAGAATCCTTTTCAATTTTTTATATAAGGAAAAAAAAAAGATGAAATTAATTAAAAATAAACTCAATGTATAAGCCTATATGAACAATTAAAAGACATAAATAATAATAATAATTAAATTGGAAAAATAAAACATTTATTGATCCCAATTAAAAAAAAAAAAAAAACTCTATATTTACCTCCACAAACACAATCCTTAAAATCCTCAACAAAGCGTTTCTAAACTTAGCCTTGGATGAACTTGGTCTCTCTCCAACAAAATCCCCACCGTTGGATCAATCCATCAATCATTATGTCTCACTTTCAGCCATATGCTCTCTTAACTTCTTCGAACAACGCCCACCATTGATTTCAAGCTCCCTTCCTTTCTCTCACAAGCTTTGTAATTTCAAACATATTTTCCATTTCTGTTCTTCTTTCGTGAACTTTAAGGTTTCTTTCATTTGGGTCACTAAGGAAGATGGGAGCTGATGGGGTTTTTCAGAGCCTAAAAGGATGTTTTGATTGAAAACTGAGGGAATTTGAAGCTTAAACCAACATCAACAATGGCAACTTTAACCAACCAACCATCTAAGAAAGCAATTCGCAGCCCGGGCGCATCTGCGAATTCCACAAGCATTCGTGCTGCGAGTGGACAAACGGTTAAGTTTGCTCGAAGAACATCGAGCGGTCGGTATGTTAGTTTGTCGAGAGAAGATCTCGACATGTCGGGAGAGGTTTCGGGGGATTATATTAACTACACCGTGCATATTCCTCCGACACCGGATAATCAACCGATGGATTCGTCAATAGCAAGCAAAGCGGAGGAGCAATATGTCTCGAACTCGTTATTTACCGGTGGATTCAACAGCGTTACACGAGCACATCTTATGGATAAGGTGATAGATTCCGAGGTTACTCATCCTCAAATGGCCGGAGCTAAGGGATCTTCGTGTGCCATGCCGGCTTGTGATGGCAAGGTCATGAAAGACGAGCGGGGTAAAGATATCACTCCTTGTGAATGCAGGTTTGATTCTTTTTCATAACCCGTCAATTTAAGCTTTAGAATCGTTAAGTCGTATCGTTATCGTCGAACTCGATGCTCGTTCAGGTTTAGGATATGTAGGGATTGCTATCTTGATGCCTTGAAGGAAACAGGGCTTTGTCCTGGCTGCAAAGAGCCCTACAAAGTGGGAGACTATGAGGAAGATTCTAATGAGTATTCAGCATTGCAATTACATGGCCCAGACGGGTCTAAAGGTGGCTCACAAAACATGTCAATGATGAAGCTAAACCAAAGTGGTGAGTTTGACCACAACAAATGGTTGTTTGAGTCAAAGGGAACTTATGGTGTTGGTAGTGCCTATTGGACTCCCGACGACGGTTACGGTAACGGTGGCAACGACAACTTTGGTGATGGGATGATGGAGGCGATGGACAAGCCATGGAAGCCGCTTAGCCGAACGTTTCCGATCCCAGCAAGCATTATCAGTCCTTACAGGTTTGGTACATAAATGACTCGATATGTTATAGATTATCGTCAAACGTGCAAATTTTTGTTGTGTTTTTGCAGGCTATTGATATTAGTAAGACTTGTGGTGTTGGCTTTCTTTTTGCATTGGAGAGTGCAACATCCAAATGAGGATGCAATATGGCTATGGCTAATGTCTATTGTTTGTGAAATATGGTTTGCTTTCTCTTGGATTCTTGATCAAATTCCAAAGCTATGTCCCGTTAATCGCGCGACGGATCTTCAAGTCCTTTACGACAAGTTTGATGCGCCGTCTCCGTTGAATCCCACCGGTCGTTCCGACCTCCCAGGAGTCGACCTGTTTGTATCCACAGCCGACCCTGAAAAGGAACCGGTTCTCGTGACTGCCAATACCATATTATCCATCCTTGCAGTTGATTATCCAGTTGAAAAACTTGCATGTTACGTCTCTGATGACGGAGGCGCTCTCTTGACATTTGAGGCAATGGCGGAGGCTGCGAGTTTCGCAGATTTGTGGGTACCGTTTTGTCGTAAGCACGATATCGAGCCGAGAAATCCCGAAAGCTATTTTAGTTTAAAAGTGGATCCAACGAAGAACAAGAGTAGATCGGATTTTGTGAAGGATAGAAGGAAGATCAAGCGGGAGTACGACGAGTTTAAGGTGCGAACAAACGGGCTCCCCGACTCGATTAGGAGGCGATCGGAAGCTTTCAATGCAAGGGAAGAGATGAAGATGTGGAAGCTCATGAAAGAAAAGGGAGGACCAGATGCCATGGAGCCAATTAAGGTTCAAAAAGCAACATGGATGGCTGATGGTTCACATTGGCCTGGCACTTGGGTTGTCCCTACTGGCGACCATTCTAAGGGCGACCATTCCGGAATTCTTCAGGTATAGAATCTAAACTACAATGAACCGAGACCACATTCGGACGAGAGTGATCCTAAGAAAAGGATGATTGATAGCAACCTAAAACAATTGAAGTTACTGTCTATACCAACAAAGAACACATTTTGTTCGGTGGCTCAATCCTAAGAACCCTAAAGTTAATCGTGCTTCCCGAGAAAGCATGTGAGTGAGGACATAACATGTTAAAAAAAGCTCGTGTTGGTCTATAGGGATAGTCTTCACTCTCAAAAGCACTTCGTGACAAGTAGATAATATGACCATGTTGCAAGGAATGCAGGAGAACGTCGGGGTCATTAGGTGTAGAATCGTGTTTTCCGAAGAAGCATGTGAGTGAGGACAAAACATATTAAACCGCTTCATGTTAGTCTATAGGGAAAGTCTTCACTCTTAGAAATACTTCGTGACAAATAGATAACGTGACCATATTGTAAGAGATGCAGGGGAATGTCGAGGTCATTAGGTGTAAAATCCAAGCACAGGCCATTACATTTGATATGTTCGGGAATATTTGTTTCCTCTCTAAAACGTCTATCGCTCTCTCTAAACTTTCTTTCTCGCTCGTTGATAGGTGATGCTGAAACCTCCAAGCCACGACCCGTTACTAGGGAGCACAGACGAGAAGATCATAGACTTCACGGATGTCGACATTCGTCTTCCGATGTTCGTCTACGTATCTCGTGAGAAACGACCCGGGTACGATCATAACAAGAAGGCGGGTGCCATGAATGCCCTTGTAAGATCTTCAGCCGTTTTATCAAATGGTCCATTCATTCTCAACCTTGATTGTGATCATTACATCTACAATTGCAAAGCCATCAAAGAGGGAATGTGCTTCATGATGGACCGTGGTGGGGAGGACATATGTTACATTCAATTCCCTCAAAGATTTGAAGGCATTGATCCTTCAGATCGATACGCCAATCATAACACGGTCTTCTTCGATGGTAATATGAGAGCGCTCGATGGAATACAGGGTCCGGTGTACGTCGGGACGGGTTGTATGTTTAGGCGGTTTGCGCTCTACGGGTTCGACCCACCGCAACCCGATAAGATGAAACAGGCTAAAAATGATCAGCCTGAAACACAACCGTTGCAGCCAACTGACTTTGATCCTGACCTTGATGTGAATCTACTTCCCAAGCGTTTTGGAAATTCCACAATGTTGGCTGAGTCTATATTGGTTGCTGAGTTTCAAGGTCGCCCGATTGCTGATCATCCTGCGGTGAAGTATGGACGACCTCCCGGAGCCTTGAGGGTTCCACGTCAACCGCTTGACGCTGCAACGGTTGCAGAAGCTGTCTCGGTCATTTCGTGTTGGTATGAGATGCTAAATATATGTTTTAGTCTCTAATGTTTTAATTATAAGTAGCTACGTAATTTGCTTATTGTCAAAGGTACGAGGACAAAACGGAATGGGGCGACCGAGTAGGATGGATTTATGGATCAGTTACAGAGGACGTTGTCACGGGTTATCGTATGCATAACCGTGGATGGCACTCGGTGTATTGCATTACCAAGCGTGATGCGTTTCGTGGATCAGCTCCGATTAATCTCACGGATCGTCTCCATCAAGTGCTTCGATGGGCAACAGGTTCGGTCGAGATTTTTTTCTCAAGAAACAATGCTTTTCTCGCTACAAGACGCCTCAAATTACTCCAACGCCTCGCGTACCTTAACGTTGGCATCTATCCCTTCACCTCGATCTTCCTCATCGTCTATTGCTTCCTGCCGGCGCTCTCTCTTTTCTCCGGGAACTTCATCGTCCAATCACTCAATGCCACTTTCTTAATCTACCTTCTCATCATCACAATATGCTTGATCTCATTAGCCGTTCTTGAAGTCAAATGGTCAGGCATCGGATTAGAAGAATGGTGGAGAAACGAACAATTTTGGCTCATTTCAGGTCAAGAACACACAACCTTTACATCATTATCATTACCGACATTGACATTGACATGTTAAACTCTGATCACAGGCACGTCGGCTCACTTAGCGGCGGTAGTACAGGGGCTTTTGAAGGTGATAGCAGGGATCGAGATCTCGTTCACGTTAACGTCGAAGTCATCAGGGGACGAAAACGAAGACATCTACGCGGATTTGTACCTCGTTAAATGGACATCGTTAATGGTGCCACCAATTGTGATAGCGATGATGAACATCATAGCCATGGTGGTGGCATTTTCAAGGACAATATACAGCACAGTGCCACAATGGAGCAAGTTCATTGGTGGGGCATTTTTTAGCTTTTGGGTATTGGCCCATTTGTACCCATTTGCGAAGGGGCTGATGGGAAGGAGAGGAAAGACACCGACAATTGTGATAGTTTGGTCTGGTTTGATAGCCATAACGCTGTCTTTGTTGTGGATAGCCATTAGCCCACCCAAGGCAGAGGATGCTGATGCTGCCATTGGTGGAGGAGGCTTTGAGTTCCCGTAAGAGAGTGGGTTTTTTTTTTTTAAAAAAAAAATATATATATATTTAAAAAAGACAGAATTTTGAAGGGGTTTTTCTTTTAGGGGCCTGGAGTTTTGTGTATTTATGTTTGGAAGGCTCTCAATTGTGGTATGTTTGAAAACAAAGAAGAAGAAGAGGGACTGAGAAATAATTTAGATAAATTTTGAGGACTAAAGGACGTGTAAACTGAAGAAATTTTGATATATATATATATATATATACCTTCATTTTTTCTTTGTTTTATTTTAATTTTATGAAAATTATTAATATTTTATTTTCTAAATTTTCTAAATTTTTTAAAAACTTTTTAGTTTATTAGGAAAAAAATTACCATTTTAAAAAATATTCATAAATTTTTATTAAAAAGTAATGTATGAATGTGGATAGACAGCTTTCGTTTATATGTTGACTGTAGAATTTTTTTTTTTTTTTTTTTTTTACGAAGATAAAAAGTGTTATATGCGCTTTCCAAACAGGCTATATTGCTTTATCTCTCCGTCCTTCCCATCCTCTCGGGCTAGGCTCGTGTGTCCTGGGTCCGATCAAATCAACCAGCGACTGGTTTATAGAACAAGGAGTTAAGCAAGGGCTAGGAGATTGATGGAAGAACCTGGCTAAAAAGGGCTTGTGTTCAACTCTACGGGTTGGCTGACTAGAAGAGATTGCTTTTTGCGTTTTTTAGATTTTCTCTTAACAAAGTAGTATTATTAAAGTATTTTTTAGATACAATATAAAATTTATGAATATTTTTATTAATTTAGCATATATTTTTATTAATATACATAATTAAATTAAAATTAAGCTAAATTATATTGAAATTGAAATATATTTATAATAAACAAGAAAGAGTTAGTTTTGTGAAAATTGAGAGATTAAAAAGGATGATTTTGAGCAATAAATAAAATCATAGGAAAAATAAATAGAAATTCAATCTCCAATAATTTCGAATTCAATCTTTACGTTGGCGACGGCATGCGAGCATTTGAGAGAGTTGTCGGCGATTCATTGGAACGAAGTTTTTGAAGCCTTCCAAGGCTGCGCTACCGTACGAAGAATCCATTGCCAACTGTGAACTCTCAGCGCTCTTTCACCGTCTCTGGGCGATCATCCTCCAATTTCCCACTTAATCCATGGTATTTTTCCTCTTCTCTTTCCGATCCTGAAATTTCCCCGCCTCTTTCGAGTTCCCGGCAAAATTCAATTTCATTTCTAGGGTTTTTCGGCCCCGCGAACCCGAACCCCGTACTGGATTGTGCTTCGTTTTCTATTTTCTGGTTGTTGGTTGAGGAATTTCTGTGGATTGTTGGACGCTTAAATCTGAATTTATTTTTGGGTAATGGGTTTTGGTTGTTTTTGTGTTTGATTTAATGGGTATTGTGGTTTGCCTTTGAATATGAGGTGAGTTGAGTGACTGATCTCTTCTAGTTGTAACTTGTACTCACCGGGTTGGAATGGGTATTGAGTTTGCAAAGTAAGTTCTGATTGGATATTAACTGTTTCACATGGATAATGAGGTGATTGAATTTGATATTGGATTGGGGGGAGGCAGTGGGAGAGATGGAGATGACTATTCTATGGCTATGGTGCATGATTCCATGGAGGAAGAGGAAATGATTGATAGCCCTCCTTTGAGTGGTCTTGGTTGTGGTGCTGGCAGTGGTGAGATTTATCTTCCTGATGGTGATCTTTTGGATCTTGAACCTCATGAAGGAATGGAATTCGAGTCTGAAGAGGCTGCCAAGGCTTTCTATAACTCGTATGCTCGACGGGTTGGGTTTAGTACTCGTGTGAGCTCCTCCCGTCGATCTAGGCGTGATGGAGCAATTATACAGAGGCAATTTGTTTGTGCCAAAGAGGGGTTTAGGAATATGAATGAGAAACGAACCAAAGACCGAGAAATTAAGCGTCCTCGAACCGTTACAAGAGTGGGTTGCAAAGCATCTTTATCTGTGAAGATGCATGATTCTGGGAAATGGGTTGTGTCTTGTTTTGTTAGAGAGCATAACCATGATTTAGTTCCTCCTGATCAGGTGCACTGCTTAAGGTCTCATAGGCAAATATCAGGTCCAGCAAAGACCTTGATTGATACTTTACAGGCTGCTGGGATGGGACCTCGCAGGATTATGTCTGCACTCATAAAGGAGTATGGTGGAATCAGTAAAGTTGGATTTACAGAGGTCGATTGTCGAAACTATATGAGGAATAACCGCCAAAGGAGCTTAGAAGGGGACATTCAACTGTTGTTGGATTACTTAAGGCAAATGCATTCTGAAAATCCTAACTTCTTCTACGCCGTGCAGGGAGAGGAGGATCAGTGGGTAGGCAATGTCTTTTGGGCTGATCCAAAGGCTCAGATGAACTATACTTACTTTGGCGATACTGTTACATTTGACACGACCTATAGATCGAATAGATATCGTTTGCCCTTCGCTCCTTTCACCGGGGTGAATCACCATGGACAGCCAGTGTTGTTTGGTTGTGCTTTTCTAATAAATGAATCTGAAGCATCGTTTAATTGGCTATTTAGAACGTGGCTTTTAGCAATGTCTGGTCACACACCTCTGTCGATTACTACCGATCATGATGCAGTAATACAGTCAGCCATCGCACAAGTTTTCCCTGAGACCCGTCACCGTTTCTGCAAATGGCATATTTTCAAGAAATGCCAGGAGATGCTATCACATGTGTTCCTTAAACATCCAAGCTTTGAAGCTGACTTCCATAAGTGTGTAAACTTGACTGACTCCATTGAGGAATTTGAGTCCTGCTGGTTGTCACTCGTCGACAGATATGATCTCAGGGATCACGAGTGGCTTCAGACGGTTTACTCTGCTCGGAGGCAGTGGGTTCCGGTGTATTTGAGGAACACTTTTTTTGCTGAAATGTCTATTACACAACGAAGTGATAGCATGAATTCATATTTTGATGGGTATGTGAATGCTTCAACCAATTTGAGTCAGTTCTTCAAACTGTATGAAAAAGCTCTTGAGAGTCGAAATGAGAAAGAAGTAAAAGCAGATTATGATACAATGAACACTTCCCCTGTTCTAAAGACTCCATCACCAATGGAAAAACAGGTTTCTGAGCTTTACACCAGGAAGCTGTTTTCACGGTTTCAAGACGAGTTAGTTGGCACGTTAACTTTCATGGCCTCGAAGGCCGATGATAACGGGGAAGTTATAACTTATCAAGTGGCCAAATTTGGAGAGGATCATAAAGCCCACTATGTGAAGTTTAATGTCGTGGAGATGAGGGCAAATTGTAGTTGCCAGATGTTTGAGTTTTCAGGCCTTTTGTGCAGACATATCTTGGCTGTCTTCAGAGTGACCAATGTGCTTACTCTTCCATCTCATTACATATTGAAACGATGGACGAGAAATGCGAAGAGTAACGTGATATTGGAGGACCATGTGAATGATATCTATAACAACTATCTCGAATCTCATACTGTGAGATATATTACCCTACGCCACGAGGCTTTTAAATTCATCGAGGAAGGAGCAAAGACTATCGATACATATAACGTGGCGAAGGATGCCCTGCAGGAGGCTGTAAAAAGGGTTTCTCATACGCCAAGGAATAACAGTAAAATTTCTTCAATCGATGGGCGAATTAAAGCGGACCCTGCAAATGATATAAGCTATACTAATCATAGTAGTAGCACAGGTCAAGACGGGAGCTTGGGTATAAACATGTCCGAGGTACGAGTTCGCTTTCTTTGTATCTCCCGGTTCCAACTTCTTCCCTTTTTTATAATGGAATGCATTATTCAAGATTTCAAGATTGAAAAAAAGGTGGATTTCGACATCCTTTTAGTGTTTTGAAGATTTAGCATTGGATTTCGACATGACCGTGGCTGGACAATCCTTCATTCACTTGCATGATTTCATTCTTACTTTTTTTCTTTCTTGAAATTTTTGGCAGGATGATTTGGACAAGAAAATCAATGAACTGACGAACGAGTTGGAGTGTGCAAATCGAAAGTGTGAAGTGTATCGATCTAACCTTTTTTCGGTGCTGAAAGATATTGAGGATCACAAGTTGCAATTATCTATTAAAGTGCAGAACATAAAAATTAGTATGAAAGACAGCATTTGAAGCTGTAGTAGAAGTATATAGCATGTCTTTGACTCACCTCAATACCAAAACATTGTGTAACCTCGGTCCCATCGAGAAGTCGACTAGTTCGGGGGATGTAAATTTGTGTTTTTGTCGAGTAATCGAGGCTCATACATCGGTATGCAACAACTAAGATGGATGACTGCGTATCTATTTTCATTGCAAGATTTTTCTAGGCGTTCAATGGGTCGTCTTTGAACCCAGTGGTGATTCGAGTTTAATCGTCTTCTTCACCGATTCAAGTCTCCAAATCCTAATTGAAAATTACATGTAGTAGTTACTTCCCGATACCGTTCGCTTACTTTAGCTTGTTATGATTCTATTACTTGGCTCGAGTTTTTCTCGATTTCTGAATAGATGTTCATCTTGTAGGGGGAAAAAATAACTGTTTTGAAGACCGTGGTGATGTTTGTCTTATTGATGGCTAACCTTCTCAGATCAGCATCATTTTCGACATCAATATTCCGAGGTAAACAAATGTTGATATGTTTTTTTTTTGTTCCTTATGATTTGGGTAGCAAATAATGAATGGTAGGTGCCCTTGAACTGAATGTACAGGAAATTCTTTGTAGATTTGGTGGTGTTGTTGCTATGCTGATAGAGTAGTTTGTTTAGGATATGTTATTTAACTTTTATTTATCGAGTGCTCGAACTTAGTTCTTTCATCGGGCCAAAATCTCGACTTTCTTTAGGAAGAAATCATAATGAAGTTCCTATTTAGCGTTTCCATGGGTCTATGATGTATCAACCCTCTTAGATGTCCATATTACAGGACCTTCACTGTAACTTGGCGTTTGTCGTTAAGGTGATTTTTTATTCCTCG
Organism: Cucurbita maxima; assembly: GCF_002738345.1. Taxonomy (NCBI): domain Eukaryota; kingdom Viridiplantae; phylum Streptophyta; class Magnoliopsida; order Cucurbitales; family Cucurbitaceae; genus Cucurbita; species Cucurbita maxima. The sequence continues at coordinate 4,230,058 of NW_019272027.1, forward strand.
ATGATTGTACTTGTGGCTTTAGAGTACTGTTCAAGATCAAAGATGAAGTTCTCCGGATAGTATGATGAGCCCCACAAAAGAACTTAGGTTCCAGTAAGTGATACTTTTACCTTGTTAAAATGGGTTGCACTCTAGTCGATGCTTGTTTTCTCACTAGTCTCATGGTGAGGTTTATTATAGTGCTCAAATTCGCTAGCTTTGTCCTCGCAACATCGAGGCAACTCTTAAATCTCTAGTAAGGTTTGTCACCATCCGAACTTTTGCCTTTTGGGAGCTATCTAATTCTTCCATACACGCCTCCATCTCTATAGAGCTAGTCGAGTTATCCCTCGCTCCAAGCTACCTGTTCTTGCTTTGTTTTCTAAAATAGTAATGGTCTCTCACGTTTTATCGTTTTGTCTATTTGGTTCTTGAGATTTTAAAATTAACATTTTAATCCTAAGTTTGGTTGCTAGAGGTATTTATCAAATCAGGCATGTATTCCCAATTTCTTGATTTGACACTCCAAATTGGTTGCATTGACTCAAATAATCAAACTCGAGCATACAGAACCAAGCACCTTGAACTGAGCATACAGCCCAAGTCTACTATTAGCAGATATTATCATTTTTGAAAATTTTCTTTCGAGCTTTCCTCAAAGTTTTAAAATACGTAGGTTAAGAAAATGTTTCCACACCTTTATAAAAAATGTTTTATTCTCCTCTCCAACTAATGTAAGAACTAAAAACCTCCACTAAAGCCTCCAAGCTCGGAAGCAAGTAGATCTCTGCCGTAACCCATGAACCAGAATCAGATCTTCTCGACACAGACCCAAATTGGATTCACCAACCAAGCTTTAGCCGCTGCAGAGAAGTAACTAATGGCGACGTGGGGTCACCGGCAAATGGGAATTGACGGAACGGAACGAAATCAACTTGTAAGCAACCAACGGAACGGAAGTTGAAGGGGAGGGACCTTCCCGTGGAGAAGTGTGGCTTCCATTCTTTGCATCTCATGTTATTTAATGGGACCTACCATTCTTTTAAAAAAAAAAAAAAAAAAAAAATATATATATATATATATAACAATAAAAAATAAAAAATGTTAAATATTTTGTTTAACATTAAAAATATTCTTATCGTTTGTATGTGTTTAAAAAATAGTGATAAAATTCTTACCGTTTAACTTTATAAAAAAAAGTTTACACAAATTCTTATTATTAATATGAGCGGAAATTGTCTGTCGACACTTTATGTATTTTTTAAGGGGTAAAGGTATTATCGGACTTTTTTTTAAAAAAAAAAATAATTTAAGAAAAGTTTAAAGGATATTTTTAAAATACTTTTGAAGTACTATCAATGATTTTCATCGAAAAGTATAGAACTTGTTGAAAATATTTTAAAATGGATATTTTTATTAATTTAGGTTGAGTTAAATGGTTGTATTTGTTTTGAATTTATGGTAATTAAGTGAGGTGTTTTAGGTTGAATTATAGATTTGGAAAGTAAAATGATAGTTTTATAAGAAGAAAAGGGAGGTAGTTGAAGAACCAATTCATCATCCATCCCCCTTCGCATCAAAGACAACACAGATTCAGCTTAGAAGAAGCAAAGAGAAGAGAAGAGAAGAGACGAGGTTTTGGGTTACTTCGTCCATTCCCCCTCACAACAAAGACAGATTCATATCTGACTCTCGCCCATTACTCCTACACACCACAGGCTGCTATCTCCACTCCCTCTTACTGTCTCAGATAGCGATGTCTCACACCATAAATCTGAAACAGATGCCTCCTTCATTCTGCCCTTTAACCCCCCCCCCCCCCCCCCCCCCCCCCCCCCCCCCCCCCCCCCCCCCCCCCCCCCCCCCCCNTCTACCGACCTAATTCCGCGCAAGAGCCAAGAACCGCTAACAGATATTGTCTTCTTTGTGTTTTCCCTTCAAGAGTTTCCTCTCAAGATTTCTAAATCGCCTCTACTAGAAAGAGGCTTCCACACCCTCAAGATTTTCAACATGTAATTAACTAAATCTATAGAGCTAAGTCGATGTAAATGCCGAGAAATTGATAGCTAAAAGCGTAATAGTCCAAGTCTACTGCTAGCCGATAGTGTCTTCTTTGGGTTTCTTCTTCAAGAGCTTCCCTTTTAGGTTTTTAAGAGAGATTTCCACACCCTTATAAGGAATGTTTCGTTCTCCGGTCTCACAAAAAGTATCCTGCTTTTTCTGCAAAAATGGTTTACTGCTAATGCTAGCTCAAGAGTATATATGTAATGACATGTTCTTCGACAATAATGATATGTTCAATGCGATGGAAAGACGACCAGAACGCATTTAAACAGATAACTGAAGGGATGGGGAAGATTTTGTAAGAGTGATACCAATTTCCAGAGTAAATAGCAATTGAATTGATATGCTCAGTGAGAAGATTAGCTGCACTAATGCTTCCTCAACCTACAGAACTTACGAGGATAGCAAGTTTTCAAGCAATATTGAGATTCATTTGCTGAATTTCAGTTTCGAAAATGAAAATGTGGATGGAATGAGTAAAGGAGTATGGACATCACCTTGCTCTTGACAAAGGCTTGAATAGAAACATAGTATAATACTTTTCATGAATCCTGTGAGAAGATCCAAGTGCTAAAAACTGATCTTGGACATTGCTCTGCAAATAGAGATGATTTAGTTCTGTATTTCGAGGCGTAACTGGCAACGGTCGACCATCAACCGAAGAAGATGGATCGTTCAAAATGGTTCCTTGCAGCTGTGGAGGTAGTTCTGGTGGAGGCCTGCCAAAATCATCTTCGTTAAAGTATTGGTTGTCGTAACTCGATGGCGGGGACGGAGGAGTTTCGAACTCGAACATACTTTCAGGCAATCCAGAAACATAGCCCTGGAAAACATAGTTCAATGGGAATTGTGTGGAGCAGCAGTAATAGCATTCTTGAGGAACACAAAATTATCAAAACTTACTGGCAAGTCTAAAATATTGTAAGCATTCCCTGAATCATTACGAAACCAAGGTAGATCTGGAGCATAAACCAACCAACCATCAACTATAAAGTGGTAGTGATAGATACCGACCGGCAGAGTTTTAACAACCACAAACTTCTCACCAATGTTCTGCAGGAGCTCTCTAACAGAAACACAGTAAATTCAACACAACCAAAGGTTGTTCAAGTTGAGATTCAAGAAAACGAAACGGAACGAGAAGGAAAAAAGCACATCATCGAAGTCGGTTACCTCGACTGCCAGTTATCCCATGATCCAGCAATGGCCACTTGATTGCCACCATGATTCCATGCGATCCTAACACGCGACCTCGTCTCATGGAAAACATTTTCAATGAATGCAGCAGCACACTGAGGCACGGATTGAAGTTGAGGCTGTAGCATCAGCCCAGGACTTGACAAGGAAACTGTAGCGTACTAGAAGTGAAGATGAATGAAAACAAAAAACTATGAGAGGGTTAATTTGTGAGTAGTGTTATTGGTGGTTCAATAAACCGAAGTAGGTACACTATTTTTGGCAGATTTCTTCTCATAAATACAAGGTCCCACTCAGTGTAGACACACTTTTTTGGCATAGTTATTAGGCAATTAATGGCGACTTTAGGTGCTCTATTTTCTTCTATACTTTCAGACAACAAACAATAATCTGCACAACCTTTTTAACAGGTTGCCTTCAAATGGAGTGAAGGAGAAAAATATATCCAATAGTTTCACAGAAAAGAATGACCCATCGTCTGTAATGTAAACAAAGCATTAACAAAAAGCTTTAAGAGAGAGACAATAATCTGCATATTCGATTACTTAACATATCAGGATGCTCAGAACAAATTCCCATAGTTTCAAAAAGAAAATGCCCCCAATTAAACAGCTCCAGAATTATTCCTTCTTTCAAAGATTCAAGGAAGTGGGTGGAATGGAGAGAGAGAGAGAGAGAGAGAGAGAGAGAGCGCATAATTATGAACTTTTTTTAAAAAAAAAAAGATACAGAAGAACAAACCTGAGGAGAGCCTATGCTTTGTGAAGAAATCTGAATTCTGGAGTCTGTAAACGTGCGAGTGTGGTGGCTGTTTTGTATTGCATCCTCTGTACAGTCCATCCTTTGGTCGTGATTCTCCTCAAACTTATGGACTCCAGAGAGGTCGTCTCTGTTCTTGCTACCCTCAGCATTGTCCATCACTGAAAAACAGAACAAGAACCAGGATATAAATAACGAAGACAACCCAAATCGTCAAAAAATGGGCCAAATGAAAAGAAAAGGAGTAACCATGAGGACATAGAGGAAAAAGACAAAACCCCACAAAAGGAGAAGATTTTTAAGCATACTTGCGTCAGTTGATCAATCCCAAAAAAATTTAGAATCTAAACCAAGAGTTGGGTGAAGGGAGGATTCTGTTAGCTCTGTATTTATGGAGTTCTGTTTTTCTCTCTTCTCTCATACTTCCCAAGGACACTTTCTCTTCCTTCTTTTCCACTTCTTTGCAGCCCAAACCCCTCTTACTGCTGTAAAACGATGAAGAGTGGTTTTTTATTCTCCAATGAATTTGGAAGATTCTTTTAGTGGATTGCTAATTGTGCTGATTTAAAAGGGAATGTTGCCTCGTCATGAACACTCTTTTTTTCTTGCCTTTGTCTGCAGGGAGTCTTTTGGAGCCTCCAACAGCCACTCCTGAACTGCCACTGCATTGAGATGTTCTCCAAATCATAGTACAAAATTACTGTTTTACCTATCTTAGCCTCACGGGTTAGCTCATAAACTTATAAAACAATTGATACACAAAGGCCGGAGATGAGATTAGAAAATTGCCAAAATTGGCTGCTAAAGACAGGAGCTGCTAGAACAAGCAAGGGTGAGCTGTTGATTAGAACTGGATGTTGCTTTCGGATAACAACTTCTTGTGCATATTTGTCAAACCTTCAAAGAGAAAATTGTAGAATTCATCTTACAAACCTTCTGATATAATAGTATATGATACTTGACCTGACCTGTAACTAGTTTGCGTAGGGAAGAAGATGTCGCCTAAGCTAACTTGTCTCTGTTGTTGTACGAAGTCAATGGAAAGACATTCCTAAAGCAAAACTGCCTCCCCATGTGATTTTTTTTCCAAATCAATCTCAGGGAAAGCCCTTCACAGATCAAAAGATTGAGATAACTTGATTAGTGATGTCCAATCACCTAATACCCTGAGAGAGACTGAAGCCGAAGGGACGCTGGATTAAGCAATAATCTTTATTCAAGTGAGTGAAGCCCTCTCAATTTGATGTGATAAATATAGGATACTTATACTTACAAAAGAGCTTCAAAATAACCCAAATGGCCAGAGCCGAATGGCATCTCGTTCTATTGTCCGTCCGTCCATCCAATCAACGATAAACAGTCAAACGTTGAGAGGAAGTTATACCAATTTTATGTTGAGTATTGTTGGGAGGAAGTCCCACCTAGATTAAATTAAGGGAATGATTATGAATTTATAGGTAAGGAATACATCTACTTTTGGTACAAGATCATTTGGAGAATCCAAAAGTAAAGCCACGAGAGCTTAACTCAAAGTGGACAATATCATACTATTGTGGAGATTAGTAATTTTCAACGTTCTGGCTTTAAACTTTTGCAATCATTTCATCCTCGGGGGAGGCAGTGCAAGAATCTAATGAAAGTGATTTTTCTCTCTCAACAATCAAGCCACCAGAGCAGAGCCAGAGTGAAAAAAATGGATAATTAGAGAGAGAAAGAGATGAGAAAACTCAAAATGAATGCAGGCCAAGTTAGGAGATAGCACGTACATTATAAACTTCTACTGCCCTCCTTGAAGTTGAGAGTTAGGTGGTTAAATGTTGATATCACCAAGTTGGAAAAGCTGACACCGCCACCCGGTGGAGCATCTACATGAGTCTGCTTCTTCTTTCCATGGCCCATCCTGACAGCAATATGCTCGATGTAGACCTTCAAAAGAGACATCTCCAGAGCTGCCATAGAAATCCTTCACTGTTTCTTCACATTCAAAGCAATTCCATTCACAAATCATCTACATTTGGTGATTAAAGGGTCCAAGCTTAATGTAACACATTTTACTAACTCAAGAACAATACAACAAACAATTGCCAATTATTGACATAAACATTTCTTTCCTTCAAGCTGTAGTTTCTATAGTGATTTTGACTGGTGGGATTCAATTCACAACTAAGAAACAACACGACTATGATTGCTGTTCGTCTTAATTCAAAAGAATCAAACCCTTTTATTATAAAGAATCAACTGATAATTGATTAGCAAATTGTATAGTGGACCCATTAAAGAAAAACTTTTTCACTTAACCATTGAGGCATTTTGTCGAACACCTGGCGGGTGGTTACGGAGAAAAAGGCAATATATTTGTATAGTTGTAGAAATGGCACCGCTTATTCAGTTCCATTTCCATTCGATCTCAGGAAAAACAAAAATGTGGTAACGATAGAAAGCTAGAGTACAGGGCACTACCTTGTTTGGTCCGTCCACTTAGCTTGGAATTTTCGATGCTTCCAGTTCCTTCTTTCGTTGGTTATATGCAATTTTGACCCTTTGCCCATTACCCCCGAGTAAGACTAAATTAATTAAAAAATATATATTCTTACTCTGAGATTCCCCATGGAGTGTGGAAGTCTTTCCATTTAAAAACTTTTGTGTGAAAACTTTGAGTGAAACCTGAAAAAAAAAAATTATAAAGAACAATATCTACCAATAACTTGATTAAGCGGTTACAAATGGTATTAAAGCAGAACTAAGCGATATGCTAGTAAGGAGACTGAGCCTCAAAGGAGGTGGACACGAGGAGGTATACTAACAAGAGGCCTCAAAGAGAGTGGATTGGGGAGTTCCACATCAATTGGAGAAGGGAACTAGTGTCAGCGAAAACGCATGTAACGCCACAGATTCACTACAACTTTGGGCTTTCCCTTTCGAGCTTCCCCTCAAGGCTTTAAAACCCGTATGCTAGGGTAAGGGTTCCACACCCTTATAAATGGTGTTTTGTTCTCCCCCAACCAACGTGGGACATCACAATCCACCCTCCTTCGAGGCCCAACGTTCTTGTTCGCACTCGTTCCTTTCTCCAATCGATGTGGGATCATGGGACATTACAATCCACCCCCTTCGAGGCCCAGCGTCCTCGCTAGCACTCATTTCTTTCTCCAATCGATGTGGGACCGCCACCAAATTCACTTCCCTACAGGGCCCAGCATTCTTACTGGCACACCGTCTCGTGTCTACCCCTTTGGGGAACAGAGAGAAGTTGGCACACGTCCGATGTCTAGCTCTGATACCATTTGTAACGGCACAAATTCACCGCTAGCAGATATTGTTCTCTTTAGGCTCTCCCTCAAGACTTTAACACGTGTCTACTAGTAGAAGGTTTCCACCCCCTTATAAATGGTGTTTTGTTCTCCTCTCGAACCAATGTGAGAACATCACTATGCATGGCCCCGTAGGAGGTGGATTGTGAAATCACACATCGATGTGGAAGAAAACGAGAGAGTGGTTTGTAAGATCTCACATCAATTAAAAACAACAAAACTAAAGAATTACACTTAAAAAAAATATCTTAAATTAAAAAAAATTAAAAAAAAATGTAATTATTTGTTTATTTATTAATATTGAAGAAATAGCAATCTACCCACCCAAAATCTTCCAAAACAAAACCAGGCTCAAAAGCCCAACTTGGTGTTAGGCCCACAAACTAACAATAAATAAGAATATAATTAAAGGCATTTAAAATAATATAATATATTAATACTTATGGTGAGGACATGCGACTTTCCCATAAAAACAAACATGAAAAATGAACAATAATGTCGACTAAATTGTAAAGTATTAACAACTTTTGTAGTAGTCTCGTGTCAACTTGAGTATAATTTAATTATTTAAAACATAAATGTAACATCTTAGGACAGAATTTAAAATTCAAATTTGTCAATACTTGTCGTTTCTATGAGTTCTTTCAGTATGTTTTGTCCTTATTCACATGTTTCCTGAAATTACTTCAAGTAAATCACGCTTAATTTTGAAGTTCCTATAACTGAGTCATTAAAAAGAACGTACACCTTGTTGGTAAAGGTAAAAAAAAATTCTTAGTTACCCTATTTTTAAAACCACTCTCATTTGAATGTAGTCTCGATTTATTTATATATCTACTCTTTACTCAGATGTCACAGTATTATTCTCGAATAAAAAATTAAATTTAAAAAAAGACACTACAAAATAAATAATAATAATAATAAATGTCAAAAAAGAAGAAGTTTGAACCAATAAGTGATTGCTATAATTATTAAGAACATTCTATCATTCATCCATTATTTAAATTATTAATGGGAAATTATCGATAAATTACATCTTTTAAACAAAGGGAAAAAATGTAAATAAAAAAAAGTAATTACTTTCATTCTCTTTGCAATTTTATTTATTTATTATTATTTAAATAAATAAACATAAAAATAAAATAAAATAAACTTTCTCAACCACTAAAGAAAGTGGGCATTAAAATATTCATTGTTTATTTGGAAATTAGAGGAAAAACATAAAAATAAAAATAAAAAACAAAACAAAAAATTCCTTTTCACGGTTAAAATGACTAAAATGCCCCTATCACTACAAATTTTGCGATTTTAATTTTAAAGAATTATTGATAAAAATATGGATAAATAATTATTTACTAATTGAAGGGTTATAGTGGTAAATTTATAAATTAATCTCGTTAAATTGTACTAAAAAAGAGCTTTAGGAAAGTAGATGAATTTGTTGTCGTCGATTATTATGAGGAAGAATAAGTGCATAAAGCTAGCCCATGTAACAAGTAAAGAGCTAACTATATTGTAGTATAGGTTATACATAAAGCAAAAGCATATTAAAATGATTGTCTTTATGTTTGGGACACTAAAATGAAACTTCGATCACATGTGGGTATCCAATCTTGTTGACGAGATGTCAAGCAGATTCTCGAACGTTAATGAGTGGCCAACACTTTTTATGTTAGAAGAATAGTCGTGGGCACCCTCTAAGGTCCTTCACGAATGATACAATCTCGACCCTATGTTAGGTTTATCGAGCTTGTTCTCAACTCCTTGATGAGCTTAGATTCTTCTATAAGTTTGATTGTTTACTTAGAAGAATAGTCACGGGCACTCTCTAAGGTTCTTCACGAATGAAACAATCTCGACCCTATGTTAGGTTTATCGAGCTTGTTCTCAACTCCTTAATGAGTTGAGATTCTTCCATAATGCACAACGATGTTTGACCGTTTACTTAGAAGAATAGTCACGGGCACTCTCTAAGGTCCTTCACGAATGAAACAACTCGACCCTTTATTAGTGCCTAAATCCACCACTAGAAAATATTGTCCATTTTGACTCGTTATGTATCGTTATCAGCCTTCGAATTTTAAAATGCGTCTACTAAGTAGAGGTTTCCATACCCTTATAAAAAATGTTTTGTTTCTCTCTCCAACCAATGTGGGATCTTACAGTTAAGTTTATCGAGCTTGTTCTCAGCTCCTTAATGTGGTTAGATTCTTCTAAACACAAGACAACATTTTGCATTATGTGCGTAGATTCTTCTATAACTTCGATCTTCTACGTTAGAAGAAGGCGCTCTCTAAGGTCATTCGTGATTGAAACAACCTCGACCCTATGCTCGGTTTAGTTGACTTGTTCTTAGCTCCTTTAGTGTACTTAAATTCTTCTACGTCACACGACAATGTTACCATCGACAAAGGTCTAAATCATTACTTTCTCGATAACTAAACTATTTTTAACCTAATTTTTAATAGATTCAATCCAAAAAACTATCCAAATTTTCAATAATTTGCCAATTGATCCTAATAAATTCTACTTTTTAGCTCGTGCGTTGTTAAAGTTAGAAGGATATTTGGATTTGATAATGATACTATGACAGCCACAATAATATAAAAAATAAACTTGGAAGTGAAATGACATATTTGACCCTTATGTCGAATAAAAAGGGCAAAAATAATTGGATTTATTTAAAAGAAAAAATTGGAATATATGGAGTTTAAAATAATTATAGAAAAAGCTTTTATTAATTAAATGGACAAATACGGTGTTACATGAGCCATCCTCATGCCAGGCTGGCTTTGTTGGAGTCTCTTGTCTGCCGACACTTGTGGGCCCCACTCCATCTCACTATTTTATTTATATATTTAATTAAGTTGTTATACATATAAATAGAAATAGATATTAAATAATATTTTTGTGAATTATTAAAATATTTTTAAAATATATATATTATTTATTAGGTAAATTATTTAATAACTCAAAAGTTAACACACCATCTTTTATTTATTTATTATTATTTTTTTTTTTATAAAATTACATTTGAAATATTAGTGACGATAACCCCTCCTTTGGAATCCAGCGTCTTCGTTGGCATTCATTCCTCTCTACAATGGATGTGGGACCTCACAATCCACCCCACTTCGAGTCCAGCGTCCTTCCCCCTTCGGGGCTTAGCATCCTCGTTGGAACATCGTCCAATGTCTTGCTTTAATACCATTTGTAACCGTTCAAGCCCACCATTATAAAATTGCCATTTTTGGGCTTCTCTCAAAATTTTTAAAACGCGTTTGTTAGGAAGAGATTTCCACATCCTTATAAAAAAAATGTTTCGTTTCACTCAACAACCGATATGAGATCTCACAATCCACCTCCTTCAAGGTTCAACGTCTTTGCTGACACTCGTTCATCTCTCTAATTGATATAAGATCTCGCAGTGCTATATTTTTACAGCAAATCAAATTCTCGTTACTATTTGTCTTCAATTTCGCTTCGAAAATTTTATTAATAACAGGTCGAGACGAAGTGATTTATTAGTAACGGGTCGGGATAATCTATTCTTATCCTAAAAGCAATTATTAGAACCTATCTAAAATGGGTTAAATGCTTGGAAATAGATCTAGGAGAAATCCAAATGTTCGATTTTAAAAAAAGCAAATCATTGAACCATTTATTTCTTTCTCAAAGTGGTTGGTGGCCCTTTTCTTTTGTCTCTTTTTTCTATGATTTATTATTTTATTTAATTTAAAAGCTTAAATATATAATTTTATTCCTAAAGTATATAGTGTCGGTTTAGCATGTCAGATATTGAAATTTTCATAATTAATTATTATTAGAAAATTTGGACCAATTAAAAATATTTTTAGAAGATGTACGATAAAAATTAGTTCGAAAAATATTTATAATTAATATAAAAAAAAAAACACTTAACTAATTTATTTAGAGCATGTTTCTATTTTTTAAATGTATATTAATTTTATTTCCCTAAGAATTGATGACGTGGAATTAGATGTCCGAATTTAACCAATTACGTGTATTTTTTTTTTAATTTTTTGTGTGAATTTCAACTTAATTAACAAAATATTATTATTTATAAATATTTATTTAATTCACTTAATTTTTTTTTAAAATCAAGTAAGCACGTGCAGAAGCATCTAGTGCATGACAGAAGTTTTTCAAATAATTATAAAGAAAGTCTAAGTATCTTTACTTTACTTCTACCTATTATCTAACGGTTTTTTTTTTTTTTTTTTTTGTAAGAATATTCAAATATCTTACCAAATTCATTAAAAAAAATAAATTATTATTTACTCATTTTTAAATTCATCCCGTAAATCACGGCCAAGAAACCCGAGGTTCTATTTTCGAGTAGATCTTGAAAGGAGAAGAAAAGATAGAATGAGAGCATCTATCGTTAAATCTACCCGATCTGATAGTTCCATATATTATTTTATTTTTAAAAAAATGTAGAGATTTAATAACTTATAATTATATATCTGCTATTTTAAATAATTTAAATGTGCAAAATTGAAAAAAAATTACACGATTTTATTATTTATTTTTCTAGTAAATTTGAAATAGGATTTATTGTAATTATTGTTTATAATTACCCTTTTAAAATTGCTCATTATTATTATTATTATTATATATAATATAAATAATGATTAGATGTGGATTTTTTTTAATTTTTTTTTAATTTAATAGAGGTGGAATATGAAAATTTGAATGATATTTAATTTTACGAAGTTTAAAGATTTAAAAAAAAAAAAAATATATATATATATATATATATATTTTTTTTTTTTTAATTAAATTTTTTATTGAAGTTTAAAATTTTTGGAGTCTAAATTGGTAATTTTAAACCCAATTCCATGGGCCCCACTCCAGCATGCTGAGCTGGCTCGGATGCCAAGTAGACTGTGTGGCACTCTCATTCTCTAAATCTCACCATTCTTAAAAACCTCTCAAATCCCTCACCCTCACACAACACATATCCACAGCCCAAATTTTCTCTCCCAAACACTCCATTTCTCTCCGCCGTCTCAACCACCACTATGCGGCGACCACTCTCTCTCTCCGCCGCCGTTCTGGCGCTCCCTTTCTTCCTCCTCCTCCTATTCTCCTCCACTGCTGAGGCTCACAACATTACCAGAATCCTCGCCAAACACCCCGAGTTCAGTACCTTTAACCACTACCTAACCATCACTCATCTCGCAGGCGAAATCAACCGCCGTCTCACTATCACCGTCCTCGCTCTCGACAACTCCGCCATGTCGGCGCTCCTCGACAAGCATTTCACCGTCGGCACTATCAAAAATGTGCTCTCGCTTCACGTTCTCGTCGATTACTACGGCGCCAAAAAGCTCCACCAGCTTTCTAAAGGTAGTACGCTCTCTTCTACTCTGTTTCAGGCCTCTGGTTCCGCCTTCGGCACCTCTGGTTATGTGAATATCACGAATGTAAAAGGCGGAAAGGTTGGATTTGCATCTGAAGATAATGCCGGTGAATTCAATTCGTTTTATGTCAAATCGGTTATGGAAATTCCCTACAATATCTCCATCCTGCAGATCAGCAAGGTACTCTCAATTCTTGCTCATCTTTGCTAGGGCTAGAATCTAGATTAGGGCAAAATTTCATGCCATTCTAATTAGCACGGATTTAAATCTAGAATTAATGATCCATAATGACTGTTGTGAATAGGTTTATATTGCAAAAATTAGTTAGGATTAAATCTAATTTAATCATCATTGATTTAAGATGAACTGCAGGTGCATTTATGTGACCGACAAAAGGTCATTATTGTTATGGATCGGATTTTCTTATTAGAATATATTGTTCATATTATTTTACTCCAAGAAGACGACAATTTTGTGAGTAACGAACTGCTTTTTAACGAATTGAGTAACAAATTTTGCAGGTCATAACATCCGCCGATGCAGAGGCACCGACGGCGGCGCCGCTCAGTCTAAATGTGACGGAAGTTCTGCCGAAGCAAGGCTGCAAAGCCTTCACCGATTTGTTAATCGCCACCGGCGTTGCTGAGACCTATCAGTCGAACATCGACGGCGGATTGACGGTGTTTTGCCCTACGGATACCGCACTGAACGACTTTCTTCCGAAGTACAAGAATCTGACGGCGGCTCATAAGGTATCGCTGCTGTTGTACCACGGAATGCCGGTCTACCTCTCTCTACAGATGCTCAAATCGAGCAACGGTGTCGTTAATACGCTCGCGACCCACGGCGGCAACAAGTACGATTTCAACATCAAGACCGACGGCGAGGACGTGATGGTGAAGACGAAGGTCGTGACAGCGGAGGTGACAGCGACGCTGATTGACTCAGAGCCGTTGGTGGTGTACGAGGTCGACAAGGTGCTGGAGCCGCGAGAGCTTTTCAAGGCCGTGCCCGGAGAGGAGGACGAAGAGGCTCCGGCTCCGAAAGAGGCACCGAAGAAGAAGAAGACAAAGGCGCCATCGCCTAAGGCGTCCGAGGGCGAGGGCGAGGAGGAGGAGGAGAACGCCGACTCACCAATCGGCTCCGACGAGTCCGACGACGAACCGGCGGATCAGAAATCGGACAAAGACGGGGCGTTTGGATCGGAGGGTCAGATATCGATCGTGGTGATGATGTTGAGTTTGTGGTTTGGTGTTTTGCTCGTATGATTTTTACAATAGAGGCGGCACGTGGCGCGATACTAGAGGTCCGTTATTCATAGAGCAAAATAAATGTCCACTTATATTCGGCGATTTTTATTTATCTTTTTTTTTAATTTGTCGGTGATGCTTTTTTATTTTATTTTATTTTGTTTTATTTTTTCGTGGATGGTGTACAGTCACTCTAAATATCAAATTGGGTTGTATCTTTTTTATGCGATTTGGTTTTTTTTTTTTTTTTTCCACTTTGAAAAAAAAAACTATAATTTATTTAAATTGGAATCATTGTTTAGTTTTTATTTGTTTATTTAATATCATTATTATTAATTATGTAGGAAAAATGATCTGGAATCTTAATTTTGTGTCGGTGGAATCAATCGTGAAGTAAGTCCCAACATTTTGTTATTTTTGCACCTTTTTCGTTTCAGTCCTTTTCATCTTTTTGAATTTACAAGTTTAGTGCTCCAAGTTTTATTGGATTTCACATTTAGTGACATGTCAAAAGTGTTAGTTTTGTTTATGGAGATGAAACAATTTGCCAAATGTGTCGTGTCGAAATTGCCTTTGGTTAAAAAGGTAGATAGAGCAAATGGCATACACCTCTGGTCATTCCCGACCTTTTTATTGTAGTGAGGATGAGGGAGATACCGAAGATGTCCAGTCAACTAACGAGAGGGAGGATGGGTCTTAAGGCCCCCGCCCACTCAAGAAATCTAAACGATTTTTTTTTATTTTATTTTTTATAAAAAGTAGGATTATTAGTTTATTGTATAAAATAATTATACAAAATTTAGAACAATTCATATATTAATTAATAATGATTTGTATTTAACAGAAGAATCTCACATCATATTTAAACTCAACAAATAGTTGGCATTACAATTAAAAAAAGTACTTGAAATATTCTACGGTACATTATTTTAGTACCATTCTGAGCATCTTATTAACTCTTCACCCTTATTGCCAACATTTAAGAAACAATATTGAATGCATCAAATCGACAAGTCATGTGACAAACTATTTATCAACAAATTTATCAGTACTAGAAATTTTCTCAAACCCCAAAACCCGAACATGTAAAGATGGTTTTATGGTACGACATGATCTACACACACAATGACTCCACAGATTCCTTTCAGCTTCTTGGAATGCAGAGGCAGCACTCTTGTCGACTCTCCCCTTTTGCTTTCAGTGAGTTCAGATGCTAGAGGAGGGTATCATTGTTGCTGTTGGAGTAGATATAGCCTTTCCCCAGGTATTGGGAGTTTAAATGTCCAGTTTTGAATACAGGTAAGTCTTTTTGCCAGAGGAAGAATATGTAGGTATGGCCGAGAGGCCGGTATAGTTGTTCGATTTTGCTAAACATACTTTTGCCACGTAGTCGAAACCCGAGTTCTTTTTAACGAAGGGTTGATCTGCATATTCATCAATGGGCATCCACTGTTTAAGGGGGAGGGGGTCAGAATAGGGAAATGACATTCTCTAAAAGGAATGTTTGATGCATATAAATGTTTGATGTTCAAGAGGCCAATTACCTGTTCTAAAGTTTAGATTATTAATCAATCATGGATATGGAAATCATGAATGGCATTCTCTAAAAGGAATATTTGATGCATGTAAATGTTTGATGTTCAAGAGGCCGAGGCCGATCTAGTATCATATTCGTGGATACGTGTTCTTAATCAACAGTTTTATAAGACGACAAATCTAGACAGCCAAGCTGTTACCTGTCCTAAAGTTTAGATTATTAATCAATCATGGATATGGAAATTGTGAATGGCATTCTCTAAAAGGAATGTTTGATGTTCAAGAGGCCAAGGCCGAGCTAGTATCATATTCGTGGATACGTGTTCTTAACCAACACGACTAATCTAGACAGCCAGGCTGTTACCTGTCCTAAAGTTTAGATTATTGATGAACCATGGACATGGAAACAATGGATTCCAAATTTGGGGCTCTTTAATAGATCAAGGAGGAATGTTACTTCAAAATTTAAAAAGAAATGACATGACTCATTAATTATCAATCATGGTCTACTAAAATATACCTTGGCTGCCTCAATTTCTGAATTTTGCTTTTGAACGGCAAAGGAGCGCGGTTGTAACATGCATACGAAAAACAAATCCGATTTTGTAAAGAATGACCTGTGGCTTTCCCTGCATTACCCAAGGAAGGAGCAGATGGTAAGAATAACATTGAAGTAAACATGGTAAGGATGGGATCCGTTCCCTTGACCAGTAAATGGAAATTTTGGTGCACTGTATAAAATATGAAGGAAATATCAAAGAAAGTAACTTTATGTAATAACCCGATCCCGAGCCCACCGCTAATAGATACTGTCTACTATGACCCGATATGCGTCGCTGTCAACTTCACGATTTTAAAACACGTCTACTAGGGAAAGGTTTCCACACTTTTAAGGAATGTTTCATTCGCCTCTCCAACCGATGTGGGATCTCACAATCCACCCCCTTGGGGGCCAGCATCCTCAATGGCACACTCTCCAGTGTCTGGCTCTGATACCATTTGTAACAGTCCAAGGCCACGCTAGTCGATATTGTCCGCCTTGGTCCGTTATATATCGTCATCAATCTCACGGTTTTAAAACACATCTATTAGGGAGAGGTTTCCACACCTTTATAAGGAATGCTTCGTTCCCCTCTTTAACCGATGTGGGATCTCACACTTTAGCACAATTATTTCAATTATTGCGGGAGAGATTTCAAACCTGAATGCTAACACTTCTACAAATTCTGCATCAACCTGAAAGGAATTCAAATCGAACTGTTAAACATTTGAGAGAGTGAAATTTTTAAAAAAATGCAACTTCTTGGTTGTTGTTACTTACACCAGTCTCTTCTTTTACTTCTCTAATTGCTGCTTCACAAATATCTTCTCCCTACAGAAAGAATAGTTACATTATAGCATAAGAATGCTTATTCAATTGAGACAAATGCGGCAAATTGAACTTTGCTTCACCTCATTAACCACTCCAGTTGGTAACTTCCAAACTCCTGTACCTTTGAATTTGCCACTGATCTCTTGAACCACTAGCACCTTCAGAATGGGAGTCTTAATGTTAGCTACTAGAAACAAAGAGCTCTTCTAAGTCTAAAACTTTCAAATAGACAGTAAATTATGAAGATACTATTGCTTTTCAAATCACGGACAAACAGCATGGGTTAGGAAAGTACCTCTCGATTACTATTCATTACAAACGCACCGATGCCCACACGATGAGAAGCATTAGCAGGAATACTATTCGTAGTTTCAGAGACCCATCGCACGAGCATTAGGTAATCAGGTTCGGCATGGTGGAAAACAAAACCTTCCTGAAATCAAACAAAACAAGCAGGATTATTTTGAGAAAGTGACTTGGACCAATCTACTTTTTCTCTAAGAAGATGCAAAAGGCAAGGGTATTTCAACTTTAGGCTAAATTAAACCACCATGGATTGGCCTTGGGACATGTGGACAAAAGTAGAGGGATTTGAGATGATTTAGTTTGAACCCTGTGGTGTCGACCAGTCTAGGATCAAATCGTAAGAGTTTCTCGACAACCAAATATTGTATGTCACTTCTCATGGCTACTCATCAGTATAAAACAAAAAGCAAAAATAAAAAAACAACAAAAGGCTAAATTATAGTTTTTGCCCCTAGACTATATATGAATGTTCAAGTTTAGGAAGTTTTTGATACAAACTTCTCAATTTGGTCAAAATTACTATAACAACTCAAACCCACCGCTAGCAAATATTGTCCTCTTTGGGCTTTCCCTTTTGGGGTTCCCCTCAAAGTTTTAAAATGCATCTACTAGGAAGAGATTTCCATACCCTTATAAGAAATGCTTCGTTCCCCTCTCCAACCGATGTGGGATATCACAATCCACCCCCCTTGGGGACCCAGCATCCTTGCTGGCACACTGCCTGATGTCTGGCTCTGATACCATTTGTAGCAGCCCAAACCTACCGCTAGCAAATATTGTCCTCTTTGGGCTTTCCCTTTCGGACTTCCCCTCAAGGTTTTAAAACGCGTCTACTAGAGAGAGGTTTCCACACCCTTATAAGGAATGCTTCGTTCCCCTCTCCAACCGATGTGGGATATCACAATAACCCTTTGGGCGGTGCCATATTTAATGGAGACATGAAGTAGCATCCATCTGTATGCTTATATTTTGCTCTTAAACTGTAACGAGGTTTCCAGTTTGCCCAAAGTGACTAATAAATCAGTATATACTTCTGTGTATTATAATTAGTGTAAGGATGATTTTGAAACAATCAAAAGATATATTGGAAACTTTTTGAAAGTTTAGGGTAGCAGTAGATTAAATAGATACTTTGTTTACTTATGGATCCCTACATCCTTACATTCCATTTAGGATTAGGAATAGGCGTACGGACCTGTTTTTTACATATCTCTCATTATTTGTGAAAAATTTATACACAGTACAAGAGAAAAAACACATGATATATAGCCTTTAACTCTGGGATGAAGTAGAAACTTTTCGAGAAAAAACACATATAAGGACGATTTTATGAATTTGTATGAACAAAATGTACCTTAACAACAACTTCAATAAGATTTGCAAGTTTAATAGGCAATTTGATCCAAATACCCCTCTTACCCTGCAATTCAAAATGCAAACAGAAACCATAAATGAGAGTTGAAGCTTACAATAAAGAACCATGTTCAACCTGTAACAGGGCAGAAATCAAATACCAGTTGTTTCCATTGAGATAATGAAGCTCTTAGCAAAGAACCAAATTCATTTGGATCCATAGGATCCTTCATTTCTACAATAACTCCTTCATAATTATCATAAACTCCAGGCAATAATTCAAGCTGTTCAATGTTATCCAGAGGAGTCTCTTTCTCAGCAATTGCCAGTGAAGTTGATGAAGAAGACATGCCTCGGCTAAGAGATGGAGTTTTGTTTGATAAATATGAAGCCGCAACTGCAAGAATGATAAACAAGGAAAAGCCCCAAAAATGAGTCCACGATAATAAGTCCATATGATTCAGCAAGAATTTGAACCCAAACAAATCCATATCTTCAAATTTCAATTCTAGTTTGAAAAACGGAATTCGGATTTCGTCACAATAATCGAGAAAGAACTCATTAAATTACAGGAGAAGTCAGAAACTCCATGAAATAATCCACATAGAATCAGCTACGCACAACAACGACAAGAAAACGGATTAAAAAAATGAAAGTCATACGTGTTATAATGCCCAAAAGAGAAGACGACGGATAGTTCAAGGAAACTGGATTCGACAAGGGATGAAGTGCAGCGGAGGCCACTGGAGACCAAAACGCTTTGTGTACGGAGAGATAAGGGTATAGTTTATTACTCTTAAGCCTCCACATGAAGGAAAATCAACCAACAAAAGCCTAATCTCGCTGTGAATTGTGTAAAATCAAAACAAACAAAATCAGAGAACGTGGAGATTAGGTTAAATCGATAATGAAGATTTATAAGAAAGAAAAAAGAACTAGCGATTGCCTTGAATTTCGGTTCAAAGACTTTGAAGCTTCCATCGAATATGCGAAGATTTGAAGAGTAATCAGTACTGATGACGCCGCGTTGATTCGTTCTTCCACGAATCAATGGGTGCGTTTCTGCGCGACCTGATTGTGCCTTTTTCTTTTCTTCGGAATTTCTTGGAAGATTTCACCTTCAAACACGAAAATATGTCCCTAATTCTTCTTGCAACATCTGAATTGAAGAAGTTTAAGGAAATGAATATGAATTCGGTTTAGGATTTTTACTTGGAATTGATCGCTTCTTAAATTTATTGCTCATTTTGATTCTCAATTCATATATTTTTTTCAGTTCACTTCAGAAAAAGTTAAGAACTTTTCATTTTTTTTTCCCTTAATTTTTAAAGCTTGAATTAAGATTTAGGGAGACGTTGAATAATAATAAAAAAATTTAAAAAAATTATATATATATATATATAAAAAATTAATTAAACAATGTGATTTCTTACTAAGTTAAATTTTTATTTTTATAATTTAATAAAAATTCATAAATGGTTCATAAAATTATAGTAAATAGTAGTGACATTTGTTTAATATATATTTTCAAAAATTACATTCTAAATATTTAAAATTTTATTATTCAGACGTAATAAATATTTAAAATTACAAACTCAAGTCAACCGTTAGCAAATAGTGTCCGTTTTTGCTCGTTATGTATCATCGTCAGTTTTACGGCTTTAAAACGCGTTTGCTATAGAGAGGTTTCCACACTCTTATAAGAAATGTTTCATTCCCTTCTACAACTGACGTGAGATTTCACAATCCACCCTCCTCAGGGGTCCAACGTTCTCGCTGACACACAGCTTAGTGTATGACTCTGATACCATTTGCAACAACTCAAACCCACCATTAATAAATATTATCCAGTTTGGTATGTCGTGTATCACAGCGAGCCTCGCGATTTTAAAATACATCTATTAGGGATAGGTTTCCACACTCTTGTAATGAATGTTTTGTTTCTCTCTCTAACCAATGTAGGATCTCACATTTTTTAGATCGATAGACTTTAGTCATGTGAGTTACGAGTTATGTTTAGTCATGGATTTTACGAGACCGATAGTCATGTTTGAATTGATGATAGACGATATGAATGTTAATCATGTGAGTATAAGTTATGATTATGTACGGGTGTATGCTAAGTTGCATCGTATCATCGAACCAGTGGGACCTTATGTTACTCTATTTCGTGTTCCTTTTTTTCATTGGTTTAGATATTCTCGAGCATGTGCCTGCATATAGCTAGGTCTAGGAAGAATTAATACTCGCCTAGAAGGTCTATGTGCATTTACACGATCGTGTATAAGTAAATGTACATCCAATTTTGTTCGAAAAAATGTGGATATAAGACCAATCATGATAATTATCGTGATGTCCCACATTGGTTGAGGAGGAGAACAAAACATCATTTATAAGGACATGAGAACCTCACTGTAACATATGTGTTTTAAAGCTTTAAGGGGAAGTTCCAAAGAGAGACGAAAAGGACAATATTTTAATTAAATAATTTTTATAAATTTAGGAACATACGTGGATTACGGTCAGGGGCACGGGCACGGTAGTGAAGTTACCAAATCCGGAGGTTAGAAGAAGGCAAAAGACGAAAAATACAAAAAGTAGTAGGGGTAAAAGGGACAATTCGCTACGCCTCTGCTTTCTCGTATAGCGCTTGTTTGGCGGTTATCAAGATTTTCCCCCCTCTCCCTCTCTCTATATATATTAGAACAACAACACACCAGCAATTTCGAATTTCCAGCAACAAATTCATTCAACAGTTTGCATCACCAAATTTGATTCTTCTCTCTAACTCTCTCTTCTGGTTAATCGATTTCACGGCGGTTTTCTAGAACTCAGAGAGAGTGAAGGAAGGAGGTAAGTGAAAGCTTCAGCTCTGAGTATACTTTCAAAATCTGGTTTGATATTCTTGTTTGTCATCTGCCTCTGTTATTATTGTAGTGGTTGTTGAAAATTTGGCAGTATGATTGTTTATAGATCTGTACTGGTTGATATGAAGAAGCGGGATTCTGTGAGGGGGATTTTTAGTGTTTGTTGTTGTAGATCTTGCTTCATTTCTTGTTCAATCTGCTTCGGATGGTTTTTCTGAGCTGTTTGGATGATTTGGTAGTCGAATGGTGATGGATGTTCTGGATGCGAGTGTGATTTTGATTGTGATTGTGATTGGAGTTCCTTTTTTGGAATGGATGAAATGCAATGGTTGTTGATGATTAATGGCGACTTTGATGTACGTATTTACCTGCATTGAACGAGAACGGTTTCGTTTTAAGCGCTTTTTCGTTTTTGAAATTTGGAGGATTATTGTAGAAACAGAAAGCGAAGATATTATCGTGTGATTTTTTATTTGACTTCATGGTTTCTTTTATCCTCTTTTTTTTTTTCCCCCTTTTCTCTCTTGTTGAGTGGGGATACTAAATTTAATTGATGCCGTAAAAAGATCGCATGATTTAAAAATTGTTAACTTTTATGAGACGAGCTATTTAAATATCATTTTCTTAAAGACTGTAATATTATAAATTCTTGTGCTTAAAAAAATTTAATCTCACGTGGTATAGAAATACGAGTTTGTTTTCTTTTGCTGACGAAAGAACTGGGAAGCTTGTTGTGTTGATTGAATTTGATAAACTGTAATGAAGCCCAACTCGAGAGCTTAATTTCGCTCTGTTCAAAGAAACCTTCAATAATTGCGTTGTAATTGACTTCCAACTTGAGTAATATCTTCTTGGTGGAATTTCTATGAATTGCATTAGCATGTATTTTCTTAACTTGGTGAAAATGTACTAATTGCCAATATTGAGCAAGCTATTTGAGCTTTTAGATGTTTATCTTAGAGGTCTGCATTTAAAAGCCACTGATTGATTAACATGTGATGCTTTCTCACGTATTCAAAATAAATGATTTTGGGAACCGATGACTTTGTTTCAATGAGAGGAAGAAAATGAAAAAAAAGAAAAGAAAAGAAAAGAAAAGAAATAAGAAATAAGAGGTACTTCACTTGCTTTTCAATGTACAAAATCCGATAAATCACAGTCAATAACAGTAAGTGCCTTACTTGATTGTTATTATCATTTTAATGAGATGAAGAAAATGAAAAGGAAATAAGATTTTATGTCCGTGATTCATGTACAAAATCTGTCCATATTTGATTAAGGTGGTGTAAGATGTGCCTTACTGTTATTGTCTCAGAAGTGCTGAAACTTTTCAATGGTATAGGTTTTCTTCCTTAGCATACCATGGTTACGGCAGCAGCAGCAACGGATTTGATAAATCCAAGAGGTACTTCACTTGCTTTTCAATGGAAATACCTAATCAAAGCCTACTGCTTTAAGATACGGCACCTCTTTCCTTTTTATTTATTTTTATTTTTTTGACATTCGACATTTGGTTGTATAGATGTTTGCATAGTTGGTGTTGCACGCACACCAATGGGTGGATTTCTTGGTAGTTTATCATCTTTATCAGCTACCAAGTTGGGATCCATAGCAATTGAAGGTAATTGTGAAACCTCTCTCTACTGCTCTGTATATGGAGTTGACCAATGATGAAGTATTTTCCTTCTTTCTTTGACTTATAGCTGCACTTAAAAGGGCGAAAGTTGATCCTTCACTTGTACAAGAAGTCGTCTTTGGCAATGTTCTAAGTGCAAATTTGGGGCAGGCTCCTGCCAGACAAGCTGCATTAGGTGCAGGAATACCTAATTCAGTGATTTGTACTACTGTCAACAAAGTTTGTGCGTCAGGGATGAAAGGTTCACATCCTTATCTTCATTCTAAGATTTTCCTCTCGGTACGATATTAATAGTCCGACTACATTTGTTATTGTGATTCTTTCAGCAACAATGCTTGCGGCACAGAGTATCCAGTTAGGCATTAATGACGTTGTAGTTTCTGGTGGAATGGAAAGCATGTCAAATGTACCGAAGTACCTTGCAGAAGCAAGGTTGCTTGTCTATTCTGAATTTCTCTTCTCATTCTCGGTGGCCTGAGCTCTAAGCATAATTTAATTTGTATTCATGCTAATTTGCAGGAAGGGGTCTCGTCTTGGTCATGATTCTCTTGTTGATGGAATGCTGAAAGATGGTTTATGGGATGTTTATACTAACTCGGGCATGGGAAATTGTGCCGAGTTATGTGCAGACAAATATGAAATTACAAGGGAGGCTCAGGTATTGCTTGTAATGCATGCTGAGTTTACGTTTGCTTTAGTTCTATTTTGTTAACTTATTTACATCCGGATTTTACGTAGGATAACTTCGCTGTTCAGAGCTTTGAGCGAGGTATTGCTGCCAAGGACAGCGGTGCCTTCGAATGGGAAATTGTTCCGGTTGGATTTCCTTCCATATCATTGCTTGGCTATTTCTCTGGCTTAAAATTATAAGCCTTCGCTATCTTTTTGCAGGTTGAAGTTTCTGGAGGAAGGGGAAAACCATCGACTACTGTCAATTCGGACGATGGCCTTGGAAAGGTACGCCCCTATCATCCATCTATGTTGTGCTTACTGTTTTTCATGCACCATGCACCCCGAGTGTACAATTTTCAAACATGCATGCATACTAAAAGTAAAATTTGTTCAATCGCCCGTACAAGATAAAGGGGTCAGAATGTAACCAAAATAATTCTAGAATTCTTTAGCAAGCTGTTATTTATTTCCTTTGAAAACAAATTAATTTGATGCCAGTTCGACCCTGCCAAGTTGAGGAAGCTTCGACCAAGTTTTAAAGAGAATGGAGGGACCGTAACTGCAGGCAATGCATCCAGCATAAGGTAAAGGAAAGCTTTTCTTGCACATGAATTGGGAAGTTCATAGAAACTTATCAAGCTTTATCGCCTGCGTTTATATGGATAAGTCGTGCCAGAGGATCAATCAAACTTATATTGAAAGTTGAAATTTTCTAATTGACAGTGATGGTGCTGCTGCCATAGTTTTAGTGAGTGGCAAGAAGGCATTGGAACTTGGGCTGGAAGTGATAGCAAAAATCAAAGGATATGCTGATGCTGCTCATGTAATTCCTGATTTTCTTTCATCAGCCGAAGCATTATGATGCTGCTCATGTAATTCCTGATTTTCTTTCATCAGCCGAAGCATTAACGATCACATCTTTGATCTTCAAAGAACTTTGTACTAACAATAATATGGGGAATTGATTTGCAGGCGCCAGAATTTTTCACAACTGCACCATCCCTTGCAGTTCCAAAGGCTATTTCCCATGCTGGCTTAGAAGCTTTGCAAATTGACTTCTACGAAATAAATGAAGCATTTGCTGTAAGATTTTTGTGACAGGCTCGAAATAATCAGTTTCCAGAACTTTGATCCTCAAATTCTTATATGTTCTATTTTATCGTTATTCTGTAGGTTGTGGCTCTTGCTAATCAGAAATTGCTTGGAATCTCTCCTGTGAGTACTCCTATGCCCTTCTACGGCCTCATTTAAATTGAATGATTTGAATATGACTTGCATTTAGTTAGTCATTCTAAATGTGCAATCTTCCTTATAGTTGTTATTCTACTGTCGTATTCCTCTTATTTCTTCATCAACAGGATAAAGTAAGTTCACGGTGGAGCTGTGTCGTTGGGGCATCCTCTTGGTTGCAGCGGGGCACGTATCTTGGCCACTCTTTTGGGGGTAATTTATCTAAAATCTCTGCAATGTTACCCAACCTTGAAAAGTTATTGAATAAGACTGTCTCTTAATAACGGTTAGATATGTACTCGTGCCTCTTAATAGCCACGAACTATAAATAAATGCAAAAATGTTAGTTATGTCGTGGAAGCATTATTGAATATTTATCCATTGCTTTGTGTATACGAAAGTCGATATCTCTCACGACCGATTATCGTACATTCTTTTCGCATTGCAGGTACTAAAGCAAAAAGGTGGGAAATATGGAGTTGGAGGTGGTGCATCTGCTCTTGTATTGGAGCTTGTGTGAAGCTGTTCAAGTCTCGAGCGTATGCGTCAAAGAAAACCGATAAGGTAACGTGTCCGACCATGGTTCGTATTAACTTGTTGTCTTCTTTTACCCCCTTGTGATGATGATAGGCTTAGAGATCTGGCAAAGTAGAGGCAATCAAGAGGTGTTTGTTTTCTATAATCAGATCAAGTAGTTTCATACTAATAAGGTTAAAAGTGTATTGTATTTAGCCATTAGAAGAAAGTGAATTATTCTTCCTTCATTCTCTGGTTCTGTTTTATTTTAGAATAAATTAGGGTTTATTTATTTATTTATTATTTATTATTATTCTGTTTATTTTCATTTTAAGAATAATTTATATTCTGCTTCTATAATTCTCCTTTTTTCGATCCTATTTTTCTCAATTTAATATATTTTTTTCGTAAGTTAGCTATAATTGTGTATGATGAAATTTTCTGAAAAGAACTTTTAAAAAATTCAATAATTCAAAAGAAAGTTTTTATTCGATTATTTTGGTAATGAAGTGATGGGATTTTTACTTATACTATTTATATAATATTTTTTGTCTTTAATAATCAAATATTTTATTGTTATCAATTCTATTTTTTTTAGTTAATTTTGCATGTTTTTTTTTTTTTTTGTTGTAAAACAAGTTAATTTATATTGTTTTATGTTTTTATAAAAGTATTTTAACTTACTTTAATAATTTGTTAGTATTTTTAGAGAACTATCCCTAATTATCAAAAGAGAAATTTTGAGAGAAATAATAAACAAATAATAATTCAATTTATTTGAGAATAAAATTAGCTTCACATTATACCATTGTTATATGTAAATGAAAAATATAAATATAATTAATTGTATACAGTTATTTATTAGTAAATTAATATATTAATTTATTTTAGCTATAATATATATATCCAAGAAAGAAAAGACAACAAAAGTAGTCAATATTACCTCTAGTATGGGCATAAAATGCCTAAACATCACGAGATATTTGAATTTCATATATTCTTACAATAATTCAAAAATTCATCTTTAAAAATAAAAATCTAATTCCTTCCCGAATTTCTACTAAAAAAAGTAAAAAAAAAAAAAAAAAAAAAAAAAAAAAAAAAAAAAGAAAAAAAGAAAAAGAAAAAANAAAAAAAAAAAAAAAAAAAAAAAAAAAAAAAAAAAAAAAAAAAAAAAAAAAAAAAAAAAAAAAAAAAAAAAAAACAGGAAGAAATAGATTAGCATATAATCTTTTACTGCGGGGGTAAAAAGAATGTTGGTGAAGTAAAAAGGGGGTTTAAACTCTGGAAGTGCCAAGCTTCCTTTCAAACAAGCGCTGCAGCAAGTAGACTTGGAGGACACTGGCCCCTACAAGCGCTGCTGATTCAAACATTGCCTTATGCATTGCCCTTTTGCTCATTGCTTCATTCACTGCAATCAAACACACCACAAATACATCACCCAACAATCAATCTACTACCTCCAGTTTCATTCTTTCAAGATCGGTATTCGGATTGAACTGGAAACGTGACCCGAGTTCCACTTGATACCCCTGTGAGGTATCTTCCATGGACTATATGCTACGAGTGTACCAAAAAAAAGAACATGTGTTCAACCCAATCTGAACCAAACCGTACAAGTTTTAAGTAGTGGGTTGGTCAAATATGTTGAGGATTATTGGGAGAGGAGTCACACGTCGGCTAATCAAGGGGTTGGTCATGAGTTTATAAGTAAGGAACACATCTCCATTGGTATGAGGTCTTTTAGGGAAACAAAAAACAAAGCTACGAGAGCTTATAGTCAAAGTGGACAATATCATACTATTGTAGAGAGTCGTGGTTTCTAACATGGTATCAGAGTCATGCCCTTAACTTAGTTATGTCAATGAATCCTCGAATGTCAAAGAAAAAAGTTGTGAGCCTCGAAGGTGTATTCAAAAGTTGTCTAAAGTGCGAACAAAAGATGTACTTTGTTCGAGGGCTCCATATGCCTCAGGGGAGGTTCTATGGTGTACTTTGTTCGAGGGGAGGATAGTTGGGAGAGGAGTCCCACATTGGTTAATTAAGTAAGGAATACATCTCCATTAGTATGAGGCATTTCGGGGAAACCAAAAGCAAAGCCACGAGAGTTTATGCTCAAAGTAAGACAATATCAAACCATTATGGAGAGTCGTGGTTTCTAATAAAATATGCACCTTAAACAATTAGGTTATATCCGAGATGTTGCTTAAGCCAACCCAGCCTACGAACCCATGAACACCCCCAAGTTAAGCAAGGCTTCTCTGTTACTCGTAATCTTTCTTCGATTATCTTATACAACAAAACTTTGGTGTTGGGAGTAGCCATGCATCAGGAATCCTCCACAACTACACGTCGTTGAACTCAAAACAACAATGCCTAAAACTTCTTTTGGAGAAATCACATAATCTAAGGCCCGACTGATAACTATTTGGTTCCTTGTTTTGTCTTTTAAAAAATTAAGCTCATCCACGTTACTTCCAGCTATGTGTTCCTGTACTTTGTTATCTACTTTCATAAACGTTTTCAAAATCCAAATAGTTATCAAACGAGATCTAATATGTTAAGTTTCAAAGTCACTCGATATCATCGATGAAAAATTTCAACGTACGAAATAAACTCCTAAGTCGATGTCAAAGAAATTATAAAAGCTTGAAACAAGTTCATCGACATACCTATTTCCTGGCGATCAGTCTGAGCCTCTAACCAATGCTGTTCAAACTGAATATTGTAAAGAGCCTCCTCCAGCTTAGATATTTGATCCATCAAAGGATTGAAATGCTCTGCAGGCATATGCACCAGTTTTGAGATTGATTTTAACTTGTAAAAGAATGTCAGTACATAATAAAACATAGAATGGTATCTCACCATCTTTTGCATGCTGCTCCTGATAGGAAAAATGACCAACGTGCATATCAAAGTCGATCGTTTCGTGGTACGGAGACTTGTTCGTAAAGCAGAATCGATGAAGGCCTTTGTTGTGAACAACAAATTCATGTTTTTCGCTCGTCTTGTCTCGGACATCATGAAGATGTTCACCATTAGGACCCTTTATCTAGATTTCAAGCAAGAACATGGAATTAACGACAAATTCCACAATGGAAATCAATATAACACAAGGATTGCAGATCATTTCCCATAAAAGAACACTCCCTCAAAAGAGAAAAATCAGGGGAAAAATCTAAGTTGATACCTATCCACGGTAGCCACCTGCCTAGGATTTAATACCCCATGAGTTTTATGCACAAGCAAATATCGTAGGGTTAGACAGTTGTCCTATGAGAGCAGTCGAGGTCCCACGAGCTAGTTTAGACACTAACGTAAACATAGAAAATTAAAGCATCTCCCACACACTCGCTCTCCCTCCCTCCCTACAAATCAA
Organism: Cucurbita maxima; assembly: GCF_002738345.1. Lineage (NCBI taxonomy): Eukaryota > Viridiplantae > Streptophyta > Magnoliopsida > Cucurbitales > Cucurbitaceae > Cucurbita > Cucurbita maxima. Next base: position 4,258,872 of record NW_019272027.1, read on the forward strand.
AGGATCTCCAAAAGGTAACTTGAAAAAATACCACCTGGTCCACTTCATATAGCGAGATACGACAATACTCGTTCCAGTTTTACTGATAATCCTCTAGCACGAAGATATATTAGTGGTTTTTGCTCCTAGTTTTGGTAATAGGGTCTATTTGGAGTGATTTTCTAAATGCATATAAAAGGATTTTTAAGCACTTGAGAAGTCATTCCAAACATGTTCTACGTCTTCTAGCACCCCAAAAGCCCGGATGTAACTTTTATCATTAGGATCTCTCTCTCTCTCTCTCCAGTCAAATCTAAACATAAGTCCTTGCCCAAGAAAACCAAGACGCCACTTCCCCATTTTCATGAGACAAGAATTAAGAATAACATTTCTCAAACATAACAGATAACAACAGACACACAAAACCTATGCATCTTACTAGTCCAATGTGAGATTCCACACTGGTCGGAGAGGGGAACGAAGCATTTTTTATAAGAATGTGGAAACTTCTCCCTAGTAGACGCGGTTGGAGAGAGAAACGAAGCATTTCTTATAAGGATGTGGAAACCTCTCCCTAGTAGACGCGGTTAGAGAGGAGAACGAAGCATTCCTTATAAGGGTGTGGAAACCTCTCCTTAGTAGACGCGTTTTAAAAACCTTGAGGGGATGCTTGGAAGGGAAATCCCAAAAAATGACAATATCTGCCAGCGTTGGGATCGGGTCGTGACAGAATGGTATTAGAGCCAGATATCGGGAGGTGTGCCAACGAGGACCCTAGCCCCTAAGGGAGGTGGATTGTGAGATTCCACATTGGTTGGAGAGAGAAACGAAGCATTCTTTATAAGGGTGTGGAAACTTCTCCCTAGTAGATGCATTTTAAAAACCTTGAGAGAAAACCCAAAAGGGAAAGCCCAAAAAAGGACAATATCTGCTAGCGGTGGGATAGGGTCGTGATAGAATGTTATCAAAACCAGACATTGGGAGGTGTGCTAGTGAGGACCTTGACCCCAAAGAAGATGGATTGTGAGATTCCACATCAATTGGAGAGGGACACGAAGCATTCCTAATAAGAATGTGGAAACCTCCCCTAGTAGACGCGTTTTACAAACGATGAGGGGGAGCTCGGAAGGTAAAGCCCAAAAAGAACAATATCTACTAGCGGTAGATTTCGACTCCTACACCCTGTTTCAAGTTTTTATTATAACAAGCTAAACAAAACAAAAGCAAATAAAATGGAGGAAAGAATGATACCACAAGATCAACACCATCATCGCCGTAGTGCCATGCTGAATCTGCCTTGATTACAACAAAAGAAACATGAACAGTATCTCCCTCGTATAGAACATTATGAGAGAAACATTCTTCCCTGTCTATCACAAACCTAATCCCTTCTGATTTTCTCAAATTCAGCAGCAATACCCCCACAAACGCCATCATCACCACACATCTCATAGCCCATCGCTCCATTTCTTCAAAAATCGAAGAACCATATAGCAAATAACAAGAATGAAACAAAAACAAAGTCAAATCTTCAAGATCTGTGATGAACAAATTGAAGCAGAACGAACCAAAAAATGAAAAGGGTATGAATAATTACCTCAAAATATTGGGAATCCGGGGAAGAACAAACAAATTCCGCAAATTGGGGGAAGAGAGATTCTGGGAAATTGTAAGAATAAGTTAAAGAATGTGTTTGATCTGAGAGGAGAAGAGGATTTTGGGTGAAAACGCGCGAGGCGGAGTAGGAGTTGGAAATCAAAATGTCTTAACTTATTACTCCATACGATACGGATACAATGTCCGATTATGACGCGTCCGAATTATATTGGATGGATGACGACACTTTGACCAATACGAAATGGGTTCCTCTTCTCTCCTTGATTCCAAGACTTTTCATTTTAAAAATGGAAACTTTTTTTATCTAAAAAAATTTACAACTAATAATAACACTATTAGTTTTTCTTTTATTATTAATTATATATTTAACCATTTTAAAATTTGTCTATTTTTTTTTTTAAAAAAAAAACACGGTCATACCCAAGATCCTGATAAGAATTTAGTGTTCGGATTTGACAAAAGGCCTTGACATTTCTTTGCACGACATAGTTACGTTATTTGCAATTCGCTTCTTACGAGCGAAGACTCTTCCTGCAAGACCGACACGAATCCTTCCAACATACTTTGTCTTTGTTTTCATTACAAATTGAGCTATTGAGAAGGAAAGTGTACTTCATTAGTATAGATAATAAATTTTATTTCTTTTAAGTATTTTTTAGTTATCCTATTCTCATAATCATTCTCATTCAAATGTGGTCTCCATTCTCATGTACCATTTTTTTACTCGGGTGTCACATTAACATTTGCTTTTTTTATAATAAATTTAGCTTGGCTTGTTATTTGCATGATATTATAAAGTTTTAATAAAGTTTCATTCACAAAAAGTTTGTATTCTACTTCACGTACGGCACAATATCTACTACTCAAAAGTGTGAGTAGATCTGAAAATATTATTACTCACGAAACAATACATAGTTAAGAATAATAAATAGAATTGGAATTGAAGGTTCAATATTCGTTGATATTCACAACGTTTAAATAGAGTACATCATATAAACTAACTAAATCTTAAAAATAAAATAAAATATAGTACTAATGAAATAAAAATATTAACAGATTACGGATATACAAGATATATTTCATAACTAATATATTCTCCAAATATTAACTGATTACGAATATAATGACTAATTCAAACTTGCACTAAGTTGCACTCTGACAACATAATTACTACAAATACAATCACTCAATTAAGAAAAGAATAAGATCAAAATAATAATAATAAATATGTAAATAATGTTAGCCGGATTCTATTTGATTCGTACAATCTTTAACTTTCAATGCACAAACATTTATTCTATCTTGCAATGCAACACAATGATCTCTCCCATAACATAAAGAGGCTTATCGACGAAAAAAAAATAATAATAATTCATGTTCATGCTAACGAAAGCAAATTCAATATCATGACTATGTCTTTCTTGAGAAGTGTAGCAAGTCAGTGAGTAGAAGAGAAGAAATTTTTAAGTCCTATCTAATTCTATCATCCTAAGTTTGGTGGTCGTTTAGGTCAGCGGGCAGAACAACTACTAGACCGCACTATATTTGATTGGCAAGGAAACATGTAGGTATTAAATTCTAAATGGATTATCACCACAGATTGAGCTCATTCCCTCTAAGCCCGAATGCAAACGAGAAAGTAGGCTCGAGGTAAGTTACAAAGAAGAGAGTCGAAAACGAAAAGCTTTTGTTCTCTATATTTATTCATTTACTTATTAACATTACAAACTAACTAATTAAAGATAATCACATAAGAAGATAACGAACGATTTCTTACTCCTAAGTAGGCATTGTGTTCGACTCGAAATATGTACTCTAAGCATAAGGATGAGAGTCGATCTTTTTTCTATTTACAATACTCAGGGAGGGGAGGTCTGTCAAGCAAGGAGTATAACTCATAACCCAACTATAAGTACGTGGAGATCCATGTGCTGTGTGGATAAAGTGAAAAACTAGGCAGAATTTCCTTACTTGTATAGCTGTTCAAGGACGTTCTTGAATTTTGCCTTGACTTGTTCTCTTTTTATCTTTAAAGCAGCAGTAACCAATCCTGATTCTGGGGTCCATGGATCTGCTACCAACTTAATTTTTTCAGGAATCTCGAACTTTTGTAACTTTGCATCTTTTGCGACCTGTAAAGTTATTACAAATACTCCTTTCAGAAGTGGGATTTCATAGCATACAACAAAGAATAAAGTTAAATACTCAGAGTCTACCAGAGGATTCAAACTAATCTAGTTTGGGTAACGACCCAGATCCACCGCTAGCAGATATTGTTCTCTTTAGGCTTTCCTTTTCGGGCTTCCCCTCAAGGCTTTAAAACACGTCTACTAGGGAAAGGTTTCCACACCCTTATAAATGGTGATTTGTTCTCGTGGGACATCACAATCCACCCCCCTTCGGGGCCCAGCGTCCTCACTGGCACTCTTTCCTTCTTCTAATCGATGTGGGACCACCCCCAAATCCACCCCCCTTTGGGGCCCAACATCCTTACTGGCACACCGCCTCGTGTCTACCCTCTTCGGAGAACAGCGAGAAGGCCGGCACATCGTCCGGTGACTGGCTCTGATACCATTAGTAACGACACAGATCCACCGCTAGCAGATATTGTCCTCTTTGGGCTTTCCTTTTCGGGCTTCCCCTCAGGCTTTAAAACGCGTCTACTAGAGGAAGGTTTCCACACCCTTATAAATGGTGATTTGTTTTCCTCTCCAACTAATGTGGAACATCACAGTTTGCCATCCTAATTGCTCCATTCGTCGAAGCTTATTTCTCGTCATTTTTTATATTCAAATATGAGATGAAAGTTCAAGCTGTTTTGTCGATTGGTTAAAAAAATACCCCTATTTTTTCAAAAGTTTAAATATTACCCTTATCATTTTAATAGGCTTCAAAATTACCCTTGAAGTAGAGAAACTAAGAGAATATTGGACGAAAATTGATGTCTTTCTTTCAAACGTAATCCAAGCCAGTGTTTTAGTCACCATCACACTATTCCAAGTCACTGTCACACCAATTTTTCATCCAACATTCATAATAGGTAAGGATAATGTTTCAACTCTTGAAAAAAAAATGGATATTTTCCAAAAAAATTGGCAAGGTTCATAGGTTAAATATATATATATATAGCCTCCATTCTATCTATGTGCTAGTGTTCTTTTTTTCTTTTTTTTCTGTGCGGACTGTTTCTCTTATTCTTTGCCTTTCAAAAGATAAGATCAGGATTTGCAAACCTTGGAAAGGGATCTCTGAACCTCACTGATGATTTCGCCATTCTCACATAGCTGAACAAAATCTCCATAGTTGATGCCAGCTTCTTTGGCCCACTTCTCAAGAGCTGGACGCAAAGGGACGACAAGAGCAACACAATAATTGTGAAAGGGGTCCGCATACACCATAACATTATCCACGTACTTGCTTGACAGAAGGGCTGCCTCGGCCTATATGCACAGAGGAAGAACTTAAACTAAATGAAAACTTTGATGACATGTTTGTTGAGGATTGTTGGGAGGGAGTCCCGCATTAGCTAATTTAGGGAATGATCTTGGGTTTATAAGGAATACATCTCCATTGACATGAAGCCTTTTGGAAAGCCCAAAACAAAGTCACGAGAGCTTATGCTCAAAGTGGACAATATCATAGCATTGTGGAGAGTCGTAATTCCTAACGATGCAGAAAATTTTGTGTTGAAGTTTAAAATCTCACCTTCCCAAGAGATACGTATTCTCCATGCTGAAGTTTAACGATGTCTTTTTTCCTGTCTATGATCTCAAGGCATCCGTCAGGATGGAATGTTCCTATATCTCCAGTGTAAAACCAGCGCATGCCTTTCTCATCATCCTGTTGCAAGCTGAAACTTGAGATCTCTGCTATGAAATCTAATGGAAGAATTTGAAAGAAATACCTTGTAGACCTCGTTAGTTTTTTCAGGGTTCTTGAAGTAACCAGCAGTAACGCAATTACCCCCAATAACAATCTCTCCTCTTGGCATTGGTTTGTCGGTCGTCCTATAGCCACCTTCTTCCCAAGAAATGAGCTGCAACAACGGTAATAGTAAAGAATTGACGTAAGTAATATTAAATTTACACCAACTCATTAACGTAAGATGTTGGGTTCACAACTAAATTCACAGTAACCTATCAGCTTAAGTTTTTGGCTTTAGCAGTGATTTCTCTTTTTTTTTTTTTTTGGAATATTGCATCTCATGCGGGTGGGTGGGAGGATTCGAACCTATGATCTCTTTCAAAAGAATTAAAGAGGCCTTATGTTCTTAGTTCGATGATTTGACAAACAACATATTATTGATCCTTGCACACACCATGACATTATTCATTTTCCACCATGATATGTAGCATCAAAGAATTGTTTCTTAAGTGGATGAAGATTGAAGTCCTGCAACTCATTTTGACCCTACTTAAGAAGGTTGGAGAATAACAAATTTATTGTGTGATTTGAAATAAGATCCTTGCGTACCTTAATGAAGCAACAAGGAAGAGGAGGCCCAACACGTCCCACACTTGTGTCATCCCATTCGGAAAAAGCAGCTCCAGCAAATGTTTCTGTCAGACCATACCCTTGACCAATTGTAGCCCTGTTGAAGAGCAATATAATACGTAAAAAGAAATGCAGACAATTGGAACAAATAATTTATTTTCACAAGCCCCATGATCATTAGAAATCAATGGAGTGGTTAGATAGCCTGATAAATGACAATCAAAAGTAAAGCTTGCAAATCCAAACGAAATTTGGCCATGAAGATGTACCAATATCGGAAGTAAGTATTGAATTTATTTCAATTGTATTTGCATCTAAAATTTGAGAACCATTACCCCATGCAAATATTGAAAAACCGTTGAGACTCTCCTGATAGAGGAGCCCCACCACAAAGCATGAACCGAACGCGCCCTCCAAGTGCTGAACGTATTTTTTTGAAGATAAGAACATTCCAAAACATTCTTTCCAGTCCCCAAGCTCCAAACCAGCTTCCTTCCAAAGCTGCCAATTGGCGATTATATCCGATGTGGAAGAGTTTCTTCACTAAGCCTTCCCTCTCTTCAACCTAATTGTGGCATTATTGATCATTATCTAATATACAAGTCATAAGTGGATAAAGAAGATGCATTTATCCGTCAAAACCTTCTTCAAAATGCCGTCTCTAACACGGTCTAAGATAGCTGGAACTGCAGTCATGAGTGTAGGTCTTAAAACAGAAACATCTCCCTTTGTTCCTTTCCTTATTTTATTCGAAGTGTCCGTCATAGTTAATGGCGAACCATAACCGATTGCCAATCCTGCAGACAGTATAACAGTCTGGCCAACAACAACTTAAGTAAGGATGCTTAAAAAAGGAGGGTGCTTGCTTATACGGCAAAAACAAGCTCAATAGACTACAAATATAGCAACAACATTCAGGGTTTGCAAATTAATTAAACAAAGAAAAGGAAAATATCCGCCCAAACCAACAAATGAATATGACTAAAACAGTCTTAAAATTGGTGGTAATTTCTTCCTCTCACGATGTCTCATAATCTTGTTGATATATTTGCAACAATGACAATGTGAATAGCCGCCCATTAAAATTTCTCTAAGAATGCGGTAATTAATTGCAAACATGACGATACCTCAGCTGCCAATTCTAGAACATGGGCAAGGGGCAAGTATGCCAAGTATACATCATCAACACCAAGTCTTGGAATAACTGTCATAACACCTGTAGCAGTGGCTACAATATTGCCATGACTAATCATAACCCCCTACATATTATACAATGTCCATGTTAGAATGCCCAACTTCTTGTATGAAATCTAAATATACAAGTAACATAAATTTCAAATGATTAAAAGAATAGACCAACAGAATATTCAGCGTAAAAGATTCATTATGAAATATTAACGAAACAAAGAAAAGGAAATCTTGCATACTAGTCCTTGTCAATTTGGCATTCCTGACATTGAAGGTTCATCAAAATGAAAGCACACGAAATTAAGTACCATATCATCAACTCTAGCATCCACATCTAATAATAAATTGTCTCCAACATCAGAAACCTTTAAATATTATTCTCAAGAACAATTTACCATGATCGTAGTACTTAAACTTCTAAGATTAGTGATAATTTAACAATGTAAGAGCAAGACACTATGAGTTCATATCTCAACAGTCATTTTCATTTCATTTCATTTCAAGATGAAAAGTTGTTATGTTGCAACACATTGATTACAGAAATTTTGGAACAGAAGTGTGGCGATGAGTGTCAAGAAGGTAATACATGATAAAACTGACTTATGTTTTTATAATCATGGGTGGGGTTAGACAAAATTTACACACCTCAACTTGCGGAACTAATTCCTAGATTGAGAAGCTCATGGGATTTTCAATATTCTAACTAGATGAGTCAATGACCATTGATCACCAAGGCTTGAACCCATGATTTAAAAGGAATTTAAGTTAAAATGTCCCTTTGACTACTGAGGGCAGCATGGTGGCTGATACTTTAACCTTGAACTAACCTACAGTTTATGTAAAATTCCTATCTCGACACAAATTTGCCTGAGATTGACCAAATAATGTAAGATAATGAGACTAAAAAGGGAAAATTACCTTTGGCAAACCTGTACTGCCACTTGTATACATCACAACAGCAATACTGTGACTTGAAGGCAAGCTTGGAACAACGGGATTTTCTGTACCAAGCTTGATGATCTCAGTGAAGGAGGCGACCTTCCATTTGCTCATATTTTCAGAGCTAATAAAATCAGTTTCATATCCAGCATCTTCTAAATAAACAATATTTTGAATAGTTGTCAAACTTGAACCTATTGCCAGCAGCTTCCTCAACTGCTTTGAATTGCAGATCAGAGTAGATGCTTCAGTCTGTTAAATAGTTGGAAGAAGAGTAAGGATCTTTCATTTTACACATAGTAATTGTAACTATAACACAGAAGACTATATTATCGCTACAATTGCTGAAGAGATGATTAATTGACGAACCTCGTTTAGAGAGTGGATTAGGGCTTCATCACCAAGAGAAGCATATATTGTAACCACAGTAATGTTCTGTCTAAAGCATCCCTGTAAGTAATCAACTGTATTTGTGAATTGGTCCAAAAATATGAAAGAAAAGTAAAGCTCTAAAGCTTAAAACCAAGTGCAAAGTTCTAGAGAAAAAAGTTGAAGCACAGTAATAAGATAACCTGGAAGGCAATCAACCACTCAGCACAAGTTTCTGCATAAATGGCAGCACGAGAATCAACATCATGGCCAAACCTAACAAGCCCAGATGCAAAGTTGCAAGCACGATCAAACACTTCTCCATAAGTTTGCCATTCGTATTCACCTAAGTGAAGCTTCTCAAACTTCCTACCATCACTAGAAGTGACAAATTCCTTGGAAACAAACTTTCTTGTTCCAAGAAATTTATTTTGTGAATGCTTTCGGCATGATTGCTCAAACAGTGTTGCCATGGTTGTGGCCTCTTTCCAAGGAACTTGAGAAAGTTCAGCCACTCGAGCATTACGCACAGCATAACCTGGCTCCCCACCAACTTCCACAGGAACTCCTCTTTGTTTCCACCTCTTCCTTACCAAAAAGATACTAGGAAGTAAGAATGCAATGAGAATGCCAATAAAAATTGTTCCCACAATCCCTACTGTGCCATAGTCTCTCCAAATTGATAAGTAATCTCCAGAGCATAGGTTATCTAAGATTTTTGATTTCCATATACTTTCCATCATGGAATCCTCCCTCAAGAATGTATACCTATAAAATTATGGTTAGTGAAATATTAATTTGTCAAGTCACAGCAAAGTGAATGCACAAATGGGACAGGTATCGTCAAGAAGAAACTTTTTTTTTTTTTTAATTAAAAAAAACTTAGCATAGAAATGATACAATGTCACAATAGTATTCCAAAATGTTAAATGTTAAGGATCGAAAAGATGAAGAGACCTTGCAATCTTTATAAAATACATGAGTTACTCCTCTCGTTGCCAATTTGTTTTAAGATGGAATCTAATGTTTTTCTAATATGATATCAGAGTCCATAAAGCCCAACGAGCATTCAGTACAAAAATTGGGACTCAACTCAAGAATGGTAAACTCAAAGAGGCACCATCTTCAAGGGCATATGAAAGATCCCATATCGAAAAGATGAAGACATGTCACAATCTTTATAAGATGGTAACTCTTCTCCTTGCTAATTAGTCTTAACATGGACCCCATGTTTCTCTAATACAGAAAGTCAAAAAATCAAATAAATAAAGAAATGACTACTTTCCCTTTTTTCAAAGGTCACCAATCTACCATGTCGTAGGAACTTCCTGTTATGAATAAAAATGGAGAGGTTCTATTTCTGTAGAACAAATCCAATATATCTGTATGATCATGGCAAGAAAATAGCACAGACGGAAGAAAAGGCCACCAAATCCATGTCCGAGGAGAAGGCTTCACTACAATGAAAAATTTCTAAGAGCACAACTTCATAATCTCGTAAAAACAACAAGTCTACGGTGCGGTGGTTCAATTTTAGTATTTTCATTCACAAGCTGAGTACGAACACAAAGATCGGAGCATCTGAGCAAAAACAAGTAAAGGATGAAGAAAGCACAACAGATGAAAACCTTTTCGTGATTAATAGAATAAAACAGAGGAAACCGAACATTTTGACTTCATTCTCAAGCCAAAAGAAACGGTGAAGGAGCACGGACGTAATCCATACGCTAACTTTAGTATCAAGCACAAACTAAGCAGGTTATAAGTACAATCACAGTTTATAGTTGCAGGCTTGTACTAAAAAAAACTTAAATCAACCGAAACCAGTTTCGAAGATAAAAGCAACCGGAAATCCAGCCGCAGAACTTTACTATCACAATACTACTCTGTTCTTTGAGTAAATGATCTCTCAGCTCTATACAAAAACAAAAACTATATTCAATCCAAAAGTTTATCGCACTGAATCCATATGAAATGACGAACGAAAATAACAACAACGAAATAATACAACAAGTCAACCTCGAAGCAGAAATAAACGAGAGATGATCGCGGTACTGTGCTTCTATAGCAATAAGAAACTGTGAAAACGAACGGAGATTGAAGTGCGTGCCTGAATGATTACCGTACTTGAGAAAGCTGAAAGGAAGATGAACTACGCCGACTTTCGGAAATGAAACAGTCAACCGCCGGAAGAATCTTCTACGGTGGTCGTCGGTGCCGGTGGCTTCTGACTTGTGAATTCTGAGACAGGAAATTTATGGGAGGAGGTGGGTTGATACGTCGTCGTTTGAGTTCAAAAGATTACAGAAAAGCCCCTCTCCGCGGAGAAGGTCGAGGGTAGTTTTGGTATCTGAATCATGGCTCTTTTATAAAAATGTTGCATCTGAATCATGGCATACGTTACGTCCACAGTCACGCGTACGCCACGTGCCCACGGGAATGCTGATGCAAAAATAATCAGCACGTGGATGCTGTATTGATGCTTAAAAGTTAATCCTTGGAAATGGCACGTGCGAGAGAGAGAGAGAGAGAGTGCACACATCCGAACGTCAATTAAAGCAACTGAATACATGTCAATTATGATCGAGCTAAAATTTTTAAACTTGTGTCTATGTTTACGGGTTAAAATTTGAATTTGATTCTTCAATAGTTGACCTGTATGTGAAGAAGAAAAAACTCGGTTAGAATCAAGATGGACACGATTCAAACCAAACATCAGACTCAAATTGAAGTTGACTAATTATTTCAAGTGCACTAAAGTTCGGAATGGAAGAGTTTGCGAGGAAGAAATGAAAATGATTGGCCAATTAGCTCTTCACCCAATTCGAGGAGTCCGAGGTCAACAAAAAAACGCAATTTGGCGAAAAGCTATGATTCATCTCATTATGTGAAAATAGGTAAGAAATAGACTATGACCTCATGATACATACATATATATATATATGTCTATTCGACTCGACAGGAATAATGCAACAATTGAATCTATAAAAGACAAGCACAAAATCAATCTTATGAACCATGGTCGAGGAAAAACAGAAGTGATAGGCAAAGACTGACCTTACGCCAACAACAAAGGTCCACCCGAGGTAAGGATTGAAACGTTTGATGCATACAATCCAAGAAAAACCCAAGTTAAGGTTTCGATAAGCATGAATATCGGGCTAGCTTGTGCTCGTTTCGATTATTAAATTTTCGGTGGATAACTATTGTGGGCTCAACTCATTTTGTCTTAATCGTAGGAGCCGAGATGTTAATGGTTGAAATTATTTATCCAAATTATTATAAAATTAAAAAACATAGGAGAATAAAAAAAAAAATTATTACATTTTTTTTTTATTAATTTCTAGTTTTTTTTTTAAAAAGTAATTTTCAGACTTTTATTTGAACTCAACGTCATTCCACCAATCACAAACAAATAATGAAATTTAAAACAAATGGACAAAAATTAAATGTAATAATAAAAATTTTAATAATATTCTAACTAATTTATTTTTCAGATTTTTTTTAAAAAAATTTAATTAAAATAAAATCGTCCTTTATATTTATTAGAAAATAAAAATGATTAATAATTTTTAAAAAAGAATAAAAAAGTAATAAAATAAAACCTAGGTTTAATTTCCAATACAGCCGGACAGCACATACTAAAAAACATCCCAGGTAATTTTATTACCCATTTTAATTAAAAATAATAATTAAAAATAGATGTGAAAACCCTAAAAAGCCCTCACACTCTTACAAGACACTGCTCTCTCTCTCTCTCTCTCTAGTGCTCTCTCTCTCTTCTTCCCTTTCATTTATTTCCCCCTTTTTTCTTCTTCGTCTTCTCCACATCCAAATAGATCAATTTTTACAAACCCCTCTCCCCTTTTCTCTCTCTCTCAGCTAGTTTTCCCCCAATACCCTTCAATCTGTTTCTCCGTCTCTGTTTTCTGGTTTTCCCCTTTGTTTTTCCTTCACCTCTCCGCCCTCCCCTCCGCCCCTTTTCACCTCACAGGCAGGCAGGCAGGCAGGCAGGCAGGCAGACCGATTACTCTCTCTTTCTGTCGAGATTTTCTCTATTTCTTCCTGTTTTTGGGGTTTCTTGGTCGTGAAGGATGAGTGGCGACGACTCTTGGGCTTCAATCCCCAACAGTGTGAGGACAACGATCGAGAATATTAAGGAGATCACGGGCAATCACAGTAATGATGAGATTTATGCAATGCTTAAAGAATGTTCCATGGATCCCAATGAGACTACTCAGAAGCTTCTTCTTCAGGGTACTTTGTTTTCTTTCTTTTCTTGCTTCTATTACTGTTTTGCTGTTCTGGGTTTTTATTGCTCTGCTCTTTCAATCCTTGTGATCCAACCTTGTTCTGTTTCAAGTTTATCCACTCCTGCTTTCTGGGGTTCTTGGATTTCAGCTCATGTCTTGTGTTCTAGTTTGAATTCCAGCTGACATTCATTTACTGTCGTGTTTTTTAGCTGACTTTTTTGTTGCTAATTTCATGGATGAACTTCAATTAGATTAACTCCTTTACTCTTGGTTCTGATCCCTTCTATTCTCACCAAAGTGGAGCTACTTTAGAACCATTTTTAGCTTCTTTTTTGTGGGATTTGTGCGTTTACTAGTTTACAATCAGTTCTAGGAGCTCTGGGTTGTTTATGATTATGGACTGGGAATCTTGTTTTTGTTCCATTTCTGGGTCGTAATGGGTCTCTTCTTTACTCTCCCATTTACTGGTCGCTGGGTGTTTTTGGATTGGCAAAGCTTGTCGTGATAAAGCAGCATTGGCGTACTTGACGTAGTAAAGTTATATTTTTTCATCAACGAATGATTTCTTGTGTTTCTTTTTTGCAATATCCATAAATTATAGTGGCATTTCGTCTTTTCTATGGTACGTTTCGAACCGACAAATCGTGAATTATAGTTTAAGTGAATCAGAAAAAGAGATTCTATAACCAGTTGGAGAATGCTCGTTTTTGTCGAAAAATATTGTTTTATTTAGTTCATATTCTCTACTTGAGCATGTCCTAAGTTTGCCACTAAGGAAAAATGATTCTATCGTTTATCTTCGTTTGTTGTTGAGTACTGATGTTTCTCTAGATCTCCATGCTGAATGTTTGATGATTTTGTTACTTATCTTCATCGATCTCGACCATGTTATTAGTATTCGTGGCTATCATATTTTGTTTGTCCTATTGTATTTCTTGAACCGACATCGTTGTTTCCAAGTTGCTGAGTTTGAAGGTTGACGTAAATTGCTATATAATGTGTTTTAGAGGCACTGCATTTTGTTCTCTGACTCGAGCTTTCTCGAGTTTTTATTTATCACGACACTTAACCTAAACCATTAATTCAAACCCGTTTTCGGGTCTCTTGGAAGATCTCCCTCTTTTTGTGTATTCTTCTATTTCCTATTTAAAAAATAGTTTTAATCTCTTCTACATTATTTTTTGCATTTGGTGTCTTACGTAAACCGATTTTAACAGTGTTGACGTTGTTCTTCAGATACTTTTCATGAAGTGAAGAGCAAACGTGAGAGGAGAAAAGAGGTAACATCTTTTACAGCAAGTCGTTGACTCTGGTACCCACATTCTGTTTAGTACATGTCATCTCGTGTCCGGGAGCCTTGGAATTGTATAATTATTCATATTTGAACACATATTGTTTGAGATCGTCTTATGTGCCTTTTTTTGTTTGATAAACTTTCTAACCTAAAACGATGAACTAATTCTCTACGTCCCACCCACCAAACTCAAAAAACTGTTGTTGTAGAACGCAAACAATCGAGAGTCTGTAGAGTCCAGGTGGAAAACGGGCATGCAGGGAAGGGGTGGTAGAGGTGTTCGTATAAATTCTTCTCCTCGTTATATTTCTCATGGTAAGCTGCTGTGAAAGATATTTGCTTCTGCTACATTCTACATGTCGATATCATAAACAACCCAACATTTCTTTTGTTTACTTGTGTTAACTATGGTGTACGACACCACGTTAACCCGTTCAATTGCAGAAGTTCTTTCTTTGAAAACCTTCTGTACTTCGTTCTTATGAATTCTGCATAGTTTTTACAGTTTTCTCCTAACTCATCAACGCTCAATCTGGTTATCTTAGTTATATTATTCCTACAATCTTATTTAGATACTGGCGGTGGACGAAACCTTGGACCTGGAAAAGAGAATGGAGTAAATCAAGCAATTGAGAAGGGTGGTTCTTTATCCATGCAGGCTTCTCAAGAGACAAAAAGTAAAGAAAAAATACCAGTAACGAGGTGATTATGTTTTCGGTTTGGATTCTCAACGGTTATAAGTTGATTGTCCTGAATTGCAATTCTAAGTGTAACGTTGAGGACGAACGTTTTGAACAAGTAGATGATAAAGGAGTCTTTTGCAGCTCTCTATCTGTCGGAAATGGTGCCACAAGTGCAGCTTCTGGAAGTGTTGCTGAAGTAACTTCATCTTTGGCTGAGATTAGTGGTAAGGGGAGTGTATTGCCTCCTATAAACGCAAACAAGAACCCAAACCATGCGCTTGGCATGCGACCCTCAAGTGAGCCACCCATACCAAATTCTGATAGCAGCGTGGCATTGAGCTCGCCTTCAGATCCATTTGTTGAGTCTCAGCTACCGGGTTCCGTGGATACAATTACATGTGGGGGAAACACATTGCATCGAGATGAGCCAACCACAGTAAATCCTGTGGAAAACAAACTAGTTCTTGGTCAGCACAAGACTTTTGGTTTTTTTTTCCTTCTATTGCTGTTGGTATCTTAACTTATGATTAAAATATTTTGTTTATTTGGTGTCGGCTGAAATGTAGAGGCTTCGGAGATCGGCAGATCTTTGGCTCGGGAAAATCAACCAATCAAATCTCTGAAAATTGAGGAGAGTCAGCTCAATGAGGTTTCACCGCCTTCCGTGTCAATGCAGGGCAGCTCGATCGTTAGTTTTCCTTCTAATTATAGTAAACGACCACAACAAGTAACAGGCTCTCATAAAGGTATGAAACTAGTTATGTTTCAAGGCCTAGGTTAGCTCACCTTTTTTTTTTTTCTTGAAGTTCTGATGGCTTTGTTCCTCGTATCACTGATTTGTTAACCTACAAATACATTCGTGTATTTTTTAATTTTTGTAAAAAAGGAAAAAAAAATTAACGTTTACGTAGTTGTGACTTCGTGTGCTTTCTATCCACGACAGCTAGTTCTAATAAGGAATGGAAGCCAAAGACTACTAGTTCAGCTGTTATTCAGCAATCAAGAACTGTTGGTGCAGCTGCTGCAGCTTCTGAGGTTCCTGCCGTTATCCTTAATGACACTGATCATTTAGAGCCTGCTTCGAGGGTTCTTGATTCGGTAGAAGCTACTTTAAAACTGCAGAAGAAATTGGAAGACTTGCATGTATCGAAAAGTCAGCTTGTTATTCTTCCGAATCACATTCAGGTTCCTGAATCCGAACGATCAAAGCTAAGCTTTGGAAGTTTTGGCATTGGTTTTGGAGTTTCTGTCACTGATCCAAGCGGTCCTGAGGATGACCAGAGGCATACACCCATGTCCGAAGCTTCAGTGGATGCCGATGAAAATGCAGAGGAAGAAGCTTCAAGGTAGGCGATTGCAGCTCTTAATTTGCATTTAACTGTGATAGTATCTCGAAAATAAGTTCATTTTCTGCTTCTCAATGTTCTCATTGTCTTGGTTCGGTACTTGAACTTTTCATATCGAACTATTTTTTTGTTTAAGAATTATTTATGGACGGAAGAAAGCTGTTTTTGATCTTCTTTAAGACGGTTTTTCGATGCATTTGGTAGTAATACAGTATGTAGTTTTTGGTGAACATAGCATGCTGTGGAGACATTTTTTTGGGATGTCGGTTTTTATGCACACGAACTATGTGGTGTGACTATCTTTTCTTTACAAAATTTACACGATTTCATTTCAGTTATCCTAATGCACTGAGAAGTACCGAAGATGTGGAATCTCCTGATCGTGCACGATCTCCTAGTCAAATGGCTGAAAATTTATCACCCACTGGCGGCGATCTTTCATTGAACACAATTCACGAGTTCAACGATTTAAAGCAGGAAACAGGATTACCTTCTGGAGGCCATACGAACTCTGTTGCACAAACATCTTCGAGTTACGGTATTGGTTTTATCTCCCCTGTAGTTGGAAGTCAGATTGCAGCAGTTGAAAACTCTGATTCTCAGGGCTGCGATTCTTCTCGTCTTCCCAGCTTTGTTGTAAGCACCGAACTTAGTGCTTTATTATAAGCCGATCTTTACGATTTGTATGGTTGGCTTTCGTATCCTTGATATCTTACCACGTTATATGAATTTTATATCGGCTGCTTTTCTTGTAGGTTCAACAGCATTTTGACCCGTCAAGTTACTATGCCCAATTTTACCGATCGGGTGAGAACGATGGTCGACTTTCCCCCTTTCTTTCTCCAGGAGTTGCTGCTAAGTACAATGGCAATGTTGCGATGTTGCCTCCTTCGAGCTCTCAATCTCCTCAAGAGGTACATACTTGGGACTTTGTTTTCATTAAGACATGTTGTGATGGGTTAATTGTTACCCTTAGGCCACTTTTCTAGGACTTTGCTGTTCTTTTTTGTATGTGTGAATGTTAATAAAGCAAATATTAGATATTTGCCTTATAATAAAATATCAAATATAATATATATGGTAAACTATAATTTATTACTAAATATCCTTAACAGTATGCTTGTCTCATCTTCTGCTATTTATTTTGGATATCTGCAACGAGTTTTGTTTACACCTGCTGAACTCGAGATTTTTTAAAATTATATGCCTAATTTTCATGACGTGTGTCGTTTTCAATCAATCGTCTCCTGTTTTGGGGACTCTTCTAGGAATAGGATCTCTATCCCGATACCCTTTAGATGTTGTGTGTTCTTTCCACTTGTTCTATTCTCCCCCATATAGAGCTTTTTCTCAAAAAGCGTAGAAATCCATCGTTCGAGGCCCCATGCAGAACCGACACTAACCGTCCGAACATTACTTTACTATTGATTAATTGGACCTTCAAGGACCAAATAGAGTACAAAAACGAAAGATGAGAGTAACCAAAAGAGTCAAGGACAAAGGAACGGGCATTTTCAGGGACTAGCTTGCTTCCCAATACTCGACGGGTCAAGTTGGGAATAGAATCCTCTTTATATATTAGTTGTTCCTCTTTCAATTTTTTTATGCTATTGTTTCTTTGCGTGTAGGGCGTGGTTCTGTCGACAGCAGGTCCAACGGCACTGTTAACACAAGCAGCCGGACTTATGCAAAGCTCCATAGCTATGACTCAGCAACCTATGCCCGTCTTTCGACCTCCAGCAGGAGTCCATATCTCTCATTACCCCCCCAACTACCTACCGTATGGTCACTATTTCTCCCCGTTCTATGTTCCACCTCCTCCCATCCATCAATTTGTTGGCAATAATGCATTTCCTCAGCAACCTCAAGGAGGCAACATCTTTCCAGCTCCGCCAGCAGCAGCAGCAGCTGCTGCAGTCAAATATTCAATTCCACAATACAAGATGGGAGCCAATTCAGGTAACTCGTCCCACATTGGCGTGCCTAGTGGTTACGGTCCTTATGGCTCTTCAGCACCTGGTTATAGCCCTAGCACTGCTGCTCCAGCTGGAAACACCGTCGCTAACGAGGACCTTGGTGCATCGCAGTTCAAGGAAAATAGTGTTTACATCACTGGACCACAGGTTGGTGTTGCCCTTTGATTCTTATTCTCTTCAAATTAATATGTTGTATTGTTTTATGCTAAATGGTGATTGTGAGTGTCGGGAAATTGTTCGAGGAGGTCGCTTCAATGTGGGCGGGCAATTTTACACTGTTGTTGTAAAAGTACTTCGAACGGTTTGTAAGACGAGACAAACACATTGTGGCGACTTTATTGAATCATTTTTTGAGCCATCAAAGACAAAATAACATTATCTTTTCAAATTTTTCATGATTGAAAAAAGTGTGTCAAAAAGGGATTCGAGGTGGCCCTTATTAGCATTCCCTGCAATATCTTGAAGTTTGATGACAGAAGTGCATAAACAATAACTCAGATCGTTTTCCTCTTCCTGTTTAGAGTGATGGCTCGGCAGTATGGATCGGTGCACCCGGTAGAGACATGTCGAGCTTGCCCGCGAATTCGTTTTACAACCTTCCACCACCAGGTCAACATGTGACATTTACGCCAACACAGACTGGGCACGGTACATTTGCTAGTATCTATCATCAAGCACAAGCAGTAACTGGAGCAGGAGTTCACCCACTTCTGCAACAGTCACAAGCCGTGGCTGGAGGAGTTGACGCGGTAGGACCAGGAGGTAACATTTACCAACAACCTCAACACTCGCAGATCAATTGGCCGAGTAACTATTAGGTATCGACAAATCAGAAGCTCAAAAACATATTAATATTGGGATTTTTGGGAGAGCTCCCAGCAAGTATGGATCGAGAACGAAATATCGAGTGAAGAGTTGCTATTGACCGGAGAATGTTTTAAAGGAGCGGAAAAAGACTGATTGCTACTGTTTGCTTGAAGTGAGTACTACTACATGAAAGGTGCAGACCACCTATAACAGATATTTAGCATTTTAAGTTAGTTCAAGTAGGCATGTGCAGTTGTTCTGTTTCTTGCAGCTGGTGCTATATGAAATCTCTCTCTCTCTCTCTCTCTCTCTCTCTCTCAATTCTTCATTTGATAAGCTTTTCGAGCGTTGCTTTTTCGAGCGTTTCTATTGTTGAATTCTTCGAACTTGAGAGAATTTGCAGTCAAAAGTGTTGAGAAATGTTTTTGCATTCTTTGTTCTTTAATTTGGAGATGTTATAGGGGCTTTTGAAAGGTAAGATATAGGCTGTTGAAGAGTTTTTCAGCTACCTTACCTGTAAAGTTATTTGATAGAGAGAGGAAGTTGTATTGATATGATCCAGAAAATGTGAATTGTTTTGGTCGACTCATTTATATTCTTTTACTTTACGTTATCTTCTTCTACTTTACTTCAAAGGGTATCTGTTGGGTATCCCATTCTTACTAATTATCATACATTTAAGCTCTGTTCAGGTGAGTTTCTGTACAGTCACAAATGTTTCTGCTGGACCCATCTTCATTTGTAGCTCCTTTTTGAGGAAGGGAGCTCCCCTGTGGGGTTTGAAGGGCAGACTTTTGTCTCTTAATAAATCTTTACCTGTCCCCATCCCCGTCCCCGTCATAAACAGGTCACCGGGGCAGACGGTAGCGAGCAATGAAGATTGAAAGGAGAATAAAGAAGCCATAGTGAGGTTCAGTGAGGATGGGTGAGAGGCCAAATTTTGAGGTATGATGTAGATGAAGTTTAGCAGATAATAAGATAGCTGAATGGATGCCAAACAAACCTGATCTCCAGTTCTCTATCTCTATTGTCGAAGAAGCTGTTCTTAAAAAAGATTATGGTTCTTGGGTATCCAATTAATTAATCTCCTAAATAAATTGGGGAAGCTTAAGCAGAAATGTAAGGGGAGGGTGAGGGATAAGGGGGAAAGCCCTTAAATTGAAGGTTTCCCTCGCTCGTTCTAACGTTCGTTTATACGATAGTGAGTGGAGTGCATAAGCCCATTTAAGGATAGGGGCGAGTACTACACCTTTAGAAGACTTGTGGCTTCAAAATTTAGATCAATCATCACAATTATTGGTATCAAATAGTAAGTGAAATTGCATCTACAAGCTACATCAGATGTAAACTAGAGCAGCCAAGAAGTGAAGTGTCACAATCGCGGTTTCTAGGCAGCGGATTCGGCGATTATTCGACACCTACTCTCAGCATTGAGTGGATTAAGCCTACTTTGAATTACGTTGCCTGCGGTCAGGCGACGTGAATACAAACCTCGGGTCTCGATTTCAAAAGAAGATTTTAGAAACCAAGGGAGAGAGGTTTTAGAAAAAGAGTTTTGAGAGAGAGAGAGAGGTTGGTGTTATACAAGAACATAAGCAAAAAGACAACAACAACTGCTTACTGCATATAACTTATCGGGTAGGGAGAAGTTGACAACTAGTCATATCCCCCTATAGTACATTTTGAGGCATTTCATGTCTACCAGGCGTAGCCATGACATCGCCAAAACGTCATACTCTTAAAGAAAATAAGAAAGAAATAATACAACATGAAAGCGGTAAAAATAACAATAAAGTAATACAAGGCAAAGGTTTCAGCGTGTCACGGGCATGCGGCCATGAGCGACATGCCTTGGACAAGCATGACCGTGACACAACATATACATAATCTTAAATTGAATCCAAGAAAAAAAAAACTCATAACCTACAACACACACTGCGGCTTGTGTCATCTTCAGCCATCCATAAGTTAGCATGTTCCATAGGAGACATTTGCATAGCCATATTTGGTTCCCAGAAGCCTAAGGCGACAGGATCCCCAGTAAGGTAAAGAAGCTGAGCAGCTTCTAAATCAGCTTCAATACTCCACACTACTTTGCATACTCCTTCAGAAGCAATTCAGGTTCCATCAGTAATTCTAATCAATAGGAAAGTAGTGACATGAAAGGAGAACAATAATATCCTATTTATGAGAAGAAATAGTAAGAATAAGTCAAAGTTTAAGTCCATGTTTTGTTATATAAAACCGAGCTTTCACAAATTTACGAGGATATACGAGAAATAAGTCCACAAAAAAAAAGTGCTCAACTTCTTACAAGAAAGAACTTCAATCGAAAACAACAAGTCACAGTCATTTGATAATTACAAAAAAGTATGATCCACTAATAGTGTGAGATCCCACATCGGTTGGAGAGGCGAACGAAACATTCCTTATAAGAGTGTAGAAACCTCTCCCTAGTAGTTAAAACCATGAGGGGAACATTGGTTGGAGAGGGGAACGAAACATTTCTTATAAGAGTGTGGAAACCTCTCCCTAGCAGTTAAAACCGTGAGTTTGACGGTGATACATAACGGGTCAAAACGGACAATATTTGCTAGCGGTGGGCTTGGACTATTAAAAATAGCCATAAAAAGAGACAACACCTCTCAACCTCTCAAAATATTAGATTTTTCCTCACGAGTCACAGACCCCACAAATAATGATGGAACAAGCCTACCACACTCTTCCCTTGCATACATATGTAAAGGTAAGTTCATTTTTCTGCAGTAGGATTTCTGTATAAGAAGAAAATTTTGAAGCTTCAAGAAGACGAGAATCCGTAAGCACCAAGATATCATTTTAAGAAAGAATCCTCAACTAAAATACATGTTACATTGCAATCAGAATATCATCTATGCTTCAGAATACTTAAGCACGGACTAGCTAGAACTAAAACTAAATTTGATATGAAACCTTTTGTAACAATCCAAGCCCACCGTACATATGGGGAGAGAAGGTAGTATCAACGTACATATTGTGGAGGAAGCTTCCACTTTGATTTTAGCAGGTTCATCGAAGAAGGCCAGCGAAAATTTTTCGATTTAAGATCATAATACTCGAGGAATATCGTGCTCCGTCGACGAACTGTATTTGACACCAAAAAAAAACATGTAAGGTATTAGAGTTGCCCACCAAGATTTGAACAATTCCCACTATAACTTAAAACTGTAATTCTAAGAAATTTCTGTACATACTGTTAATGCCAATATCAAACAAATAATACTTGAAAAGCTTGTTGCATACTCGGAAAATTCTATGTACAAAAATAGATGAAGTGTATGGATTCAATTTCTACTCGTCCGGGGATCATCTCTCCTAGTCTTGATCTAGCTAGTCCCCTCGGAACGATCTCGAGTTACTTACTCCCTCTCATCTTCGAGTCGAGCTACTTCACTCGTGAAGTAACGGTGCCCTAACTCAAAAGCTAAAGGCACAAGCCAAAAGCATAAAACTTCATAAACATGTATATACAGTGACATCAAACTTAAAATTTCATACACAAAGAAGGTATAAAACGCGTTCATGATTATCTTTAAGAGTATGCTGTGCATGAGTTTTTCCTAACTAAATTCTATCACATTAAACACTCACCAAAAGCACAATTTCTCTTCTTCGGACATGAGAGGAGTTCTGCAAAGAGGACATGTAATGTTCAAGTAGTCCAGCCACTTCTTCAAGCACAGTGTGTGAAAAAGATGGCCACAAGATAAGCGGTTTATCTCCGACTCAGGTTCGAACCAAGTTAAGCAAACAGGGCAGTCATGTTCATGACGATCGGAGCCCTGTACTTTGGCGAACTTAATCGTTGGATATTGGTTCTGAAACGTCTCAATATAACTCCAAGAAGCACCAAAATTGGAATCCCCCAACTCTGAGGAATTTTCCAAGGAATCTGATGGTGGAGCCAACGACGGTGGTGAGAGAAGGATTCCTACGACTTGAAGGATCAAACGAACAAAGCATTTGAACATGGAAAATGATAGTGCAGTGTTTACAAGAAGAACATTAAAGACTCCTTCAGATGGAGCTGGGAGACTGGAGAGGCCCATCGTGGTTGAACTGAACTTCTCAGATTTGGTCAGTACAGGTCGAAAAAAACGCAACAATTAAGAGGATGCAAGCAAATCTTTCTTCAGATCAGACCTGAAAACAAGTTAATAAACAAAAGAACCTTTCACTACCATGTAATGAAGAACAAAACCTCATGAAAAATCATCAGGAAAGAACAGAACTATCCAACTGATTGATGAAAATACAACAATCGAAGTATGAACTTGAAGAAGCGTAATCTCTAAAAGGAGGCAAACTTGAAGAGAACCGACCAATTGAAGTGAAGAAACAGAAGAGAATTCTATTTGTTTCATCAAATTATATGAAACTACAGTTTTTCACATGAATCATACAGCAAATAGGAGGTTCAACTTCCAAATCTTCACAGTTGAGGCACGAAGTAATAACGAACACCATGGAGAAATTTCAGAAGTCTACAAACTCAAGAACAAAAAGATTCAATACATTCCACAAACCACTCGAATAAATTCAAACACTCCAGAGAGCGGAAATGCTTACAAAAAAAAAAAAAAAAAAAAAAAAAAAAAAAAAAAAAAAAAAAAAAAAAAAAAAAAAAAAAAAAAAAAAAAAAAAAAAAGCGATTCCGTCTTTACCAAATTGAGAAACCAGATAAGATCCATCAATGGAAAGTGAACATTTCTTCATGAAGAAAACGAAAAGGAAAAGGAGGCGACCGGAAACTTACGTCAAAGCGTTCAATCTGCAAGAACGAAGAGGAACAGAGAGCGGATGATCGAAAAGAGCAAAAAAACCGACGAGAAAATCGTGGAATTGTTGAAATGGTAAAGATTTATGATCAGCTCATCCTGATTCGACTGACGCCATTCATATACGCGATCGGAGGAAGCTTCAAGTGGTGATGGATCAAATCTTTAATTAAAACTTCATGAATTTGATTATCTCAAAGCTAACCCCATATTGTGTCAAAAAATAAATTTATGTATGCAACTATCCGTAGGAGTTCTTCATTGAATTTATGATATAGTGTTAAATTTCTAGTGGCTCAAAAGTTCCAAGGAGTTTCAAATGAAGCTTATATAGACTTTATGTAGATAGCATTTTAGTGGCTCCAATGAGTTAATAACTTTTATGGTATTTAATTATCATCGTGATTGCTCGTAATACTTATTTAAATAAATAAAATTAAAATTACTTTAGTCGTCGATCTTATGTAAGGTATAGGGTTGATGACGTGATGAGTGGCGTGAAGCAGCATTTAAGGGGCACGATTTCGGGTAGTGATGGTGGGATTAGAAGGTGAGCAATGGTTAAGTTGAATGGATGAGAGTTGGAAGATAACAGCTCGAACTCGTGAAGGAAAATGATGTCGGAGTTGAGATAAATCCACGTCCATTGGACTTTCTTCTTCTTCTTTAGATTCTCGAGCAACCAAGACCCATTTAGAGTGAGGTTGAAGGGGTTTCGTTCGTGGAGACGAGTTTGAGTTCTGTTGAACCAATTTGGGTAGAGGAGCTCGAGATGGTGGAAATCGAATTTGAGTTTCTAGGGTAAGTCACGGGTTAGTTCATTTACTCATTTCTGAATAATTTGGCTTGATTGTTGTCTCTATAGTTTCATTGTGAGGGGTTTTACAAATGTTGTGAGGGTTGAGAATGGTTGCAAAAGGAGATCGGTTTGAGGGTCGAAGATAACAGTTCTAGGTATCCCTAAATGTTCAAATGTTTATATCTCTTATAATACAAGATGGAATTGCATGATTCTTTACCCGATAAGTTCAACTTGAGGAGAACTACAACGTTGTCGAAGGGGCTATAAGCACTTGGGGTCACGGTTGGGAAAGCCAAACGAGGTAAGAGGAAAAATAGAAGACGACGCACATGCAAGCGAAGGATTGCTAGAGATAAAGGGATGACGGGTCTTGTTCAATTGAACCGATTTTTCAAGTTTCACATGCTTTGACCGTTTTGAACTCGAATTTCAATCCAGTTTCGATTACTGATATTTTCAATAAATTGAAACTCGTTAAGAACCTAAACTGACCATCAAAGTACCAATCAAACGAAGTAAGTAGTATCTCAAAATTAGAGGTGTACATGGTCCGGGTTGGATTGGATTGGGTAAGGGATTTTTTTTTACCCAACCTAAAACTTTTCACAACTCAACCCAACCCAATCCAACCCAATTAGGTTGGTCCGGGTTGTCGGGTTAAATGTAGACCCCTACTCAAAATGTCATATTATTAATATTAATAGATGAGAGTTAACTAATTTTTTCTTATTTTATATTTTTTTTAATTAAAAATTGAAATTATCCCTTAATTAATCAAATACAATAATTAATAAATCCATGCATTTTTATTTTATTTTATTTTATTGGAACATTTTTTTTTAATTTAAAAAATGGGCCAAAACCAATTGGGCCATTTATTCCAAATTTCCCTTTCGTAAACCCTAATCACTCTGTTCTTCAGCTTCTTCTTCCATTGTTCGTGTCGTGGCGGTGGATTTCTACAGAACTTTCTCTGAAAGACTTGAAAATTTCGTTGTGCATTTGAATCAGAAACTATGGCCGAGGAAGGGGAATTGATGAGAGGTACGAAGAGGAGTAAAAAGATTGGTTCTAGGAACAAGAAAAGGCCGAGGATGATGGGTGGAAGTGGAAACAAAGTTAAGATTGATAGGAAAATGCAGAAACTTTTTCGAAAACGAGCGCGTGAGTATAATTCAGATGATGAAGATGATGACACAAATACTGCAGCGGCTCCAGCGGTTGGAGATGAGAGCAAAGTTTCAGAGCACAATCGCGAGGAGGTTGAAGATGAAGAGTTTTCTGAGGGTGAAGAAGAGGAAGGGAACGATGTGAATTCGGATGCGGGGCTTTCCGAAGACGATGAGAGTGGTGTAATGCAACCGGGTATAACTAAGTTTATTGAAGGTTGTAGAGCATTCAGAGCTGCTTTCAGGAGTATTCTTAAGAAGAGCATATCTGATGAAACTCTGGTAGTTTATACATCTTACGTGTGTTGGAGTTGTTTTCAATAGTAGTAATGAAGAATTAATCCGCCATGTATGTGTTGCAGGGTCCTATATTATCAGCAAACAGGAAGCTTGTTGCTGAAAAGCTTGCAGAAGAGGAAGCTGAGCGGAAGGTCACAGGAGAGGCCAAGAAGGAGAAACAATTGGTATTTCCTATTATGTTTGTTGTATGATTTAGCTTGCTTCAAATTAGCTTACTCTAAATGTTTGGATATTGTAGATGGCAGAAAAAGGGCATGTGAAGCCTGCTACTTACTTGGATTCTCATGAGAAGTTTCTTATTGGCGTTGCTACAAAAGGAGGTAGTGTATCGTTCTATCTTCTATAAAGATGGGTGTGGCTGTTGATTATAAATTATTGTCATACTAACATAGTTATCTCTATGCATTGGTTCTTGTTGGATTGTCAGTCGTCAAGTTGTTTAATGCTGTAAGTAGCCAAATTTATATTTAGCCAATTTTTTGCTCTTCTATTTTGTATTCGTCGCTGAATTCGGTTATTATTAATATGATACAGGTCAACAAGGCACAACATGCCCAGAAGGGTTTGAATCCTTCCAGAGCTAAAGATGCTAAAGGTATTGTGCCTCCTATGTAACTTTGATCTTAGAAGTTAACAAAATAAAAAATTGTGTAGAACTAATATAATTTTCACCCTTTCCTTCTTGCTTTGTGAAAATGGCATTTGCATTCGATTAATTTGGTTTGAATCTGTAGTTCACGTTCCATTGTACTGAATCTTGTAGCTTAATTTTCGATGTCGTACGATGTATGTCTTATATTTTGTTTTGGGGTTTCTGCTTTATCCTTGATGAAAACCATTTTGTGTAGTCTGACAACATACCAAAGTTCTAATTAATGAGTCAAGTAACTTTACTATGTGATTGGAGTAACCAGTTACTTATAGGGACGTGCCTTGGATTTATCGCCCCGTTAGTTTCTCATGCTTGCTTTCTGTCAACTAATGCCTTCCCTTCCACTGTTGGCTTACGTAGTGTCATTTCGAGTTTAGCGTAACATTACTAGACCTATCATGGTTGCATACTTGCATGCTCATCCTTTCCTTCTTGACTTGTGATTATGTGAGGGGCTGTTGAAGACTGAGGGTGAAACCATGTGTAAAATACCTTCTCGTTCTATCTTGTCTCATTCTGAGTAATTTATTTGGTTTATACTGTCAGCTATAAGTAAGCGCAGGAAAGAAGCCTTCTTTTCTGAGTTGGGCAAGCCAACTTTGTCAGCAACAAACAATAATGCGAAGGTTAGTTATTTCTACTTTCTAGTCTTCCAATTTCCGCTATAGAATTTGATAAATTTATCAAATTTTAACAACGCGTTCGTAAATTCTCGTCTCAATTGCTTACAAGGGATGTTACTCTTTACGAACACCTGAGTCTCTGTACTCGAGGCAAAGCATATGTGTGGCCTGTTTAATTACCATCATCACCGTTGTTTTTGTTTACAGTGGAATGGGGAAGGGAGGTGTATGATGGTTAAGGGAGGTGTATTATCTGTTTCTTCGTGTTCATAATGAATTAAAATGACCACCTCTGTGTTGAACAGGGGAACACATCAGGTGATGCAGCGGAAGCTGAAGAGCCTGCCTGGGCTCCGTTACGTGATAATTATATGCTGACCAATTCCAAGCTAAAAGATTGGGATAAGATGCCAGTAAGATATACTTTCAAATACTAATGTCGGTTGCGCCTGTTACTATTGGTTCCGATTTTCATATCAGTGTGATCAACTATACTTGCAGGATAATACGACTAAAGCTGAGGACAACGGGAGAATGTTGGGTGACAGTAGTTCAGATGACGATGATTGATTGGTTTCATAAATCTTATAGTTTTCAGTTAGCCGATCGTTCACAAAGCTGGGTTCGATTTTGGCTTCGTAGTGTTGATACAAAAAGATGCCCTAAGCATTTTCGGTCACGTGGTGGCGAACTCACCTTGAATGCCTCAGCTATATCTTGTTATTGAGCCCACGAAAAGTTCCCTCTATTTATTTGTCCAATTTTTGTTCCGATCTCCAGTGAGATTCAAGTGTTAAAGGTCACCCCATTTGCTCTGAGTTTATATGATTTTTGAGCAAAGTGGTTGAAGATGAAAATTTTGGTCTCAATTTGTATGGATTGCACAAGTAGTTAAGAGAGAAATGTATTGGTGCTAATTTACTTATTGAAATTTATAAAATCTACCAACGCTGGTGTCTCTTAAGTTTGTTCCAGTTGTTGGTTGTGGTGTCATTTTTAAACTGGTTGGTCTCTGTAGTTATTCAAACTAAAGCTATTTTATAGGTTTCTTTTCTTGGCAACAATTGTTTGGGTGGTAATAGTTCATAACTATGCATCTGTTAGGAGGAGGTTTTTACATGCCAGCATCTTCGCTAGCACACTACTTGGTGTCTGTTTTGGTCAAGCTTACTGCTAGGAGATATTGTCCGCTTTGGTTTGTTACTTTAATACCATTTGTAACAGCTCAAGCTCGTTATTCTAATACCATCTATAACAACTCAAGCTCACCACTAGTAGATATTGTCTGCTTTGATCTACTATGTATCACCGTCAAAACGCGTCTATTAGAAAAAAAATTTCACACCCTTGTAACGAATGCTTCATTCCATTCCACTCTCAAGCTGATCTAATCTAAGTCTAAAGAAACATGTGTACTGCAAACGGAGGGTAGCTAAAATGGACTTGTATGACAACAAACAAGCCATACATTTATGTTACAAAGAACTTACAAGCTCTCCACAGAATTGTTGTGATCCTTTGTTCGTTTTGGGGGGTATGGATACAGAATTTTCAGCCCCCTCGAGTTGTATCGACAAGCTATTATAGACCTGGCTTTTGTGCATCTACCCTCTTACCATCTGATGGAAAACTCAGGGTCCATATACAAATAAACTTCCCGTTCGACACTGGGAAAGCGATATTTATCCATTGATTAGAGTATATTGTCGGACTATTAAGCCACATATCCGTTTCGGTTTGCTTTTTTTTGGTTTTTTGTTTTACTTTTTCGTATTCATCAAATTCCAAAAGTTAAACTTTCAGTAGCTTCTGGTTTGATTCAGTGGATCATAGTCATACGCTTCTCCAGCTTTAACAAAGCGCCCCTTGACACGCCTTCTAATATCGGCCCTCTCTTTGCGAGAAGCATACCTCACCTTCTTTTCAAACCTATGACAGGATCAAACGACAGTTGAGAATGCAAAAGCTATGTGAAATAATTCCGCGCGAAGCTAAAAGGGTTCAAAGCTACTAATACTCACTTACGAGCTTTCTTCTTTTCCTTGTAACGCATTACGGCATCGCTACGATTAGATGACTGGAAAGAACTCTCAGTGGCCATAGAACAGCAAGGAGGCTCTCCCATTAGAAGCATTGGTGAAGCTCCACAGTCTTGAGGTTCGCCTGCGCTACTCTCTCCAGTCATGCCAGAAAATGATAGGCTGGAGTGCTCTTGCTTATTGTTATAACAGAGAATCGGTTCAGTCTTCGCACTCATCATGGAATCTGCAGATGCTGCATTACTGCTCGCTGGACGCATCGTATTATTAACTAAACCAACGAACGCTCCCTGAATATAAGCATTCACATTTAGAATATGCAAGTGTAATATCACAAGTGCTTGTTATTATTCATACTTAAAAATCAAGTGGTTTGAAATTATTAAATCCTTATAAGTTCATCCATGAGAAACAACCAATAAATAGCATGAAGCAATGACAAGACTAACTTCCAATAAACAATCAAAAGGCTTTTCTGCAAAGGGATTGAAGTACCTCTGCTGCAGGCACACCAGGGCAACCAGATTTCGTGGCGGACAGACTTTTCATCCTAAACAAGCTATCAATACCACCATTCTCTAGCAATTCTTCAGAAAAACTGAGAGATACACCAAATAGTTCATCATAGTTTTCAAGATTCCAACTATCTTCATCCATATTCAAATTCTCGTAGAGGTCATCTTCAATATCGAGTCCAGGACCTTTTGTTCCAGCACAGTGCAACTGCATATTAATAGTGTGAAAATTGCAAAGATTCTTATGAAAAAACTACCGAATTTTAAGGCATAAATGTCAAAGTCATACTGGGACGATTCTACTGAATGCTGCCAGTAGAGCCATTTACAAGTGTTTGTGCAAATATCGAATAAGTTCGCATCATTCGAAAAATATAGGAGGTCACAGTTATTTTCAAGTCATAAGAATGAGAGTTGATCAAAATAAATATTAAAAACTAAGAAAGTAATAAGAAACTACTAGTGAATCTTTGATTTCAATTGCAGAGTCTATAGATAATAGATCATAGTATTGAAATATTTATTCAGCAAGGTTCATGACTCCAAGAACAAAAATAAAAATATTTTAGCTTTGGAAAATAAGTGCTACAGTATATAACCTTGAATTGTGTACCATAGTTTCTCTAATACGAAATCAGAAGAAAGAGTAACTTTAAAGTGGAAGCTAAACAATTTATCCACTAATAGAGATTACAAC
Source organism: Cucurbita maxima (assembly GCF_002738345.1). Classification (NCBI taxonomy): domain Eukaryota; kingdom Viridiplantae; phylum Streptophyta; class Magnoliopsida; order Cucurbitales; family Cucurbitaceae; genus Cucurbita; species Cucurbita maxima. The sequence continues at coordinate 4,289,431 of NW_019272027.1, forward strand.
TAAACTTATTGAAAGAGTTTCTGGAAATTACTACTAAACTTATTAAGTTGTTCAGAAATTGGTTTGACTAGTCAAATCGAAAAATATAGTGTGTTCAAAGTAGCTTATACATACTATTCTTACAAATAACTAAATAAGATCATGACGTTTTTAAAAAGAAAACGAAGATTAACATAGTAGACGATGGCCACTACGACACTAGACTACGACTAGTCAAATGGAAAATTTGCATATACATACCATTCTTACAGTCTACCAACTTATACCATAACATTTTTAAAATGGAAGTCATGAGACGTTAATATGGTAGATAGATAGCCACTAGGAATTCAAAAGTATCAAGTTTTTGACTTGTGCCAATAAAATTAGGATTATATACTTCGTCGATAATTTGGTCTGTTACCAAGTATTTTGGGAGAACCACATGATTTGATAAGGATTTGGATTGAACAGCATAAACGACACGACTGATTACATTTGCTACATATGCCATCATTTTAATAAATTCATATCTAATGCAGAAACCTTTCGTTTAAATTTAGTTCCGGAGAATATGATTTATTATTATGTACCTTGGGTGAAGTTGCATTTATCCTCATTGGTTGGTCCATGACGTGAGGCTTGGATGGATATTGAGGCATTGAAGAGGAGCCATACCAAATTGATCTATCCTCATTTGAGAATTCATTGGTTTGATCTGCACCAGATACATTTTGACCAGCTTGATCATCAGGGCCCCAGTCATTTACTGCACTATTTTCAGCAATGCTCATTAATCCTAATTCTTGTTCACAAGCATCACCTACAGACGGGAGATCTAGAACAAACGACCAGATAGATGAGAGTTCTGCAGCTGTCGGGCATCCTGAGAAACAATTGATTGGTTGCCTCTTTCGGGACGAAATGGAAGCAGATGAGCTATGCCCCATATAATCACAATTTTGACAAAGTGAAATATTCTCTTCAGGATATCTAACAAATGCAGCTTGTGAATGACACCTATCACATAACAACGCCCTCAAGTGGCGCCTCGACAGGGCATTAGCAGAGTGAACATTACGGTCACAAGATAAGCACAAAGCTGCAGAATCGGATCGACAGTAAACAGTCGACCTTTGATGCCCACAGAAATCACATATGTAACCCATGCTGCAATCAGATCTTTGAACCTTTTCGTATAAATATTTCTAGATTGCCAAAGCTAGAATCAAACTACAGGAACGAGCTAAATGCAGCTTCTGCAATAAATAAACACCATATTAATCAAAACCATCACTCCCAAATCTTTACAACAGCCAAAAGAGGCAGTTCAAGAGAGGTTACTTTTAACAAGAGAAATCAAAGAGTAAGAAAAACCTACAAATGAAATACTTCTCCCTCTACAAAACCAAATAATCTATCAGCTAAAGTAGAGAATTACTCCAAAACAAACTGTCCAAAAAGGGCAAATAATTAAGCTGCTATTCAACAAGAACTCATAATTGGAACCTGAACCTACCTTTAAGTGGAAAGACATGGCCACTACCCATGTCCCCAGCTCCAAGAACTTAACACAAATTCATACTCAGCACGAGAATAAAGGGGAAGAGGAGAAAACTTTCGTGAACATTCAATTCTGAACCATGAAAACCACGACAACAATAAATGGAGTTAGCTTCCTGCGATGATTTCTTAGACTGAATGAATCAAACGTCCAACTCTTTTGCACAATCAAAATTACCTGTCAGAAAAAGAGAAAAACCGCGGCAAAAACACACAAATCCATACAATCAAAAGCAACCCAGTTGAACATAGAACCAAAACATGAAGAAAAACTCAACGATAACGAATTTGGTGCACATAAGAACAAAAGGGCAGTCAGCAAACACCTCCTAGAGTCGAAATCGGGCAATACTTTTACAGAAATCATTTCCCAAGCAAACGGAAAAAGGGAGAGAAAGAGAAAACACACACACAAAAAAGGGGAAGAACTGATAGAAGTACAAGAGAGGTTTCAAAAAAGAAATTACCGCACTTAGAAAACAGAAGCGGAGATCGGTAAAAGGGGGCTTCAGATTATAACAAAACTAATGATTGCTGCAAAAGAACCCCAAAGAAACTGGAAATTTCTGAGAATCTCTCTTAATCTGATTCTGGTTTTTTTTCTTTCCCTCATTTTAGGTGGGCAGAAGAGAAGGGTATGGGAAGGATGTGAGCATGTGTGAAAAGGGAAAAATTGACACATACCCAATAATAAAAATTAAAAAAATAAATAAATTTTAAAAAAAGTTTCTTTTTTTAGATGATAATGAACAAAAACAAAAAACGATTAAATTCTATCATTTTTCATATTTCTCTCTTTATTATTTATCAAATCAATATTTTTAAAAAAATTATTTACGTCTACTAAAATTTACATATATTAAAATATATATATTTATAAATTAAAAATATAACATAAATAAATGAAATATTTACAAAAAAAAAGAAAAAAAAAAGAAGAAGGGTCAATTGCCAATTTCCATCGTATTTAATTGCGAAAAGCCAAAAGGGTACTTTTTATATTCTTAAAGATTTTTTATTTTTTTAATATTATATTAATATATTATGTCATTAGAGATATTATAGTTTATAGTAAAGAGCTTAAATGTCATAGGTTATTTATCTATTATTTAATATTTCACTAAAAACACTATATATCAATATTTATAATTTTTTTAATTGAATAAAGAAATAAAAAGTATATATATATATATATAAAAAAAACAACTCTTTTTTTTTTCTTACAATATTATATCATTATTACAATTATATTAAACATATGAGACAAAATTAAAATTAAATGTATTAATATATTAAAACACATTTTTGGCTAAATAATTAATTGAAAAATTATTTAATATGAGAGAGATTGGTTCATAGTATAGGCTCCAATACATATTAGATGTAAACTAAGCTTTTGGTTTCCCATTTGGTGCAATTAGGCAGCCATTAAATCATTTATGAATTCTAAAGTTTTTTTTTTTTTTTTCTTTTTCTTTTTTCTTTAAAGGAAATTCAAATGCAATTTTCAACTTTCAAATTTTAAAACAACCCATTAATTTAAATTGAAGCCTAGATTTTAACAAGTTATGAAATTAATATCTTGAAACTATTTTTTTAAAAAAATTACGGTACCGAGCTCTTTAAGCGTCTTTCTTTACCCATTCATGCTAAAGGGTAGTGAGTGGAGTCAAGCACAAAACGATCCTCAGCTATCGAAATCAATCTTGTTTGATCTCCTGTTGAAATGGTGACTCACCTGCAAGATCAATTTTTCAAATATAGGTTCATTCCACTTTCTACAAAACGAAGGCAGAAAAATAAAGATCTCAAATACGACAATTTTTCAAGTATATAGAGAATGAATGACATAATCATCTAGCCTTGGTTCTCTCATCGTCTAATTCCTACAAAGCAAATGTAAGAACGGTTTGAGATTGGGCATAACTCTTCTTCCTTTTGACCGAACAACTGATTGCATAAATCTTGCTCTACCCATTTCTTTCTTTTTAAAACCAATCAATAAATTATTTATAAAAAAAAAAAAAAAAAACACGAAACACTAACCGATAATTTAAAAAAAAAATCAATCAAGAACTCAAACCTAATACTAACCACAAATCTTGCCCCACTTAACAATATACTCGTCGGCCGCAAAAATGATACCCTCTATGATATGAATGGATGGATTTTGGAGAGTTGATATTCTCAGCTTTGAGCTTAAAGTCTCATGGCTTTGCTTTTTACAAAAGATCTCACTCCAATGGAAATAGTATTCCTTACTTGTAAACACATGATATTCCTCTTAATTAGCCAATGTGGGACTACTTCTCTCAGTAACCCTTAACAATACTTCCCTCGAACAAAGTACACCATAGAGCCTCTCCTGAGACCTCTTTTTCTGAAGCTCTCAAGTAGCTTTCCCTTAATCGGGACTCAATTCCTTGTTTGGAACCCTCAAACTAAACAATGTACACCCTTAGTTTGACACTTAAGTCATATTTGACTACAATTTCAAGGCTCACAACTTCTTAGTTCGACACTCGATGATTCTATTAACATGGCTAAGTTAAGGGCATGACTTTGATACCATATGTAACAGCCCAAGTCGACCGTTAACAGATATTGTTTGCTTTGACCCGTTACATATCGTCATTAGTCTTATGGTTTTAAAAAGCATCTACTAGAGAGAAGTTTCCACCCCTCTGTAAGAAATGTTTTGTTTTCTCTCCAACTAAGGTGAGATCTCACAATCCACCTCCCTTGGGAGTTCAGCGTCCTTGCTGGCACATCACCCGGTATCTGGCTCTGATACCATGTTAGGAATCACGAACCTCCACAATGGTATGATATAGCCCATTTTGAGCAAATGATCTTATGACTTTGCTTTTAGTTTCCCAATAAGATAGTATTCCTTACTTATAAACTCATCATCTACATCTTAATTAGCAAACGTGGGACTACGTTTCATAATAATCCTCACCACACAAATCCATAAATGAGATGCCTACATCTTTCAATCGCATAGATTAATTATTCAAACTTTTCAACAAAACGGTAAATCTCACTTGAAACGCCACTCTACTCGTATCTTTAAAGCCCTTTTCTTTCTAGGATGCAATCTTCATGGCTCAAAAGAGAAGGAGAAGAGAAGAGAAGAGAAGAGGAGAGGAGAGGAGAGAGAGAGAGAGAGAGAATGCTAATATGAGGGAATCAGAGACCTACTTGGCAAATGAAGAAAATACATCAAAGATCACCAATGAAGAATTGAACCCCACAAATCCAAAAAGTGTGCATAAGTGCTTTCTCCTTCCTTTCATCCTTCCCTTCCCACTATAGAATACCTGCATTCAGCGATTACTTTCATCGACATAATCACTAACTAAACGATTACATTGATACCCAACGATTAGTCAAACATTTAAACAATAACGTGAAAAAGTCGATGAACAGTAAAATGAAGCTAAACTAAAAATTTCAACAAAAATATCACAAATATGAACAATAAAAATTTATAACCTGTTTAAGAAGCATAAAGGATGAAGATTCTTAATCAATCAACATCCTAGAAGGTTGGGACCCCTGTATTTCAATCAGCATCAATACTTAATCCCTTTATATAATTAGTGAATGTTCTTGATGATGTGATTGCATATTAGTGATAATAAAACAGATTCTATGCTCTTATGATACTGAAAGTTCACAGGACATTTTCACTATTTACAAGTCTTCCAATAATACAAGTTCATATGGATATGAAGTTTTACCCATTTGCTCAACTTTTCAATAAACTATTGAATAAATCCTATATGAAATTTTCAAACAGACAAAATCCTATTGGAGGCTCTAAACAAATAGATATTAGAGAACATCTACATCAAGAAATTAGGTCCTTTTCAGTTTGCTAGCTCTGATCTAAAAATAGATTTTAACTAAAAAAACAAAAAATATACATTTCATATAATACTGTACGAGAAAAATTTCAGTGTAAAAGAAAATATACGTCAATTTTCCCAAAAGTTCCACCTAATAAATTTAAAAAATGGCATTCAATCCCAACAAATGAGATCACCAATAATTATCAGTTGCACCCATAAAATGCCACGTGAAGTTACAATATACACTGGACCACTCCTTGCTGGCTTCATTTAATTCAAGACATGAGGAACGCTAATATTAAAAGAAAGATGCTGATCCAAGCTGATCCTACCCTGTTTTTAACAACTTTATGTTTATGCAATAATGTCAAATTTGGACCTTATGAATATAAAAGTCATATCCAACTTGAGAGTTTTATATTATGATTAGATAAATAATGCTTTTGGGTCATTTGGGAATGCTCAAATCTAAAGAATAATAAAGAAATTAAGCAATAAGATCCTAGGATTTAGATTCGATTGCAGAACTTCATGACCTAAGAACCCAACCTATTCTATCATTACATTACACTTTAATAGTCCGTGAGATGTTACCTAATTTTGAATGATAATGCTTGATGAAGCCTGTGCACTGGTTGCTTTAACCTTGTGGTGTAGCTCCAACTTGATCCTCCTGCAATTCATTATTCCAACATCCATGGTGTGGCATTCAACTTTTAGATTAGACGCTCTTAACAGAAACGAAAGTGATCCAAGTCATAAAACTAAGACTGATAATCTCAATCTTTATCATTGTTGATCTGATTCAAAGTTTAGATGTATTTGGTCAAATAGCAAGAAACAGCTACATACAGACATCATGATGGAACTTATCCAACGTGTCAGTCAAAATTATAATTCCTCCGTGTATTTTCTAGGGGAAATACCTGACAAGACTAAATTTTACTATCATTGTGGAACTACCAGCAGCATGTAGAAATACTGAGAATACGCTATTGTCGGTTTGATGACTGTTGTACAACCTCTGAAACACATCTACAAACTCTTAAAATTCTCGAGTATCCAGCATCTAAATTCCCAACTGCAGTTCTAATGTCATTTAACAGTGACTCTGAGAGTGTGTACTGAGTAGAAGCAAGAGACTCAACCTTATGTGGAAGAACTTCAGAAGGGTAAATCCCTCTGCCAAGAGATCGAGCAATAAATCATTATGACAATTTCAATATTGACATATAAATCACATTCACGACCCATCCATTCCAAACAACAAATTTATGTAATGCATGGGTTACAACAAGATTGAAATGGAGAATTATATTAGCAACTAGAATGACAATAAAAATTCTATAAAGATAATCAGTGATAAATAATATTACTTGCGAGTTAAATATTAGGCCAGATAATTAGGCAATTCAGATGAGCAAGACAGTAGAAAATATAGAAAGATAAAATTGTAGCTTACCGACTCAAATCTGATACGTCCAGATCCAGATTTACCTTCTTGCCACTTTGGAAGTCAATGAAACTAAGTTGCAAATCAAGCTGCTCGTCTGTAAATATTAGAACAGCAAAAAAGAAGTTAGGTTTTCAAGTTCCCATAAGGGAAAATAATTTGTGGTCACGAAACTTTTATAGCTTATTCATGCAGTCAACGTCAATTTGAGGACCAAAAATAAGCAGACATCATCAATAGCAAGCACTACAAAGATACCATGGAGCTGCACCTGCTTCAAGTATATTAATACTAATTTTTGGAGGAAGTGTTTTGAAATGAAACATTGTATGGAAAAAACACTAATTAGTGAAGATCATGCATCATGTGGGTCATCAAGTACAAGCAAACCAAGATCGTGCATGGTTGTGATAAAAATATTCATGACCTGAAGGAGAGTAGAATCTTATTAGGATGAGATTTGAAATCTCTATCTGGGCTATCTGCATTTCCTCAATCACATCCAGCAGGTTGTGTAGAAAAGAACTCATCATCTGTATAGTAAAAAGATAGAATTGCAGCATTGCAAGAATCAGCATAGTGCATCAACATTAATGAATATGGAGTTGACAGTCTAAACCAATAACATAGTAAAAAGTCTAGCATGTATGTACTCTGGATAAATACTCAAATGCTAGGTACAGTAACCTTCGTTCATTGAAAGAAGCTGCGGTAATCAAGTGAAATTGATAGGATTATAAACACTTGAAATAGAAACAAGAACCGTAGATACACAAAAGAACAACGCAAGGGAAAAAGGTTGGAATGAGTCATAAAGAGATAGGCTAGTCAAGCAGGATGAATTTACTCACTTGAGTTTCTTTCGACAAATGCCTTGAGGAATTACATTTCCTCGTCTTATTAACATTTAACACACAAGCAAATGCACTGCAAGCATTCATTTCTGGAAAGTTCTGGTGGAGAAAAACAAAGTAAAACGAAATTGAAGAGAAAGAGGTAAAAGTCTGTTGAGAAATAAAAGGTTTCATGATGTACCTTCTCAATATGAGTATCATTCAATGTAGTTAAAATGGTTACACTTGGGCGTGGATCTTTAATTGTAATCCTATAGATTAGAAACGCAATGAAGAGACGCAGAGTGTAACTGAGATCATCCATCGGTAATTGCTCATAAACAAAACATAAATAAACAGAAACAAAAATAAATAAATCAAACCTTTGGCAGGCATAATTAAGGTAGTTGAGAAGTATGGTGTAATGATCATTCTTTTTCTCAAAATCATCTACTTTCCACATCTGATCAAAATCATATATATAATGTTTAATAAAACTACATCACAGCCGTTCATGAAATTATGGTCTTAAATAAAAAAGAATAGTAAATATAGAAACCTGCAAATCCTGATAAATAGACCTGCAGAGCTTTCTCTTCCTTAGATGATCAATAACTGATTCAAGTATGTCAGTTGAAATAGGTACTCCTTTCAACTTACAGTATGTTGAAAAATATTTACTTAATGTGTTTATCTTCCCATCCAAAGATTCAAATTCTTGCTTTATTGTGCTGGCTCTATCACAGGAGGCCTGCATGTAGCAAATTCACTTGCATCATTCATCCAGAAAATAATTCACAGAAACACCACATACTTGAGCACTAGTAGTTCAGAAGTTAGGTGTGTGAACCATATAATTACACACGAAACTGAGGGTGATGACTAGAGAGAGAATACCAAGGCTACAAATCTAGAGTATATACAACATAACACGAGTTTAAAGCATCTGCCTAATGTTGAGACCTTGAAACTCCTTTTCCAGTGATTCCATTAATAGGGCATTTAAAGGGAATCACGATTCACAAACCTCATCCTTGACCTCCGATTCAATTGGGCATGAAATGCTATTTCTGTCGTCAACTTGACCACTCTTTGAACCACATTCCGTGAGGCAGTCATAGTTCATCTTCAGTATTTGAAAATCCTCAATATGAGAGTTCAATGACTGTGCTCTATTCTGCATGGAAGTGTGCTCAGCGGTTAAAACTTATTCATAATCTAAAAATTAAAAAAATTAAAAAAAAAAAAAAACGATACCAGGTAGCTATCTCGCTTTGCATACACCAACTGAAGCTTTGCTCTTTGGTATGCTACTTTATACATCAACGATCTAGCTTCCACAGCTCTGTGATAGCATCAACTTATGAGTTTTGAAAACAATCATTTAACCATTTCTTGAGAATATAAGGAATTCACATAAAAAATGGTTCATACAAGCAGATGTACTTCTCAAATTACCTTTTACGCATTGCTCCAAGATTCTCCGTTACTTTCTACATATGAAACAAAAACCAATGTTAATATGCCAAAGCTTCCACCAACCTACACAGTAGTTATGTATAACATCATATCAAAGTATGAGCTCATTTCAATATTCAAAACCTGAGACTGGATTTCAGAACACAGCAGTTCGTATTCTTTAATCTTCAAAAGGTGAATCAAAGTATCCTCAAGCGTTTCAATCTGCATAAAAAAAAATAAAAAATAAGAAAACATTATTAGGTAATGAAGACCACGGCATAATTTAATTTAATATAATTTAACATGTATGAAGAGAGAGAGGGGTAAGAAATCAGGGAAGATATACTGCTTTCAAGTTCAATTTGTTGATTGATGAGGGTAGCAAATCTTTAATATCTGCTAAAAAAGTTATTGGCATCTGCAAGACAATAATGCAAGTTAAAAATTCACGAATTCAACACAAGAAGAACAAGAAATCACTACGACTGTCATCAGATGTGGTTAGCAGACAAGTAATCTTATCAACCAAAAAGACAGTCAGCTTACATCTGTCCAATGCATACGTGTTCTACATTTATTGACCTCAATCATCTTGCTTCCATTGCTCATTTGATTGGACTCTTCTAACGATGAGTCTGAATTATGACCTCCACTATGATTAAGTTTCGGGCTTTGCTGAATCCTTGCTATTATGCCATTGTCATCATGATCTCCGTCAAGAGGAATCATGTCAATGTTTCTTCTCTTGCTCCCAGAAAGATTGTGATTGGCCTTCCTTGAAGAACTCACCAATATTTGGCTAGCTTGATCATAATCATGATTAATATGTCCACCAAAACTGGATGTTGGAGAAGCCAAAACTTTCCTCATTAAGGTCCCACCATCTTCTGTTTCTTCGCAAGGATCATCCCTGGAGGGACTTTGAAATGATCTTTTCCTTGCAGAACTCTGAGATTGTTTGTTCTTGAAGGGACTCGGAGTTGACTTACTAGAGATGGCAATACCGGTCTCTTTTTTGACAGACGATTTCTGGGTTGAAATTATCCTTCTGGGACTGTAGTTTGGCATTCCATTGAAGGGACTCTAAGGTTAAAAAATAATAAAATAAAATAAAAAAAAACAAACTCAATATAAACTTTCAAAAGTGGAGAGAACAGACATTAAAGATGGCAATAAATTATTTGATAAACTGAAAACCCGATTAAGAAAGATAACTATGCACATTAGATTTGAGTAGAAAGTTGACTACTGATAAGGTAACTTTCAGAGGAGATTTTCACTCGAACTTGAGGCTGTATCCGACTATATACATAATTAATTCATAAATATTGCTAACGAAAAGGAAAGAGAACCTGCAGAGAGGATAATCCACTTGTCCGAGCCTTCTGAAACTGTGGTGAAACAACACCAACATTGGATCTCTTAGCCGGACTTGCCAATCGAGAATTTTGTATGTTCCCATCTATTGAAGAAAGTTGCGAATTGCTGAAGGTTTCAGAATTATCCTGCAAATTTGAAAGGTTAACTCCATAAGCAGCCGCCTCCAGCAAAGAAGAACCTTTGAACGGTGAAGTTGACACAGCTCCACTTTTGGATTGAAATGAACTTGAGTTGTCAGCAGCTCCACCTAGCATCAGACGATCACTAACATGCTTGACTTGTTGGTCACACTGCTTCAGTTCACCAAAGCAACTAGTCAAACATTCAGTGGCTCCTAATAATCTCACAACTGAACTTTTCAAAGGAGATGAAACAGGTGTATCATGTATAATAGTTGAGTTATTCTGTTCTTTGTCATCAGGTTTAAGGTCTATTGACAAGGCATCAATTTTATTACTAGTAGATGACCCTGATAAACGATCTTCTGACTTCATCATGCGTGGAGTAAGATCCTTTTTCTCAGACCAAGTAACATGAGCGGGTGACTTCGCTTCTATAGCTGGCTGACTAGGTTGCAAGCGGGAAATGTTTGCCAGAGCCATAGAGCCTGGTGTTACTCCAACCTCAGTTCCACATTTTGGCTCTTCACTCTGGCTCAACCTAAGGAAGTCTTTTGAATTTTCGACTACACTACCACCAATGCTAAATGAACTTTGACATTCACCATTTTCATTCACTCTAGAAAGTTGTTCTTCTAAACGCACGACAGGAATGTCTGTGTATCTGCATTTGAGATCCTTGAAACGATCAGGTCGACCACTCAAGTTAACTAAAGAAGAGTAACTTGATAGTCTGGATTTCAATCTGTCAGTTCCTTCTTTAATACTTGAAACACATGGTGAAGTTTCTGGAAGTCTGAACTTGGAAACAATTTTCTGCTTGGATGACAGATCCTTGCCAAGCTTCATGCTTCCTGTACTCATTCTATAATCTGACAGCTTTGAGTTAGGAGTCATAAGAGCGGCAAATGAAGGTGAATTGAAAGTAGCAAAGGATGTTTTCCATTCAACAGATAAGGATCTATTCAGTGGAGATACATCTTTCAGCTTATAGTCAATGTTTTTTTGAGTCTCGAGCCTTTCGTCGATCAGAAAATTCTCATTAACGCCTCCATCTGACAAATTTCCTTCCAACAAACCATTGGATCGAAAAACTTTATGGGGCGTGCCATTATTGAGTATAGTTCCCTCAACTGCATGTTTGGTGTTTTCTTTGCTTCCCTGGAAAAAAAAAATGGACAAATATCTTCACCCCTACTTGTGCAAAACTAGCAAAACACTTGGAAAATCGTCAATTACAGTAAGAAAATTAAATACTTGAGCCATGTGATGATGCAGAAAATTGCTAGATATTAGGATCATCCATTCTATACCGAACAAAAACTAAGTTTAAATTGTGAGAACAATCCTTAGATAATACTAAGGTAATTCTGCTAAGCACAAAATATCAAAGAAGAACAAAATATCATACTAACATTTTCTTTTTCGTTTCCCTCAGAAATTTCCTCATCAGAGTTGTGTTGTCCAATCTGATCAACTTCACGAGTCTCAATCTGATTGGACAATTTTTCATCCACGGAAACAGAATAGAGATCCCTGCTTCCTTCAGTCAAAAGTGCATCTAAAGATGGAGATAATCTCCCATAATCAAATTTATGGGGGTCCTCTCCCACGATACTCATTGCATTAGAATCTTTACTTCTTACCACATCATCAGACTGCAAAGATGGAGAAATCAGCTTGTCAGCCATCGTTAGAGTCATAAAACTGTCGGGGTTAGTAGGCATGGTGTTCTGGGTCCGTGTTCTATCTTCAAATGCAAGCCGAAATGCTGTGGGAGTCCTAAGATCCGCCCCCGAGTCTGACCCAGCAAGGCTACGAAAATGCATTGAAAATGATTTTGAATCCATTGTAACATCGTGATTATTATCAGAGGCAGCAGAATCAGACAGCCGCCTGGATCTAATGAAACTCGATGATACAGGTCCAAAAAAATTGTCATCTGCAATAGTGAATTGGGTGAATGTTTTAGGGTAACTAGCCTTCTCGAGTGAGCAATATAAAGAAATTCACCCTTCTTCATAAATTGTTGCTTTAAAAAAAACAATTAACCATGAAAGAAATGATATCTTCAACACTTCATTTCTCGAGAACAATCAAATCGCAAAACCGAACAAACAAAATGCTAGAGAAAACGAAGAGAGAAAGAAATAGAAAAACGTGCCATCATTGGAGGTTGCAGAGCCGGCAGAAATACTCCCGGGCGACGGCGATCCAAGTGGCCTCAAAAACGATTTCCTCTGCCCAAGAACATCATCATCCAAATTAGGCGAAGATTCGCGAGAATCATCGCTATCAACCAAGTCCCTGAAGAACCCCAGAACCTCGTTATCTGGAGTAGCGGCCTCGGGAGTGGCTTGGGGCTCAGGAGGGGTCTCGTAGTCCTCGTCGCGGTTGAAGATATGGACGGAAGTGATCTCAACGTCGGCAAAGCTCACGCGTCGGGCCCGTTTCTTCTTTAAGGCCAACGTTTCTTCCTCAGTGGTGTTGGCGGCCTCTTCGGGTTCCTTGGAAGCCATTGGAGGAAGGTGAAATTACAGAGCTCAATGGGTGTGAAAGGCTTCGGAGTTCAGCGGTGAGAGTTCATGAGATTCCGAGCAGCAAACGGAGTTTTGATCGGAATTGGACCGCCGGAGATGAGAGAACAGGAAGAAGATTGAAAAAATTTGGGAGAAACATAGTCTGCGCGGGCAAGTGAAGATATTTCAAAATGTTTAAATACAGATTTTTCGAGTAACGAATAGTCTTTACTATGGATTTTAAAATGTATTAAAAAAATATCCATAATTTTTCAAAAAAAAAAAAAAAAACCCATGATTTCTATTTTTAAAATAAATAAATAAATGCCAAATGTATTTTTCAATGAAAATATTTGTTGATTTTCTAATAAAAAAAATTAAAGGCAAGAATTTTTTTTTAATGGACATAGGTTTTTTTTTTTTTTTTAACAAGACTCATAATTTATAAGAATTTTCTATAATTTAGCATTTTTTTTTCTTAAAGAAACAGTTAAGACTGTAATTTAGCTTTTATTTTTACAAAAATAATTAGACTAAAAAATAAGAAAAAGACTAAATTTTCTTTTTTTTTTTTTTTTTTTTTAAATATCTCAAAAATNTTTTTTTTTTTTTTTTTTTTTTTTGAAATATCTCAAAAATAATTTTTTACAAGTCTCATTTGAAGAATCTTGACCTCGATCCCTCAAAAAGAAGGCAACAAAATCATCTTCATCCTAGCCTCGTGAACGCCTCTAATGCCGTTCCTATCAAGCTAGTGGTTCATCTATTAATCACGCAATGATCAATGCGTTATTGATTAGATTGAAAGAATAAGCATATTTTTAAATCAAATAACATATAATTTTTTCACTCAACCCCTTTTTAGGTTTTTTTTTTTACTCGACCTAAAACCATGATATCGTTAACTAAAAATCGTCAATAAGATAGAAAGTGTCAAATAAAAAGTGACAAATTGTGAGTAGGAATAAACTATAAAGGCTGAATAGGAACTAATCTCAAACTACCAAGATCAAATTGAAACTATATCCTAAATTCAAATTGCCTCCATGTTAGCCAATCGAAGAACATTTGCTTTGAAAGCAAATTCAAAGATAAAAGAAATTGGTTGCTATATAAACAAGAACAAAGTTCATAGTCATTGTATTTGTAAGCAGATGAACCATATCATCAGCCATATAATGCACGCCACAGCTCCTGGACACCTTTTGATGTTTCTTTTGGATTCCAAACGATTTCTTCCCTTGAGAAGCTGAGGGGCAATGAGCTTGCTAAAAGCTCACCCATTTCCCTCATTATCTGGACAAGAAACCACAGAGAATCTGTAAAAAACTGAGATTTGAAAAGCAACAGTACAGAGAACTCGAATCAACCAGCAGTCCGAGAGGCACACGATGCACTAATCAAGTATTTTTAGACGATTTTGAGTAATTTGCAAGTATTTTTGGAAGAAGCAGAAATCAAGTCCTCCCTAAAGTCAGTTCTGGCGCTTTGAAATGTTCAACAGATCTTCAAAATCATTTTGACGGTATAACCAAACATTATGGAAATTTAAAGTGCTTTGAATAGAAGAACTCCTTTCATGCTTGAATTTGGATTATGTCATGGCTAACTTTGTGTAAGAAACTACTAGGAATGGCAATAATATAAAATAATTGATTGAATACTCACCTGAATTTCTTCTCCTGCAACTTGATTGGTAAGAATACGACCTGTACGTCCAACCAGGAAAAATGCAGGAATGTTCAAGAAGCGAATCAAGTGAAATAAACAGGCCAGTTGTTCGCAATAGATCTGTGAAGTCAATGGCAGTTCCTGGACTTTGGCAATCAACGTTCGAGAAATATCTGTTTCTGGACCCATCGCAGTACCGAGCAGAAGAACAGACCGATCAGTTTTAGTGAGAGTTTTGTTCTCCCACTTGAGCTTCGAGGATGCAATAACAAATGGGACTACAAGAGAGGGCTTTGAAGAAGAGGGTGAACTTCCTCCTGCTATATGTGAAAGAACTTCATTTAGAGCACATGCCAAGACTGGAGGTTCGTAATTTTGTAAGATTAACACTGAAACCTGAAAATTAAAGCAAAAACAATTGGTAAAAAGGAGAAGAGAAATAATTCACCAAGTAAAATTTCTAGTTAAGTTCATGTGTGGAATCAGATCAGCTGACGAAACAAGTAAAATGCTGTTATTACACCGGAAGTTGCAAAAGACCACAATCTATACTTTGAGACCTCAAGATAAGTAAATGTTTGATACAAATCTTCTGGAGCTTGGAAGATATATGCTCAAGATAAAAGCATAGAAAGAAACAGCGTTAAAAAACCATAAAATCATTTTCGCACCTTCCCGAACATATCTAACAATAATCCTCAGTTGCAAAACTGAATCAATTGAGTTCACTGTTCAATTTCCAACTGAAACTCAAAGGTAACAAAAAGTAGATTTTAAACCCCCTGAAGAGAGACCCGAACGTGCCACAGAAAAGAAATTTAATATTACAAAATGTAGAAAACTCTGTTTTCCTTCTGATAAAGAGTCCACCGCAAGCTTTATGTCATTCCAATGAGCCTAGATAGGCTAATGACTAAATCCAACCTGAAATAGAGTGCACGGAACTGCGTTTTATCACACTTTTCCTCTCCAACAAATTCTCCGGTTGGAAAGAGGCACCATTGATCATGTGCCTAAGCCTCAACTCACACTTCACGATTTAACCTAGCTCCTTAACTGGTGCATGTCGTGTTAGAAAGCAAAGGAATATGTCAGCCAGCTGATCCTGACCTACTGGTTCAGTAAAAGCATCTGACAATTTTTCTTAAAAAAATAGACTTGGGCTGGAACTGCTACACCAAGAAATGCAGACATTCCTTCAAGAATGTTGCTGTGATGCAGTGGCTAAATACATAAAGAATAGTCCTACAATGTTGATCACCAAAACGATAAAATCCTAATGTCTTATCGATATTTATTTGAGTTCATATAAAGCCTTCACTTCATAATACACAAATGCGAATTTCATCGCCAAACAGATTAATAAGTATAGGAGAGAAGTGGAAGATCGGATGATTTTACATCAAAGAGTAACTAAGCATTGATATGGTGCCAGTAAAATCCTTTTTTATGCCTAATTTAGACTCAAAACATAGCTAGTTCGAGCAGTATTGAGCAAGGAAAGTATTGTGTGCCTCGTGAGATCACTCACGTCCTCTATTTCTAGAAGAAAGTAACAACTTCCCCGCAATTGCTGTTGTGCCTAAGGATACCTAGAGAATTTCTTACAAGTTGCTATCTCACGTCTCACCTCGATCATGCCTATGCAGTTGAGTAAGCTACTATTTTAATAGGGACTGATGACCTCTCCTCCCTTGGCATCGACATTGCACTCACCCTAAACCAACTTTGTTGAGTTGGGTGTGTTCATCCTATTTTCTTCCTTCTAACTATAAGGACGAGCGCAGTCCTGTCCGAGTTACACTATAAAAATGACAAACCAACTTTCATTTCATGGTACACGCCCCTAAAAAAGAACTAACCCCACCAACAAGAAGTAGAACACTAACTAAGAGAAGGACTCCTATCTAACAAGACCTAACCGAGAATTACAAAACAACAAACAGACCAATGCCCATAACGAAGTAGAAACGAGCATAATTTCCCTAACTTCACTCCAAGGTCTCTCCACACCCCTAAAAATCCTATTACACCTCTTTATCCATAGACTTCAAAACAAAGTATAGATACATGCTCTGCCAAGGGACTCTGTTCTTATCCCATAAAGGAGGCCTTTCTTATTGCTTTGAAGAATTGGATGGATGATGCCAATGATCCACGCGGATGTATCAATGGTTATCATATCACAACAACCAAAATGGTGATCAAAAAAGGAAACGTTTAGCTTTACAGTAGTCTAGGTGCTACATCCCACTCCCATTCATATTTGAACATGTCACCATCTATTTCATTGTTTTAATCAATAAGTCTTCTAATGACATGATGAACATATATTGCCATATTTAATCACGTCATTATTTATTTCATACAAGAATTCCACACTACGAAAGAACCACAATATGTCCACTTCACCGGTTACATAATCCGGCTGAGATGATCTAACAAGAAATTCGAAGTTGCATAGCTAGTTCATAACATGTTTAGCACTGACATTCTCACCAAAAAACTTCGAGCCACTTTTCAAGATCGACAGCTCCAAAATTTTCTATCGGAAACCGAGACAAGTCTAAAAATCATAAACAAACATAACTCACTGTCACTCCTTAAGTACCAGATAGATTCCCTTATCGTCGAGATAGTGAATGACGCTCCCGGAGGCCTTGTGGTATTTGATTCCATACTCCTCCAGGGAGAACTCGAAGCATTCATCTCTATACCAAAATCAAACCAAATTTTATCTGTTAGACAAATAATCACCTAATTCAATGCGGAAAAAATAAACATAGGGAAAATGAGCCAACCGCGTGGAAACCGTGAAAGGAGGGTTGGGGCGAAGAGCACCGGAAATGGCTGAGGCGTAACCCTCGGAATCTCTGATGAGAAATATTACTTTCGGAGCTAATTTCATTCTCTTGAGATGGTGAATCGCCGGCGGAGAAGATCGAAATCAGAGAACCTTGCGGTGGTTTCTCAGCTTCAGTATCATTGATGAACTGCGTTGATGGCACGTGCGAAGCCCAATTTTCACAAATGGACTAATTTACCAATATTTACCCTTTTCTAATCTTTTTAATTACATATGTAGGTCTGTGTTAGACGCTAATGTTTGTTTTGACCTGTTACTTATCATCGTCAATCAATGTACGGATCTCACAATTCATCCCTGTTGGGCCCCAACATCCTGACACACCACCCGATGTCTACTTCTGACGCCATTTGTAATGCCCAGAGCCCACTTCAAGCAGATATTGTCCATTTTTGTCTATTACGTATCGTCGTCAGCCTAATTGTTTTAAAACACATCTACTAGGAATAATTTTCTACACATTTATAAAAAATATTTCGTTTCCCTATCCAACTGACGTGGGAATTCACAATTCTCCTTTAACGATATTCTTTAGCGGCATACAACTTTTTACAACGACAACGAGAGACTTACAAATTGCTATTTTCTTATAATATATTATTCAGCACCCCCAGTGATAGCAGGTGTGATGGTGACAATGATTTCAGCTACGACGTTGACTATGAGTAGCAATGACATTGATAGTTAGCAATTACTTAACGACAGTAGTAGACCAATTATCATTGGATTATGCTCATTTTAGCAAATAAACTTTATTGATACGATAATAAAAGAGAATAAAAGTGGTAAAGTAATTAATGAAAAGTTAATAGATGCCGTCAATGCTTGAGACGATCAAAGTAAAAGTTGTAAAGCTAATAAAAACAGATACCGGGTTGGTGAAATAAAAAATTAGATTAACGAGAATTATACATAAAATTCTAATTCAATATGTGTTTTGAGTTTAATATGGGGACGGAGAATATTCATATTTTGGTCGGAAATATATTTTTTAATTTTCAATCTCAATAAAAAAAAAATACATATCAATAATTTATTTTTTAATTACAAATTTAACCTTTAAACTATCTTTTAAATTTTGAATTTTCAAAATTAAATTTTATGTATAATAAAATTTTGAAAATAATAAAAATTGAAAGATTAAATTAATTGTGGCTTCAAACCTCTTCCACGTAGGCAAAGGAACAAACCAAAAATTTGGAATGTAGCGGGGAAATATTCCAGTGTGGCCCAGTGTACTGAAACAACGTTGCCATCACTGTCAAGTTCAACGGCGCTCCCGATCCTTGGGCCCACTTAAACTTGGATACCCGATCTGTGTTTAATGTTTCAACGATTCCTTTATTTATTATCTAAAATTTTAAAAAAGGAAAAAAATATTAATAAATTAAAAACAAAAGGAAATGGACGGTGCTAATTTAATCCATATTATAATGACACGTTTATTTATTTGGGAATAAATTTATTATGCTTTGATTTGAAGTTATTTATTTATTTATTCCAAGATTTATTGAAATTATATTTTAATAAAAATATGCCCATTTATTTTAGTTAAATATGGAACACGTCTCTCCACATGTCTACTTTTGAGCATATTGTGTTGGGTTTCTCCAAAAAGTCTCGTGTTAATAAAAATAATATTATTTGATTATAAACTCACGATAATTTAATAAATTAGTGGATGGGGAACTTTCATTTTTTAATTGCATTGGAAATTGATAATTTATATTCCACGTGTGTATTATTATTTTTTTTATATTATATTTTTATTTATGAAATATTATTAAATTTATTACTATGCTTACATTTTTTAAAAATTATTTTTAGTTCAACCATTGGAACGAGTCATTTGGTTATGAGATTGACGAGGACAACCACGTAAGAAAAATAATACACACGTGGAATATAAATTAAATTGATTTAATTTTAAATAAAAATAAACGGTTCCAAAAGGATCTAAAAGGAAGAGTCCATGTGAGCTATGAATAGATTCGTGAATCCACGTCCACTCAATCTTATCAAATTAGAAAATTACTAATTTCCTATAATTTTATTTAATTTTATTGGGGGGCCGCTAGAACTTTTATATTCCCCATATTACCCTTCCACAACCACGTTCTATGCTACCAAAAGCGTGGTAAATGACGTAATAAAGTGAAAGTTGGAAGGTTAGAATCGACCGTAAAACCACACCATATATCAGTGGCGAAGCAAATCTGTCGTTTGGTAGTAGAGTTGCAGAGCTGATCTCTGCTTTTCATTTTCCGGCCACCGGCTCACCGGAGAAGATACCGGGTTTTGCTTTCTGTTTTTTTTCCGATTTGAATTGACTGCTTTAATGGCATCCTCAATGGCTGCAGCTGGAGTTCTCAGACTTCCCATGACGGCGTCAAGCGGCAGTTCTAACAGTGCAAGGAGAAGCAACCTTCGGAGTCTTTCGTTCTCTGAATCTCTCATTTCTGGTGACAAGATCGACTTTAGAGCTTCTGGTTTGGGATCACGACGTGTTTCCGGTGGTAGAGGGCCTTCTTTGATCGTCTCTCCCAAAGCGGTTTCTGATTCCAAGAACTCTCAGACTTGCCTCGATCCAGACGCTAGCCGGGTTGGTATTCTTGTTTCTTTGTTCCATTCGTGTTATTGATTGGAATCCGAGAGTTTCGTTGCTTATTGTTCTTGATGCGTTTCCGGACTTAACTTCGTTTGATTTTCTGTTTTGAGCCGCCGCGAATTGATTTTCGATTATATGTTTTGTGTTGTTTAGAGTGTGCTAGGGATTATTCTTGGAGGTGGTGCTGGAACGCGGCTGTATCCGCTCACGAAGAAGCGAGCGAAGCCTGCTGTTCCTCTTGGAGCGAACTACAGGCTGATCGACATTCCTGTTAGCAATTGTCTAAACAGCAACATTTCCAAGATTTATGTTCTTACGCAATTCAACTCTGCTTCTCTTAACCGACATCTTTCTCGAGCTTATGCGAGTAACATGGGCGGTTACAAGAATGAAGGATTTGTTGAGGTTCTAGCCGCTCAGCAAAGTCCGGAGAATCCAAATTGGTTCCAGGTGATGAAATCAAGCTTAGATTTATGCTTTCATGATCAATACGAATCCAAATTGGTTCTCTGAACGCTAGCATTAAAACTTCCGAATCCATTTTCTTCAAGTTTCTCGAAAAGTGATGAAATCAAGCTTAAATTTATGCTTTCATGATCAATACGAAAATTGGAAAAACTGAAACCTATCATTTTGTTCTGAAATTAGAACTTCCGAATACATTTTCTGAAACCTATCATCTGATAGTTTGACACCATAATCTGTAGGGCACGGCTGATGCAGTTAGGCAATACTTGTGGCTATTTGAAGAGCATAATGTATTGGAATATCTAGTTCTTGCTGGTGATCATTTGTACCGAATGGATTACGAGAGATTCATTCAAGCACACAGGGAGACTGATGCAGATATCACTGTAGCTGCATTACCCATGGATGAAGAGCGTGCTACTGCATTTGGTCTGATGAAGATTGATGAAGAAGGGCGTATAGTTGAATTTGCAGAGAAGCCAAAAGGAGAGCAATTGAAAGCGATGAAGGTGAATCCAAATTTTCTATCCTCTCACGTTTGGCTGGTAATTACTCTCGGCGACCAATCTTTATCATTGCTATGTCTTCTTTCTTACAGGTTGATACTACTATTTTGGGGCTTGATGATGAGAGAGCGAAAGAGATGCCTTACATAGCCAGCATGGGTATTTACGTTATCAGCAAGGATGCGATGCTGAGTCTTCTTAGAGATAAATTTCCCGGAGCAAATGATTTTGGGAGTGAAGTTATTCCTGGTGCAACTTCCATTGGAATGAGGGTAAGCATATAATTCTCAAGACAAGTCATAATATATATCATCCATATATTTTGTAAATTTCTTGGTGGGAATGTGGTGGCAGTTATAAAGGGTGTTAGAGCTAGGCACCGGGTGGTGTACCAGAGCAAGGACATTGAAACCTACCCATAGTGGGCACATTTTAAAAACCTTGGGGGAGGTCTGAATGGGAAAGCCCGAAAAAGACAATATCTACTAGCGGTGGGCTTGAGTTAGGGTGGATTGTGAGATCCCACATCGGTTGGGAAGGGTGTGGAAACCTCTCCCCAAGTGGGCACGTTTTAAAAACCTTGAGAGGAGAATTCCGAAAGGGAAAGCCCAAAGAGGATAATATCTGCCATCGGTAAACTTGGTCTATTAAAAGTATCAAATGATGGAATTGTCCGGTGCAGAGTCTAAACATTTCACGTATGATCAATACTAGGATTCAGAAGAGAGAAAAGGAAAAGAAAATAGACAAAGTTTAGACTAATGAGAATTCTGATCATGGACTCCTGTCACTTTGACTGTTCTTGGTTTGCTACAGAAAAATGACTGTAAAGCTACTTTTATTGGGCCATGATCTCTATAACAAAGATGTTGCTTTGACATGACAGGTGCAAGCTTACTTGTATGATGGCTACTGGGAAGATATCGGTACCATAGAAGCCTTTTACAATGCGAATCTGGGGATCACGAAGAAGCCAATACCAGACTTTAGGTAATTTAGTCAAGTTTGATTCAGTTTCCCTATTTTGTTACCAATAAGCTGTTAACTTATCATTTGTTATTTGATACACGAAACACCCAACTGCAGCTTCTATGATCGTTCATCTCCAATCTACACGCAACCTCGATATTTACCGCCATCCAAAATGCTTGATGCTGATATCACAGACAGTGTTATTGGCGAGGGCTGTGTCATTAAGGTAACTCCCTTACAAGCAAAGTAGTTGTTTGCTATGCTAATGGCGTTGTTACATTGTCTTCACTGAAATCAATCTTCTTTTATTCTGTCATTAGAGCTGCAAGATTCACCATTCTGTCGTTGGCCTTCGATCTTGCATATCAGAAGGTGCAATCATAGAAGACACTTTATTGATGGGTGCAGATTATTATGAGGTGTGTGACCATATAATAACCTTCATTGATTGGAGCCTGTCTGTTTTGCACTTAGTTTGTTGGCAGTAAGAACTGAGAAGTTGTGAGCTTTTACTGATTTGTTTTACTGTGGTGTTCCTCCTCAGACGGATGCCGACCGTAGATTATTGGCGGCGAAGGGAAGTGTACCAATAGGCATTGGCAAAAACTCTCACATCAAGAGAGCTATCATTGACAAAAATGCTCGCATTGGGGAAAATGTCAAGGTTTGGCACGTCAACTTGCTTTGTTTTTATTCATTTATTTTGTGATGCTCATCTTCAAGTTCTTATTATATCATATCAGTCATTCTTGGGGTGGGGTCTCATCGGGATCTTGATTTCCATTATCTTTTTGACTATCAATCAAACCCTCTGATTTCATTGGGAAAGAACATAAAGAACACAGACAAGTAGACAACAAATTGAGTTCATCAATGCTTCCTTTTTCTCCTAAAGTAGTTTTGATGGTGGGAACAATTCTACTTCACATGGCTGCCATATTCATTTCTTATTTCAAAATTAGGAAGCTATAAAAAAAACAACGTTCATTTATGAATGATATATTTAACCTTGTAAACTTTTTTATATTTAATTGTGTTTAATAGGTGGTTGTTCTATTGAACACTTGATAATGGAACAACTTGAATCCTACCAAATTTAACAACTATAATCTGCACTCTCTTATTGAACACACACACACACACACACAACAAATCCTTAAATTACAATGATCAGGAAGTACTTACATTTCTTGATATAAGTCCAAGTCTACCGCTAGTCGATATTGTCTTTTTTAGGTTTTTCCTTCTTTCGCAGTTTTAAAATGCCCCTGCTAGAGAGGGTGTTCACACCTTTATAAGAAATGCTTCGTTCTCTTCTCTAACTAACGTGAGATCTCAAAAAGAAAAAAAGAAAAAGAAAATATATATAACACACGAGGGTGGGAATAACAGTAGTACGAGTTCGTTATAACAGTAGTATGAGTTCGATTGTGAGTAATAATAATAAGCATATGAATGTTGTTGGGTGTGTGATATTGAATGAAGTTTGTGATCTCAGATTGTGAATGGAGACGGTGTGCAAGAAGCAGCAAGGGAGACAGATGGGTACTTCATAAAGAGTGGGATCGTGACAGTAATCAAGGATGCTTTGATTCCCAGCGGCACTGTTATCTAAGGCCACAGCAGAACAGAGCAGACATGATTTTCACTCTCTCTCTCTCTCTCTCTCTCTCTCTCTCAATTCTGATTCTTCCCCCTGGCCCACTCAACATTCCTTTTCGTAGAAAATGGAAAGCTTATAGGAAGAGAATCCCACACTCCACTAGGCCCTATTATATATAACTTATGGTGCAATCATCCCTCTCTTCTGCACTCAATGTTTTTGTTCCATACTACTTTATAAATAATCAATAATCAAATTCTGTTTCAGTTTTCAGTGATTGTTAGAATGAATAAAGAGCTTGCTTCAGTGATTTGATTTCCATCTTCTGTTTTTGAACTTCTTTATTACTTCAAACTTAAGAAACTTGAAGGGAATGTCATAAAACCCCAGCAGAATAAACCGCCTAAAAGCCTCCAAAACCCGAGGTATTACAATGAAATTTGTGTGTCACGCCATCCTGTTAACATGTAGCTCTCGAGTCGTATGTTATACAGTAGTAGGGATCTGAATCAAATTGAAAAGTTATGTGTATAACGTTCAAGCTCGTGAGATCTAAAAGCTCAAAAGGCCAAACTTAAAATTCAACCTTGTTTTATGATATCCTATTTTTCTATTTTTTTTAAAAAATCTTATTTTCAGTCTCAATAAATTCACTGAAATGTTCTCATGGTTTTTACTGTGTATGGAATTTATGTTTGAATTTTGAGGGTGCACGGACCAAATGAACCAAAGCTCAAATTACACAAACCAAAATGTTAAGAGAATACAAGTACGAAGTTAAACCGAACCAAAATATGATTTAAACCTATCTATCTTTTAACTAAACTTCGAACACAAAAACGAATAGTTATAGCCCCACCATTTACAAAGAGGACATGATCCGAGAGGAAAATTCGAACATAATTATACATCGATTACCTTGCTATTAATCGCTATTAATCGTTATGGACGTTACCTTCTAGTAATCCATTGCAACTACTTGTCCACAATATTTCTCCATTTATCTTTCAGGTCAACTGGAGTACGAGTGTCATCAAATATATGACGACCGAATTCCAAAATTTTCCTCCACGGAAGATTTTTGTTTACTGAAGAAGAGAATCTCTGAACTCCTTCCTGAAAAAAAAAAAGGTCATTTTTGTTAGCACAATGAGAAGCAAATAATGATTCAAAAACAATGTAGTTTTGGGCCATTTCTTCTCATGATCAACATATGTTCAATGGAAATTTGGAAAAGAGTTCGCACATATCAGTAAACTACACAAATGCATCGAGTGCGAATGAAAACCGAAGCAGCATGAACTCGAGCGTCCTTTAAGTATTATATGCATTATGCAGCACAATCAAGATTTTTCAGTTGAAAAAATGTATGAAGAAATCACAAGAAAACTTTTCTACAGAGTAGATAATTTCAATCAGCTTCGCCAACACTTGGATCAGAAACACAAAAGAATCATGCCAGGTGCGTTCAAATATAAGCATACCCTTTTGTAATATTTCATTTGAATTATTTGTTCCCAAACTAAAAATTAATGAATAAATAAGTAAATACAGATTTAGTAGTTTATATCCACACTAATGTCCTGCAAAACTAGAGTGTTTTATAGTGATTTCAGTATTAAGCAAACGGTGGTAGTTAGACGTTATCAATTGATTCTAGTCTGGAAGATGGAATCTAATAACAATTCCAGATGCTAAAAGTCAGAACATCTTTATTGATCAACTGATGAACTAGTACCTTCAACATGTCCTCCTCTTCGGTAGACCATCGCATTCTCTTACGCTTCTCACCGTGAAACATCAAGTTTTTGCTGCAAATCAGGAATTGATAGTTAGTTGCAATTGCTTATGAGTATCAGAAACTTCAGAAAGACACCCGCCATCGTACTGCAATCCAGTAATATAGAAATCGAATGACTGCCTACGATGAGACTTACAATTGATTAGGCGATGCTGGTTTCATCTTTAACTTTCCAGATGTAGAAACTTTCTCGACTTTGGTTGATCGATCTTTCCCAGGCTTTGGTGTTTGTATATGAGGAGATGTTTTCTCCCGTTTTGGAGTTTGCAAATGAGGTGACTTTGTCCCATGATCTGGAGTTTGTCGACGCAATGACATTCTAGGAGAATTAAAATCCTTCCGGTCTACTTTCCTATTAGCTTTCATTTTGAAGCGCTTTTTCTTCACAAATGTTTCATTCTTCAAATCATTATTTCCAGATGCAGGATGGATATTTTCAGGCTGGATTTGTTCTGCACCATCGCCCGTGTCTTGAGATGCTCGCCCTGCCCCAAGATCAACATCATCTACAGCAATCTCTTCCTCATCATTCTGAATCTGGGGTTCACCTTGTTCCTTCACAATCTCTTTGTCCTCAATGTCATCTGTGAACCTTAAGTTATCTTCTTCCATCGTTTTCCCATCTTCTTTATCTTCTAAACTTTCATCCTGATGAGTTCCCTCTTCATTCATAGCATCCTCACATGGCTGAACTTCATGAGTAGAATGTATGCCGTTGCTAACACAAGACACGCTAGGACCCTCATGATTTTTGCTGTTAACCCCCATCACCGTCGATAGTTGAACATCTCCTGCTGTTCTCGCATGGTCCTCCCCTTGATTACTTTGATTTTGCCCAACCTGCATATCCTCCTGATCTCGCAAACTCTCGTGATTAGGCAGATCCACATCTACTCCACAAGTTGATACATCAGTTACTTTCTTCTTACCTGCCTCTCCTAACTGCGGTGAATTGGCACCACTAACCATCCTGTTATCAATGAAATCAGATAACTTCCTCTTTGCCGCCATAGCCTTTCTCCTTAGCTCATTCACAATAACCAAAGCTCTTTTATATGAACAATAAGGACAATAGAATCGCCCCTCTTCATCGAACGAGGGTTTGCAGGACATACAGTACTCATGAAGAGCAATTGGACATCCAATTTCAGTACAGACCAACAAGCCACCACTCTCATCGCATCTAATACAAGTGTCTTTCTGAAAACAATCTTCTTTATCCGACACATCGTGAGTTTCCTTCCTTGATGCCTCATTCAGAGCGTTATCTTCTGCATTGCACGCATCCTGACCAGATACAAATCCATCATTCAGAGTGTTGTCTTCGGCATTCGGCATATCCTGACCACATACACATCCATCATTTTTTCAGCAAAGAAACATTCAGTAACATTCTCTTCCCTTTCTTCGAACTTGTAATAAAAGAAAAAAAAAAAAAAAACAGTTCGAGACTAAAAATTAAGTCTGCCAACGATTTCTCGGCGAAATCCGAGAAGGTAAAAACGGTATCCTCGTGGATTAGAGAACAGTTACAGTCGCGAAAAGCAACAGAACAATGAGACGACTTTGCGAGTAGAAAAAAAAAACAAAGAGGCCATTACTACAAAGAAAGAGAAGTGAATACGAACCCGGTCAGGGACGGAGGGAGACGCCATAAACGACGGATAAGAATCGGAGGAACGCCGGGAAGGCCTGGACCTTCCGCCACGGCGACTCTTGGTCCTCATCTTCTTACGGTGCAAGTCCGAACCCTAATCTTTCAGAATCTTCAGAGCTCAATCAACACAAAACTTCTTTCTCAATTCGATATGATGAACGATTCCATTTCCCCCCGGAAAATTATTCTACATAGTAACAGTCGGTGATAATCTCGATTCAAAAACAATTTTGATTCTTGGTCCAATTTGTAAATAAACAAATCTTGTGGTAAAGAACTTCATTTTTATTCCAATCTTTTAACTTTTTTTTCAATATAAAAATTAATTTATTTTTATTATAGATTGGGAATCATGAATCTCTAGACTCTTCTCACATCACAGATATAATATTGTCTATTTTGAACATAATCTCTCGTGACTTTGCTTTAGGTTTCTCAAAATGTCGGTGTATTCTTCCTTTATAAACTCATGATTTCTTAAATTAGTGAACGTGGGACTCACTCCCGACAATGTTTAACAAAATAGGTATCTTCAGACCCGAAAAAAAAAATACAGACTAATAATCACTGAATCACTCTCGATTTGAACACGGTAAACTTTATAAATTCAATATATGAACGCTACTGTTAAATGTTTCTATTGAAAGACTAAATTATATATGAAAATACCCATAAATTATGTAATTTGTTTTAAAAAATACTCTTATTATTTCAAAACTTGACGTTTCATAAACATTTCAAAATTACCATCGAAAGTAGATATTCATTAGATAAAATATTGACGTGTTTGTGATTAACGTTGGTTGGACGTTAATTTCTCGTTAAACATTTGAAAGTAAATTATGATGTAATAATAGTTTTGAAATGTTTATAAAAAATTAAATATAATAATATGAATATTATTTTAAAGTAATAACTAATTAAATGTGTCTAATTAAAGATGTCGGGGCGAGGTGGTAATGGGATTCTCGTCCCCATCTCCGCCATTAATTTCATTATTTGTCCCCGTGAAATTCTCAATTTATTTTTGTGGGAATCGGAAACCCGTGATAATTTTTTCCCATTTATTATTACAACATAATTAAAAAAAATCTAATTTATATTAAGGAACTACCAATATAATCTCATGGATTTTAATCTTTGATAATAAATAAATAAAATAAAATAAAATTAAATTGGCACGACCCCACGAATTACCAAATTTACCCTTCTCCAACGGCGGTGCCGTGGTGGCCGCAGCTCACAAAATACAAAAAGGAAAAAGACAAAAACAAGAAATTAGGGTTTATAACACAAGAGAAACGAATTAACAAAAAACAATTAAAAGTTTCATTAGAGATTCAGGTGATCTCTCGCCTTCGTTCTCCCCGCGCCAGGATCAGGTCTGAATTTCTCAATCTCGACTTCTAATTTGTTGTCAATTCGTTTGTGTATTTCATTGTCTTTTGTGAGGCAGTGGTTAATATTTCATTTTCGTGTTGGGGTTTTGATCATCGAATACGGATACTGCGTTTGATCGGTTTGTATTACATTGTGGAATGTGGTTCGGAAATGGATTTGATTTTCGTTGGTTTTTGTTTTTTTGATTTCCATGCAGTTATTCTCATGGCTTCCAGTAGTAACAAGGAATCTCTGTCTGGTAAGCAGCCAAATTATGGTGCCGCGGTGTGTGATAGCTATAGATTGTGTGTTTGTTTATTTGTAGTAGTGTGCAATTTAAGCATTTGGATATGAAATTAGGTCGTGTCTACAGTACAATTCATGCGTGATAGCTCTATTACTACTGCTTTGGAAACCTTGTTCGGTTCATTTTGGTTCATATATTACGCCTGTCTTTACATTTTTGCAGTACTGTGTGGATATGGGGTTCGTATAAGGAAGAAGATGAGCAAAATTCTAGAAATGAGCTTAGTTTTACGCTTATGAATGATTTACAGTTTTAAGATGCATTACTTTCTCTCATGTAACTTCGTTTTTCTTTCTAACATTTTGTTTTCAAATGAATTAAACAGGTTCTTCAGACAACAAAAACGCTAAATCTGAAACATCCTCCTCGGACAATCCTCCACAGGCAGCACCCCAAAGAACTAGCTCTATATTTGATGACCTGCCTCAGGGCAGCCCTTTTGATTTTTCATCCATGACTGACATTCTTAATGTAAACGATTTTTCTTGAACTCTTCTTTATTTTTATTTTTTTTTCCCTTTTTTAATACTCTTACTTTGCTCCGAGATTTCTTGTTTGGGCCAAATCTTCAGCTTGAACTTCCATTTTATTATCAAACCTTGTTGATTGTACAATGAATTCTAATTTATTATACACTCAGGATCCTAGCATCAAATCATTAGCTGAACAGATAGCAAAAGATCCTTCATTCAACCAGATGGCTGAGCAGCTTCAACAATTTCAGAGTCCACCAGCTCAAGATGGAATCCAGTTTGATCCTCAACAATACTTTGCCACCATGCAACAAGTCATGCAGAATCCTAATTTTATGTCTATGGCAGAGCGTCTCGGTACCACATTAATGCAGGTATTTAATCTCTTTTTAGTTCATTGAAACTGTTGCTTGTTGATTGATCGACTATTTATGTAGAATATTCTGTTGTACTGGAGATAAAATTCCATCTTAATTTGTTCACAGGATCCATCTATGTCTCGCATGTTTGAGAGTTTTTCTAATCCAGCAGATGGTGATCAGCTTGAGGAACGAATGGCACATATTAAAGAGGATCCTTCATTGAAGCCTATATTGGAAGAGATAGAGACTGGCGGTCTCCCTTCCATGATGAAGTTGGGAACATTTTACTATAAATTCTGAACCATCGAGTTTAACACATCTTATTTAGTTTTCCAAATTATGTTCGTGCTGAAATTAAAAAATTCCTTGCCCTTAGGTACTGGAATGATAAAGAAGTCTTACAAAAGTTGGGGAAAGCAATGGGGCTTCCTGTCCCAGCTGAAGCAGCCACCTCTACTGACCATTCTGGGCTAGATGATTCTGAAGAACCGGAGAATGAGGATGAGTCAGTTATTCATCATACTGCAAGTACTGGTGATGTTGAGGTACATAGCAACAATTTGTTTTGTTTCTTTCACATGCTGCATGGTTGTTATATCTCATGCTAGTGGTTATGATGTATATTTTATAATTCTTATGGAGGTGATAAAACATTGATTTGATGGTCAGTATACTCGAATCCCGTATTTTTGGTGGATAACATAGGGAAAATTTCATGATTGGTAGAAGTGCAGTTGTTCCGATTTGTTTATTGTCATATTTATATTTTCAGTTATATTGGTTTGTATGCTGGACCTGGACCAGTAAATTTGTGGTTGTCCTAGTTTTCTTATTTTTTTTGAGATAAGATGTCATTGTAACCCGGAACTTTTCATTATTTTTATGCACCCATAAGAATTAACTTGTTCTACCCATAAGAAAAAGAAAAAAAAACATTTTTCTTGCATTTAAAGAAATGTGTATTTTTGTGTAGAATAATATCCTTGTGCACAAAGGACACATTTTACTCTTTCCTTTGATTGGCATTTTGGATTTCTTCTCCGATCAACTAGTTAAAAATGCCCTTTTTACATACATATATCTTTTATATATATGCTTCCATCGGTAGTAGCATAATTTATGCTTTGCATCTTTCATTTATTGTGATGTCTATTGTCACTTCTTGTTATCATGTACATTTTTGTTTCTATCAAATTGAGTTGTGTAACTTGGGCTTTTGTTTATTGCCCTTGTGATATGGAGCTTGCATGTGAAAGCATTGTTCTCTGGAAAAAAATGTGTTGGAGAAATCATTGTTAATCTGCTTCTTTTGATTGAAAAAGCTTACCACCTCGCACACTCTTTTATTCTCATTTAAAGAAACTTCTAGTCTGAGGAACCTAATTTTTGTCCTCGTTTATTAGGGGTTAAAGAAGGCGCTTGCATCTGGTGCTGACAAGGATGAAGTAGATTCAGAAGGGAGGACGGCATTGCATTTTGCTAGTGGATATGGCGAGGTATGAATAATGTACCTCAGCTTTAACCTGCCTTTATATACTCATTTTTGTTACGAATCCATTTTTGCGTTCACTTGTTGATTTATATGTAAAACATGAGGCATTTCTTCCATGTTAATATATAAGAGGAATCCTACGGAAGGGATCGATTCTCTTTGGTAAAGCTGCAAAATAATTTACTTCCCTTCGTAAAGATGCGTACAAAGAATTGTTAGCATCAAAGCTTTGGAGTTTGGACTACTTTTCTTGTTCATTCCTTATACTTAAAATGAAAATGCAGGCGGTTCTATTATAGAGTACTCTAAGGGTGCTAATTAACACCATTGATTTAAGGTGTTACTAGCTAGGTGGTTTAAAACGTGTAAAATATCATATACTTTATTTATGCTTGTTCTTCATTCAATTGTATGTAAAATAAGGTTAAAGAAGGCGGTCTTAAAGACCGAATTTCTGTAATCCTCATGTTGTGGGCAGCTGCAGTTTCTATATTGCAATATCAGTAGAAATTATAATATCGATAACGAGGGTTGTCCATTCCGATGTCCCGACACTGGACAATACCCAAAATCCTGCCCCCTCCATGGTCCCTAATTCCCTTCATTTATAACTAAGGCTCCCCTAGCTAATCACCACTATGCCCTTATGAATAACACATATAGTACTCTCATATGCTCATCTTTACCGTGAAAGTATTATGCAAGTTTTTTAAAGGTTGTCTAGTTGTTCCGTATTCCTTGACTCGGCCTTGTAAAACTAAGATCATCCCTAAAATTGTTCCTCAGGTTGAATGTTCTCAAATCCTCCTTGAGGCTGGAGCAAAAGTGGATGCTTTAGACAAGAACAAAAACACCGCCCTTCACTATGCAGCTGGTTACGGGCGAAAGGACTGCGTGGCGCTACTCCTGGAAAACGGCGCTGCTGTGTAAGCCTGCCAAACTCCTGGTCGTTTGTTCAGTAATGTTCCATTTTCCAGTTTTCTTAATGCACTTATCTGTTCCCCTACCCCATTGCCTGTTGCAGTACTCTCACAAACATGGATGGAAAGACTCCAATCGATGTAGCCAAGCTAAACAACCAGAATGAGGTGCTGAAGTTGCTTGAAAAGGATGCCTTTCTGTAACTTAATCAATCATTCGGTGACATTTATGGTATTTTCTGCATCTACATCTGCTCGGTACATGGTTCCCTGATGTGTTAGAACGAATTTAATTCCATAAAGTGCAAACTATATCGTTACGACTCGTGGTGTTTTATTTTTCTCTCCATTGCTTTGTCACAATAATTTTGTAGTTTCAAATGATTACAGTCAGGTTCAGTACCCTATTTGTACATTTGGTTTCTTCTTTTACTACATGATTTATTTGTGTTATACTTTATGATTTTGTTGAGAATTTCACCTTTTCCTTTGTAAAGTCATTTAGAGACCCAATTTACAATCAAATAATCTCCTCTTTAATGTTATATTTGCATAGGCGTATTCCCACAGAATTAAGTTACAGTGGGAAATTTCTTACCATACAATCTTTAATCTATAAATTTATAAATTTTAGATGAGGTGTTGGTTGAAAGTCCCATATTGACTAATTTAGAGAATGATCATGGGTTTATAATCAAATAATACTATTTTCATTGATATGAGGCCTTTTAGGGAAGCCGAAAGCAAAACCATGAGAGCATATGTATAAAGTGAACAATATCATGCCATTGTAGAGAGTCGTTTATTTAACAGTTCAACAAATTGTTTAATGTCAATGTAATTTCAAAACAAAAAATGAAAGTTCAAAACAAAAAACCAAGCCTCTTTCTTTTAGGGAGTCTGACGCTTCATCATCCCCTACCTACAAAAAAAACATAAGCCCCAAAAACTCTTCAAGTGTTTCTACTTGGTGGCCTGTGCAATTATGTTACTTATTGAACTAGCTTGCTCCTTTGCAGTCTCCACCAACGAATCCTACAAACCAAAATCAATTAACATAAACCCAAACTGAGATCATAAGGTGCTGCAAACATAAAAGGAGAGTTACCTGTGCAGCTATCAATCTTGCTACTGTTTTCTTGCTAGATTCTTGGAGTTCTCCAGCAATTAGAAGCTCATCCAATATATAATACGCCTTCAATGTTAGAAAAGGAAAAAAAGTACACAAAGCATTCAAAGTTTCATATCAAGGACGTGAACATGATCGTTCACTTAAGACAATGTTACTCGCGCGCAAGCAAGAGGACAAGTAATTCAGATGCATCGGGCTTACACGACAGGTGAAAGAAAAGTACACAATGCATTCAAGGTTTCATCTCAAGGACGTGAACGTGAACGTTGACAATGTTACTGGCGAGAAAGCAAGAGGACACGTAATTCAGATGCATCGGGCTTACTTACACAAATGTCTAGTAGAGGCAACGAGATGAAAATTAAAGAAAATGTGCATCTTTAATATAAGCAAGTGAATAATACCAAGTGCACAGTGCATTCAAGGTTTCATATCAAGGACATGAACGTGGACATTCACTTAAGACAATGTTACTTGCGAGCAAGTAAGAAAGAGGCCGAGTAATTCAGATGCATCGGGCTTACTTACATAAATGTCTAGCAAAGGCAACGAGATGCAAATTAAAGAAAACGTGCACCTTTTCTTTAATAAGCAAGTGAATAATACCTTGTGAAAGTTGAAGATCAAATCCAACTCACAGACCTACAAACATGAATAAAAGATCACAAAGAACGATCTCAAACACCTTATGAACTAAAATTAAATTCACTTACACTGCCGAAGTAACGATCCAAAATCTCAACATAATGATGAATAATTTCAAGGATCTCTAATTCATTGTCCTCCTGATCAATGCATAGGCAAAAGTAAAGACTAGCATATCTGCATTGCACATCCAATAGAATCATTAATCATCTGTAATGTGGTAAATATTTGGATTGCAGAACACATTAATATACCACATCGTACCGTTTATAGACAGCTTTGAGTCCCCTCCATTCCACAAAGTTGCAAAGTTTAGGCGCCCGATTTAGAATCATTCCACTAAGCTCACGGATAACCTTTTTAAAGAACGAGAGCAGACCCGAGCACGTGCCATAATATGGTAAGTCCAATAGATCCTAGGGGTACTAAGACTTATTGAAGCAAATAAGCATTCAAACGTCTTTGGATTGGAAATTAAGAAAAGCTATTAGAATTACATTACAGAATGAGGCAAATGGCTAACCCACCTTAGATCTCTCCTTCTGAGAATAAGGAGAATACCATTTGGTCAACCTCACTTTTCCTTGTCTACTTATAAGAAGCACGAAGTGAATCTGGACATTTACACCAACAACATCAGTTAGAGCACCATGCAAGACATACGCTAGGCCAAATTTTCTTTACTGGAGCAACAAAAGGTTGAAGATAACCTAAGTTGCACTGAAGAAAGCACGCATTATTGAGAAATTTTGAATGATGAGGAGATGCCAAAGGGATAAAAAGAAACACCCCAAATCAGAGGAGCCAAACAACTGGCCATATAGAATAAGATCTTATGAATCCTTGAGAATTTCATCGTTCTCGAGCCAAACAAGCTTGAGAACAAAAGAAGTGAAACAAGAATCGCCACAACAATTCAGCAGGAACGAACACAACGAATCAAACAACAAAAAGAAACAAATGAGCAATTCGGATGTCAGCTAAGCAAAGATATGAATCCTTACAGCACCGAGATCACTCCAAAAAATTTCGAACGACACAAAAATTCAGCAGCAAAAGAGAAACCAATTAAACCATCGCATCAAGAAAGAGCAAAGCAGATGCGCGAACGTAGCAATTTCTACATTGAAACAATCAAAGCCTAGAAATGAATCAAAGCAATGAAATCAATTACCATTTTGGTCTGAACTTTCAGGTATCAAAAGTTTCAATTCCAGAATCCTCAACCGATCCCTCCGATCAAGGACAGTTCCTTGTCCGTTGTTCCGCTGCAAAAATATATTTCATTCAGAATTCCTACCCGCCGAAGGCTTCGGGGTGCAAAATGGGCCGAGTTCAATTAGGCCCATTTAGTGATATTGGGCCGTGGGATTTTGTACATGCGAATTACTAGCCCAATCTCAAAGCTTTACGAGTCTGATAGATCTTTTTCCCGGAAAATCGTTGACATTTTAAAAAAAAGTTCTAGTCGTTGACATTTTATTGTTTTTTAAAGCGTTGACCTTCCTCCTAAACTTGAGCGCGTGGGATTAAATTATAAAGAAAAAAAAAAAAAACAAGGTATAAAAAATGAG
>NW_019272027.1:4325041-4549702 GCF_002738345.1 Cucurbita maxima
AAAAAAAAAAAAAACAAGGTATAAAAAATGAGCAATTAAAACTACATTTTAACTATAAAAAAAAGCCAAATATTATTAAAAAAAATAAAATAAAATAAAAGCAATCATTCCAAAAACAACAGGGTTTTAAAAAATTACAAAAACAAATCATCCTAATCATAAACATTACAATAAAATTGCTCGGGGTTGCAATTCAATAACAATTTTAATGAAAATTCAAAAAAAATTCATTGTTATCGAAAAAAAAAAAAAAAAACATTTAAGAACGTTGTGGAGCTTGTAAATCAAGATAATAAATCATCAAATGATATGTCAAATACTACACAAAAAGAATATGTTCTTTCATCGTTTGATGAGTACGACGACAATGCAAGCTAAAACTACTCGTAGTTCATACGAATTAAATTTTACTACTAGTATCTATAAACCATGGACATTGGAATTCAAGTTCCAAAAGGATTTACAGTGTAGAAGAGAGAAGGGATCTGCACAAAGGGCAGGTAAAATGATATCTATGGAGCCAATTCTCAATACATTCATAATGAAAAATATGGGTACATCTATGCAGTTGGCTCACCAAATCTTCTCGGGTGAACTCCGCCAAGCAAACGGAGCAAATATCCTCTTCCGATCTGCCGCCACGATGCAGCTCTTCGAACCTACAAACTGGAAGTTTTACCTCGCACGGTGGCAACTCCATTGTGAGCTGCTGATACGTCCTGCCTGACAGAATCCCGATCATGCTCTCGAGGAACGTCTTCAGTTGACACAGAGGGATCCACACACAAGTGAAGAAGACAATGGTGGCCACACAGGTTGGACCTCGACCTAATGCTAAGCTTATCATTCTGCCAAGAACTCAGCACCACAGCTTCTTCTTCTTTTCTTCTCTCTCTAGCTCTGTTGATGGTTTCTCTAGGCAGGGAAAGAATCAGAGGCATATATATAGTTGAAACTTGGCTTCCCAAAATCAGGTGGGTTGACTTCAGGCCTTGATTTTTGGAGGAATATCACCAATCAAGGATATTCGACTCGTAATATATTGGACATTATAAAATTTGGGTTTGGGAAGCTTAACTTTATAGAAAAGATGAGCATATCTATACAATACTAACCAATATTGTTAATTCTCATTGCAATCCTTTTGATTATGCCATTTAAATCCTACCCAACAACCAAACTCTGCTAAAAAATCCACCTGATTGTGCAAGGAAATGAGTTCTTATTTGTAAAATCAGTGTGCAATGATAAAGACAGTTCATGCTATAAGCTTGAATTTATGTAGCCTACGGTATTAATGACTGATAACTGAAATGAAAAAAACTTTCTATCTTAGACCTCAAAATTCTGCCCATCAAAGCATAGTTCAATTCATCTAGGTTCGTTCATCTAGGTTCGTGTGAGATCCCACATTGGTAGGAGAGAGGAATAAAATACTATTTATAAGGGTGTGGAAACCTCTCTCTAGTAGATGCGTTTTAAAGCCTTGAGGAGAAGTCCAAAGAGGACAATAACCGCTAGCAGTGGGCTTAGACAGTTACAAATGGTATCATAGCTAGACACTAGGCGATGTGTCAACGAGGAGGCCGAACTCCGAAAGGAGGTGGATACCAAGCGGTGTTCAAAGGAGGACGCTGGGCCCCAAAGGGGTGTGAATTGTGAGATTCCACATCTGTTGGAGAGGGGAAGAAAACACTCTTTATAAGAGTCTCCTCAGTAGACTCGTTTTAAAGCTTTGAGGGGAAGTCCAAAGAGGACAATATTTGCTAGCGAGGGTTTGGACTGTTACGGTTCGAATCTTTGCTCACGCATCATAAAGTGTTGAACTAAAAAAAAAAAAAATAATAATAATAATAGAAGAGACCTCGAAATTCGTGAGGTGAGTATCTCCTAGATTTCATTGAGTTCCATGTTAATACTTTAGTGTGTTAGAAGTTAGAACCATGATTCCGGCTGGAAAGGAGGGCCGGTGCCGACCCCACATAGGACTCAATACTTCATAAGTTAGTCAATGCCTCAAAGTATCTAAATAATCACGTGATACCAACATATTCGGCATTAATGATGAGCTGTGCTAAGGTTTAAAAATAAAGGGTTACCTTGTAACATGGGCTTTCTTTCTCACCTAAATTGAAGAATATAACAGGGAGTAAGAGTATAGTTGTGAGATCCCACATTAGTTGTCGGTTGGAGAGGGGAACGAAACATTCTTTATAAGGGTGTGAAAACCTCTCCCTCAATGAGGACACTGGCCCCGAAGGGGGGTAGATTGTGAGATCTCACATTGATTGGAGAGAGGAACGAGTGCCAGTGAGCACACTGGGCCCCGGAGGGGGAGGAGATTGTGAGATTCCACATTGGTTGGAGAGGGGAACAAACCAAAGGTATGGAAACCTCTCCCTAGCTGACCCGTTTTAAAAGCCTTGAAGAGAAGCCTAAAACGGCAAGGCCAAAGAGGACAATATCTGTTAGCAGTGGGCTTGGACCGTTACAAGAACTCACCATAGAGAATGATCAATTAAATGAGAGGACACTTCATGCTTATAGTCACATTAGGGAAGCTAAGTCTGATAACAGATCCATCTTTGTCTAGTCGTTAATGGAAGGAAGCAAGGAAACATTCATAGCTTACACAATTGTTTAAAACCTCACTTCTATAGTTGTAGATTGTTCACTCTTCAACTTCAACCAGATTCTTACATGCCATGCAAATTACTCCATATAATAAGGTAAAAGTATCTTAAATTGGCGAAAGGATTGCATAAAAGGGAAAGGAAAGAAGACGTACAGTTTTTTATGTCCACGACAACGATCTCAGAAGAATTCCTTCGTTTTCTTCCCAAAGATCACTTCCCAGATACTTGGAGAAAATGGAGCTCGTTTATTCAAATAATTCCCTAAAGCCTTCCCATTAATCAAGAACCCCTTTTGTTTCAAGGTTTTTATAACATTCTGAGCTTCCTCCATTCCCCTTTCTTTGCACAACTCATCAATTAAGCCAACAAAAGTGGCTAAATTTGGTGAGTACCCAGATTCTAACATCTCAATGCAAAATGCTACAGCATCCTCTAATTTCTTGCATTTGCACAGCCCCTGTATCAAGACGCCAAAACTGAAAGCATTAGGAGAAATGCCATTACTCTGCATTTTCCTGAAGATCCTAATAGCTTCTTCAAGCTTCTCAGCCTTGCAAAACCCATCAACAACAGCGGTGTAAACCACAACATCTGGAATTGTACCCTTCTCACGAATCAAACCAAGGAGTTTCATAGCTTCTTGGATAAGCCCATCTTTACACAGCATTAGGAATTAGACCTGTCTCCTTCATTTTCTTGAATATCCCGTCGGCTTCTAGAGGACGCGGCGGCTGCGGCTCCTTCTCCTGCATTGATTCAGAAACCCGAGCAGAAGAGCTTTGCTCGGTCTTCTCTTTACTACTTCTCTGATTATCTGCATTCAGCTTGAATTTTTCAAGAAAGCTAGAATCCTTCTGAGACAACGACTCACTCCTTTGCCGAGATACCGACCCTTCAGAATGTTTATTAACGCGTTGGTTCCAATTATCCTCAAGGTAAGAAGCAGATACTTCCCCGGGGAATTTCGGAACTCGACGAGCTTCTCAGGGATCCGGAGGAGAACGCCGGAGCGGTGAGCTGCTTCTCGGCTCAGACTTTGAGAAGGCGCAATCGTCATCCATGGAATTCGAGCTGAAACAGCGAGATCGCACCGGCGAGAGCGAGAAATCCGGCGTTCGTAATGGATTGTGGAGAAGAGGAGATTCTCTTTCCCAATTCCAAATTGTTGAAAACAAAATCTTTGAAACTCGAAAGCGATATTGAAATTGCAACTCCAACGCTCCCATGAGAAATCTCGAACTGGGAAATTGATGAAGAGATTGATATCAGTCGGAAAATGATCAGATAACAATGGAGGGTTTTACGAAGGGTTTTGGGCATTCCATTTTTAGTTAATTCGCATTTTTTAAAATTATGTTTATTACTCGATTTATTATTTTTTTTTTATTAAAAGTTATATTAAAAAATGAAAATTATTCTATAAAAATAATTTGAATTAAATATTTTTTCTAATATATATATATATATAAATTCTCTATAGAAATTGTATTTCAGGTCAATGAAAATTTTGGAGGGATGAAGAATGGAAAACAGGCGAGCTAACGCTGCTGTGTTCTTTCAAGATTCAGAAATCTTGTTTCTGTTATTGCAATTTCCTCAGAATTTGAAGTTTGATCGAGCGCTGTAAGTTCATACAAACTATTAGCTTATCCATCTGATCAAAGAAGG
The DNA here is from genome assembly GCF_002738345.1 of Cucurbita maxima. NCBI lineage: Eukaryota > Viridiplantae > Streptophyta > Magnoliopsida > Cucurbitales > Cucurbitaceae > Cucurbita > Cucurbita maxima. The sequence continues at coordinate 4,329,346 of NW_019272027.1, forward strand.
TGAATACCATTTTTCCTGTGCTTATTATCGTCATTCTGCTTCGCATTTCTCTCTCTAGGGCTTAGATTTTAGAATGCGGAGTTTAATTTCGAATCCTTTTCACAACTTTGCATTAATCTTTTCTACGGACAGTTCGTGGGATTATGAAAAATCTGTTCGTATGCTGAATGTTAAGGGTTTTGTTAGTATTGATACAACCTGTTAGCTCTGATACCAATTGTTAGGATCACTCAACAACGTACACACTTGATACAACGCATATACTCGTCAAGATAAACCTAAAGAACCGGAGAGAGAAACTACAAGGAGGAATATTGGCTAAAGGTTTTATTATTATGACTTTTTAGGCATGTACAACATCATAGAATGAAGAGAAGTACATCTTGACACGGCTGGTATATATATGGTTTCAATTTACTAAATATAGTTTCCAAAGATTTAAACTAGATATAATCTAACAAATATATCTCTCAAATCTTTACAAATATCTTCCAAATATATGTCTGCCAGATCTAGGCATCGCTCCATATCCCAATAGGTTTATGGAAATTTGCACCAGTTGCGATGATACTAGCATGCTGTGTTCTTCAGGGACGAAGGTTTTGATGGTAGAAACATTGATAAGATGTTTGAGAAGTGTAGGCGTTTGGAAGCTATGCAGGATGAAAGAGCTTCTGAAAACTAGGAATATTTGGAAAAAATTGGCATTCAAAAGAGGAAGTTCTGTGAGATTCCGCATTGGTTGGAGAAGGGAACGAAAGATTTCTTATAAAGGTGTGGAAATCTCTCCTTAGCAGAAGCGTTTTAAAGCATTCCTTATAAGGGTGTGGAAACCTCTCCGTTTTAACCGTGAGGTTGATGGCGATACGTAACAGGTCGAAGCGAACAATATCTATTGGCGGTGAGTTTGGGCTGTTACAAGTGGTATCAAAGCCAGGCACCAAATGGTGTGCCAGCTAGGACGCTGAGCCTCCAAACGAGTGGATTATAAGATCCCAAATTGGTTGGAGAAGAGAATAAAACATTTCTTATAAGGGTGTGGAAACCTCTCCCTAGCAGATGCGTTTTAAAACCGTGAGGCTGACGATGATACGTGATAGGTCAAAGTGGATAATATCTGCTCGTGTTTCATAAAAGTCTAAAAGTTTTATAACACCTGGATCGCAATGACATTCTTCCTTAATGCTGCATATGGAATGGTGTGTCCTTTGTTGTCAGCAAGAGAAGGATCTCCATCATCTTTTGTGTGGTTGCCAGTTTGCTTACTCCCCATGGAGTTGTTTTCTAGTGTGTTAGAGGTTGCAATGGTGTGTAATGGGGATTTGTTGCTCTTTGTTGGAGGAGATTATGATGAACTCTTCATTTCATGATAGAAGATTGAATGTTACTAAAATAGCGGTGTAATTGCTGGGAGTAGATAGAAGACGATAAGACTTAAAATGTTGGACTTGAATTGTTCTATAATCTGCAATTTAGGAAGCTGTTAAATGATCTTTGATTCATTAGAAAACATGTCAAATGCTGTATCTGTAAAGCAAGAAAGATTGTACATTCAGTTGGCTATCTGGAAGCAGGGAGAGTAGGATGATTAGGACGTCGGAATCAACTTGATCGACCGTCTCGAGAATGTAGCTTGCTGAGTTGAACCCAGGTATACATACAAGTGCTAGTGTATAATCAGAATCAACTTGATGGACCTCTCGGGACGTCGGGAGTTCGAACCCAGGTATACATATTCACATTACACACCACATATCTTAGTGAAAATAATAAAAACAATAAACAAATGATGTTGTCTACTCCAATTTAATGATGTAAGTTGCAGGGACTGAAGCACAGGACCAGCTATGGTGAAACTTCATCAAAGAGAGTTATTTGTGTTTGACAGTGAACTGAGATTGTTACTGGTGGAGGAGGTAGTGTTCATGGGAGGCCACATGAAGACTGGCTTGAATGGAGGTACACGAGGTGCAGGCAAAGCTCCATTTAAAATTTGGAGTATATCCTGACTTTGTGGCCGTTCACTTGCCATGGGATGTGAACATGCCAACCCAAGTAGTAGAAGCCTCCTAGCTTCATCGACCACAATATCATCACCAAGCTGGTTATCGACTGCTTTTTCGATATGTCCTTCACGGTGTACCTTCCACACCCAATCAACTAAGTTATATTGATGTTGCTCGTCTTTCACAGGAGCTCCTGGTCTCCTGCCACAAACAATCTCAAGCACCACTGCCCCAAAACCATATACGTCGGATTCTGGAGTCGCCCTTCCTTCGTGGAAGCATTCAGGAGCAACATAACCCATTGTGCCTGCAACTCCTCCATGTTGGAGGTCTGCATAAGAGTTTCTTTCAGGGTCCAACGCTCTCGCAAGGCCGAAATCTCCTAGACGAGCATGGAAGTCGGAATCAAGTAAGATATTGCTTGATTTGATATCTCGGTGCAATACCTTCTGGTCGTACTCATTATGCAGGTAATGCAACGCTGATGCAACTCCTACAAGGATTTTATAGCGATGTCTCCAGTTGAGAACATTCTGGTCAGCAATGTCATACAGGTGATTCTCAAGGCTTCCATTAGGCATGAAATCATATACTAATAAAAGCTTCCCTTTCTCGTAGCACCACCCTGAACAAGTATTCAATGCATATTTTAGTACATTGGTTTGAAATTACACTGAACTACACAAATATATGTTCTATCACTCTCTTTGATTTAGAATTTGTGATATCCCACGTGGGTTGGGAGGAGAACGAAACACCCTTTATAAGGGTGTGGAAACCTTTCTTTAGCCGACACACTTTAAAAACTTTGAGGGATAGCTCAAAAGGGAAAGCCCAAAGAGGACAATATCTATTTGCGGTGGGCTTGGGCTGTTACAAATGGTATCAGAGCCAGACACCGGGTGATGTGCTAGTGAGGAGGCTGTTCCCTGGAATGGGGTATACATGAGGCGGTGTGCCAGTAAAGACGCTGGGTCTCGAAGTGGGTTGGATTTTGTGAGATCCCATATCGGTTGGGGAGGAGAATGAAACAACCTTTATTAGGGTGTGGAAATCTTTCCCTAGCAGACGCGTTTTAAAAACCTTGAAGGAAATCCCGAAAGGGAAAGCCCGTAGAGGACAATATCTACTAGCGGTGTGCTTGGGCCGTTACAGAATTTTAGTGAAACCTCTCAATTACTGTCTTTTCTTTAGCAAATTATATATTTTGATGCGAACTTGGCAGAAGAATGGAAGTTTTACCTTCTAAACGGACGAGGTTCCTGTGGCGAAGACGGTGAATAATGGTGAGCTCGTCCAGAAAATCGCCTTTGCTCTTAATGCTGTCCCTGGAGAATTTCTTGACAGCAACTTCAAGCCTGGCAACAGAACTTGATGATGCAGTGAAGTCCTTATCCTTTTCTTCTAGAATTCCTTTGTAAACAACCCCGAAGCCTCCATTTCCCAGAACCATGCTTTCATGGAAGTTATGAGTCGCCTTCCTTAGTTCCTTGTACTTGAACTCTCTCGGCATTCCCGGCAACCTCTTCAGCGTGCCCTGAACATTCGACTCCTCGTCCCTGCTCACTCTTCTCCTCTTCATATAACTAACAAATAACCAAACCCCAATCAGAATCACGATCGTTAGTATCGGGATTCCAACCCCGGCAAGGATCTTCAACCAAATTAGATTTTTCTTCTCTGCCAGATGTTCCAAATCCAGCATCCATTCCAAGACACAGTTCAACTGAATTTCCGGGCTGCCTGTGGAAGCAGAAAATCCAATATATGATTCTTGTTTCACATACTGTTTGAGGTTTATTGTTTCATTGAGAAGAGGTTTATCAGGTTTTGGATCTTTGTTTGCAGACATGTAAACCTGCAAAAGTTTGGATATTCCATCATAAACAACCCAGATGCTGTAATTGGTTCCAATCTCTGGGGATAAAACTATGCCAGCTTTATTCAAGGAAACAGTCTTCCTCGATCGAATGGAGTTGACGTTCAGACCGATATGGTTGTCATCGGGGTCGAAATCCTGCTTCTGGGTATCAAATTCAATGGCTACAATTTGGTTTGTGATGCTGCCATCGGTAGTTGCATTGGTGAGGCCCATCCACTGCCCCCAGCTCTGATCAGGTACATCAGCAGTCGGAGCTATAAGAAAAGTAAGCCCCTCACCGGCATTCCATTCTTTCTTTCTGAAAATATTGATGTAAAAGTATGAGTTGAAAGAAGCAACAATGTCATCTCCCTCTTCATCTAGCCATAACTTGAAGGGCTGGTGGTACATAATCCGGCCAGACGTATTTTGAAGGCGAACAATATCGTTCTGCGAGTCGGGAGTTAGCTGCAGGGCGCCCTCATCGATGGAAGACGACCCTTGAGTGAAGGAGAAGTCTTGGTTGTGCTCCCTTTCATTGAATCCAACATAGGCAAAACGAGGCTCAAGGCTCGGTTGGCTGCTCACAGCTCCAAAGAGCAATACCACACAAGCCACAAGAACAGCAACCAAGGTAGTTGAATCTCTCTTGCACAGAAGCATTTTCCTTGACAAATTCTTCAACTAACACAGAATTCTCACAGGAAAACCAGAACATACAGATGAATTCCAGGCTCTGTAGATCAGCAATGAGAATCTCCAATCCGGATCGAGATCTAAGTTCTTCCTTTGTGAAACTGTTTGAGAAAAAGCTAGAGGTAAGCTCTTTTTTGCCTTAAAAGTTAAGAGCTTTCCTCCATGATTATCGCTTTGATATGAAATGAAAAGAACATCATTGATCATCTGTAACTCAACGCATTAGTTTAATCTTTTGGAAGCAACCGGGTTTTGGGAAAGTTTGGAAACGGTCGAAGGTCAAAGGGGGGCTTGAGGAAGAAGGGTCAAAATTTTCATGCTGAAAATGGAGAAAGAAGCCATTGATGAATTCTCCACGTTGACAAAAACGAGCAGCTTCTGAGAGGTAACAGTGTAAATATAAAATTGTTTTAGACTGCAACCGAGATATAGCGATCTGAATGGAATGGCATGTGGAATCTTTTCAACTTTAAAATGATTATTTTATGTATCCACTACCTTGAAATTTTTTGTTTTTATGAGTGGTTGTTGGGCCCACATCGGAAAGTGATTTGAATAAATGGTTTGTTTATGTGGGTTTCAGATTTGGTCTGAATTCTTTCAAAAGATTGATGTTTTCATCAACTGCTTTGGATTTGGGAATTTTTTTTTTTTTATTATTATATCTTTTACTTGGACTGTCATGTCCCATGGATTGAGGAGTGAGGAGGATAACAAACCACCCTTTATTAGGATTTGAAACCCTTCTCCCAGTAGACACCTTTTAAAATCTTGAAGGGAAGTTCGAAAGGGAAAGCCCAAAAAGAACAATATCTGCTAGCGATGGATCTGAGGCATTATAGTATCTTCGGGCCGTTTGAATACAGCTAAGACATATACTTTCGACTAAGAGTTTAAAAGTTCGAAACTCTATTCTAGTTGTTGATTTCTTGAGCTGAGAGTACTTGTTTTATGTCGATTGAGCTTTGTTTGTTTTTTGAAAAGTTATTATTTGACAGTGATCACATACCCGTATGATTTAATGGTCGAGAGTATTTGCTTTATGTCGATTGAGCTTTGTTTGTTTTCTGAAAAATTATTCTTTGACAATGATCACATACCCGTATGATTTAGTATTTTACCGGTTATCTTGACAGTTAAATGTACTGAGGTCTACAATTGTTCAGTGAGAATGGTCGAGATACATGCACTTTCAAACTTTCATGCATAAGAACAAGGATCGGATAAGAGAACGGTATGAATGTTTTATGGAGTTGTTCATAATATACTATTAGTGTTTCTCAAATTATCATAAATATTCGTACGGGTCATTTAAGTGTTAGGCTAGACTTCTTTTTAATTCAATACATCAAAATAGATATAAATGTGATCATTCTTGTTGACTTAAATATGAAATCTTAGGCTCGGTTTAATAATTATTTTATTTTTGTTTTTCATCATTTTTTTAAACAAAAAATCAAATAATTATCTAACATGATTTTAATACGAGAATATTGAAACTTGCAATTATATGTATAAATTTAGAAATTAAAATAAGATTTAAATCATAAAACATTACATGTTATTATAAAAAGAATTAATATTTGAATATAAATCATATTAAGGTTATTTTCATATATAATGTGACAAAGAACTCTGTTATTTTTATTCTATAAAAAAAATCGTATTTTTCTCCTCTCTATCCTCAAAATGACAATTTATTATATATTTCAAATATTTTAAAAATAAATAAATTGTTCAACTTTAAAGAATTTTCAAATTAGAACTGTTCATGAACAAACAATTGACCTTTTATATTTATTTTATTTGCATCTGTATAATTTTTAAATATATATATATATATATATTTTTTTTTTTTAATTTTCATAAATACTTTTCTTGATACTTCAGGATAAATGTTTCCAAATTCAATTACAAATTTGATTAATATAAGAAATATAAGTCATTGTTATATTGATGCCATAGAAAATTTTAATTAAAAAAAGAAAAAAAACTTAACCACGACATTTAAAAAATGGCTAAATAATATAAAATATTCCTTTAATTACGCTCCAAGACTTTGAAAAGTTTCATTTTTTTAGTTTAACGACCTTTAGAGATCGAGAGATTCGAACCTTTGACATTTTTGCCAAGTACGTGACAATTATTACTGAGTTCTCCTCACTTTATCAAAAATTTTCATTTCTACCCTTAAATTTAAATACTATTCCAAAAATGCCCTTGAATTTATTTGATGAGACGATTTGAGACTTACCTACTAAAAGGTAACTTTTTTTTACTTTTGCTCCAAAAAAAAAAATAGCCAACAATTTTGGACAAACAACAATTGTTTCTCGCGAAACAATTGACACAAGATGTTTAACATCTGCTACCATTTCTTTTGTCGATTCTGGTTTGACTTTGCTTAAACACAAGAATTTTCAAATTAGATTAACTTTTTTCTTTTTTTACTAAAAGACACAAGATATTGTTTCTCGGGCCTCGGTGGGATGAGAAAAGAGGTGAAATGGAAAGACACGTACAGGTATAGCACTAACATATACTTTTTCCGTTAAACATTTTTTTTCAGTACTTCGTTGAAAAGATCGATGAAAATTCGAGACAACCCTCAACATCTCCCACCGATCCATTGAACCTCATGGGTATAAATGAAATTTCCTATAAAAAAAAGTAAAAAAAAAAAAAAAAAAAAAAATCAAAAGTTAATTTTTTTTAGGTTAGTTTGGATTTTAGATGCAAATTCCAAGTTCCCGCCATCTGTTTGTAAGATCCCTTTTGTTTTTTTTTAATCTTCTTCGTCCTCGCAGCCGGCATTATACACACAACCGTCGACTGGACTTGCAGGCCGCTCCTATGGACCGGTGATCAGACATGGTGGCTCGTCCTTACTGCTTTCCTCTCGCAACCCTTCTATTATGTCCCGCTGCTTCGTCCACATTCATAGAAGAAAAGTAGTCGCTTATGGTCATAGCCTTGTTCTCACCTCCTCGCGCTCTGCTTCTTCAATTCCACATTCTCACCATGACCCTCTTTTCTTCAAACCCATTAGCAACCCTCTTCCTCCGTCTTCAATCCCGTTGCAAATCTTGGTGGATCAGTACAAATCATCTCAACTTCACTCCAATCCTGTACAACGTGATGAAAAGGTTGAGTCTCTCGTTCGGCGGTACCGGGATTCTTGCTGCCCAAAAGATGCGGACGAGTTCCATTTGCAGGTTTTCAAAAATGGGTTCGTTAATGATTTGTTTTTGTGTAATACCCTTATTAATGTTTATGCTAGAGTTGGTGATTTGGGTTCCGCCCGGAAGGTGTTCGACGAAATGCTCCTTAGGAACTCGGTCACTTGGTCTTGTTTGATATCAGGGTATACTCAAAACAGAATGCCAAATGAGGCTTGTGGGCTCTTTATGAGAATGGTTGCTGATAATTTTATGCCTAATCACTATTCTTTTAGCAGCGCCATTCGAGCTTGCCAAGACTGTGGCGAGTATGGTTTGAAATTTGGGATGCAAATTCATGGGTTGATGTCGAAAACTCAGTATTGCACTGATGTTACGACAAGTAATGTTTTGATATCGATGTATGGAAGTGTTGTGGGCATGGTTGATTATGCCCGTCGTGTTTTTGATAGCATATGGCCCAGAAACTTGATATCTTGGAACTCTATGATTTCTGTATATTGCCAAAGGGGAGATGCAATTTCTGCATTTGTAATCTTTTCAACTGTGCAGAAGGAAGTCATGGGAGATCGTCTCAGACCAAATGAGTATACCTTTGGTAGTTTAATATCTGCTACCATTTCTTTTGTCGATTCTGGTTTGACTTTGCTTAAACAGATGCTGAGCAGGGTGGAAAAATCTGGTTTCTCTCATGATTTATATGTAGGTAGTGCTTTGGTTAGTGGGTTTGCAAAGTTCGGGTCGATCAATTATGCCAAGGATATTTTTCAGCGGATGAGTTATAGAAATGCAGTATCTATGAATGGTTTGATAATTGGACTGGTTAGACAGAGTAGAGGTGAAGAAGCAGTTGAACTTTTCGCGGAGATGAAGGATTCGGTTGAAATAAACCTTGATTCTTATGTGATTCTTTTGACTGCCTTTCCTGAGTTCTGTGTTCTGGAAGATGGGAAGAGGAAGGGAAGTGAGGTTCATGCATACCTCATCCGAACAGGCTTACTCAATGCTAAGATTGCAATTGGGAATGGCCTCATAAATATGTATGCTAAATGTGGAGCTATCAATGATGCTTCTACAGTTTTTAGGCTCATGGACAATAAGGATTCAGTCACGTGGAACTCTATGATTACCGGTCTGGACCAAAACGAACACTTTTTAGATGCAGTTGAAACTTTTCAAGAGATGAGGAGAACAGGATTATTTCCTTCAAATTTCACGATGATTAGTGCTTTAAGTTCCTCTACAAGCTTAGGATGGATCAGGGTTGGAGAACAGTTACATTGTGAAGGACTTAAACTGGGGCTTGATTTGGATGTTTCTGTTTCAAATGCTCTTTTAGCTTTGTATGGTGAGACTGGGTCTGTGGAGGAATGCCAGAAAGCTTTCTCCTTGATGCTCGAATACGATCAAGTTTCATGGAACTCTTTGATTGGAGCTTTAGCAGATTCAGAGTCATCATTGCTTGAAGCTGTGAAAAATTTCCTGGTCATGATGCGGGCGGGATGGCGTCCAAATAGAGTAACCTTCATTAGCATACTTGCCGCAGTATCTTCTCTTTCACTTCATGCACTGGGCAAGCAGATTCATGGTTTAGTCTTAAAGCATAATGTTGCAGCTGACACTGCTATAGAGAATGCACTTTTGGCTTGCTATGGGAAATGTGGAGATATGAGGGACTGCGAGAGTATCTTTTCTAGAATGTCCAATAGACGGGATGAAGTGAGTTGGAATTCCATGATTTCGGGTTATATACATAATGAGCTCTTGCCCAAAGCCATGGACATGGTCTGGTTTATGACGCAGAGAGGCCAGAGATTGGATGGTTTCACCTTTGCAACTGTGCTTAGTGCTTGTGCAACCATTGCAACCTTAGAGTGCGGCATGGAAGTCCATGGATGCAGCATAAGAGCTTGTTTAGAATCCGATGTTGTTGTTGGAAGTGCACTTGTAGATATGTATGCAAAATGTGGAAGAATAGATTATGCTTCAAGGTTCTTTGAACTGATGCCTGCAAGAAACTTATATTCCTGGAACTCCATGATTTCGGGGTATTCACGTCATGGACACGGAAGAAAAGCGTTGGATCTTTTCGCCCGAATGAAGTTACATGGTCCACTCCCAGATCATGTCACTTTTGTTGGAGTTCTCTCTGCATGTAGTCATGTAGGCTTAGTCAATGAAGGGTTCCGTCATTTTGATTCAATGAGTGAAGTATACGGATTAGCTCCCCGCATGGAGCACTTTTCATGTATGGTGGACCTTCTGGGTCGCGCCGGAGAGCTAAACAAGGTGGAGGATTTCCTCAACAAGATGCCAGTGAAGCCTAACATTCTAATATGGAGGACAGTCTTAGGGGCATGTTCCAGAGCCAATGGTCGCAACACAGCACTCGGGAGGAGAGCAGCCGAAATGCTGCTGGAAATGGAACCAAGGAATGCAGTGAACTATGTCCTTCTCTCAAACATGTATGCTTCAGGTGGGAAGTGGGAAGATGTGGCGAAAACGAGGGTGGCAATGAGGAAGGCGTTTGTGAAGAAGGAAGCAGGATGTAGTTGGGTGACAATGAAAGATGGCGTTCATGTGTTTGTTGCAGGAGACAAATCACACCCTGAAAAGGACTTAATATATGAAAAACTGAAGGAACTGAATACGAAAATGAGGCAAGCCGGGTATGTACCGGAGACTAGATTCGCACTTTATGACCTTGAAGGGGAGAACAAGGAGGAGCTTCTGAGCTATCACAGTGAGAAGATTGCAGTTGCTTTTGTTCTAACTCGTCCATCAAAAATGCCTATAAGAATAATGAAGAATCTCAGAGTTTGTGGGGATTGCCACTCTGCTTTCAAATACATTTCAGAAATCGTTGGAAGGCAGATAGTTCTGAGAGATTCAAATAGATTTCATCACTTCGAGAATGGCCAATGTTCATGTGGGGATTATTGGTAGTTCGATAATTTGTTGTTTCCGAATGAAAAACAGTGTTTCAAGGTACTGAAGGACTAACTAAACTCAAAATTATGAAAAACAGTCTACTGATTCTTGATCCTCTGTGAACTGTGAATTCTTCAAATTTTGCTTCCATTAGTTTGTTTCCCATTAGTGTTATGGAAATTCAACCTGATGCTCGAGGGAATTTGTTAAATTGCATTGAGGAGGGCCTGTAAGTTGCACATCTTGAGCAATGCCTTTGCTGCTGTTATTGCATTTTGTCTTACAGGTGCTGTTCGATGCTCAGTCTGGGGACTATGCTACAATTTCTTTTCATTTGAATCTCTTCTATCAAGTAGGTTGTGCTCTGAAAGTTCATATTCATTTTTTTTATCTGTTTGCTTGTTAAATTTCATGTAACAGCCCAATGCCACCGTTATTAGATATTATTCTCTTTGGGTTTTCCCTTCAAGATGTTCTCTTAAACCTTCAAAGTGCATCTATTAGGGAGATGTTTCGACATCCTTATAAAGAATGCTTTGTTTCCCCCTCCAACCAACTTGGGATCCAAAATCCACCCCCTTCAGGGCTCAGCATCCTCGATCGGGGAGGAAAACAAAGCAATCTTTATAAAGGTGTGGAAACCTCCTCCTAACAGACACATTTTGAAAACCTTGAGGAGAAGCCCGAAAGAGAAAACTCAAAGAAGACAATATCTGTCAATGGTGGGCTTAGGCCGTTACAATTATCTTTCCTGTTCTACATTAATTTGCTTTGATTTTCAGTTGCATTTGCTTAACGAACCGAGTTGGTTCGATTCATCATTCTACTTTGATTTACAACTTAGGCTGCTGGTTTAGTTCCTCTATATGAATGATCAGATAAACTGTGGCGAAGGGTGCTTGCTAGACACTGATTGGGACTGAAAGTTTCCATCACAATTCTGTAAGCACTCATTTGTTTTCTGAAAACATTCCTTTAGAGAGACCAATGGAAAAACACTTATTCTTTCTGTCTGTTGTTTGTCAGCAACTTTACTGACCTCATGAATTTGTAGGCCCCCCCTGAGAGAAGTGGATCTAATGCTGCTGCTGAAACTCAATGTCCCCCATACTCGCAGAGCAGGTGTTTGGGCTGTATGGTTCCCAAGAAACATCTCATTGTGGAGGTATGGATTCCTTGTTACCCCCATGTTCTCATATCATTTTTCAAGTAGATTGTGCTCCTCCACAGGACAAGCAATTGAGTGGCTGTTAATGGTATGGTTGTTAAGCATGCAGCTAAGGCATAATGTTGTTTTGTCAGATCCTCTGATAATAATATGTTTGATACTTGTTTGTTTTGTGTTCTTAAACAACATATGTTTGGTAGATTGGGAAGAGATTGAGATTTGATTCCCTTTCTTATTCTAATTTTCATAGGTTTCTGAATGATTGGGAGGAAAGTCTTCCATTTTGTTTATTTGATCTCTTTACTTTTTAAAAAAAAAACGTCTATGAGGCGGTTGAACTTTCAGCTTTGTTTTCCGTAAGTCTTTGAACGTTAAACAGTGTCTTGTAGGTTCTTGTGACATCGTTTGATAACCATTTGATTTTGGTTTTTGGGTTTTAAACATGGCTTCCACCCTGAAAACTAAAATAAGTCATTTTGTTTTAGGTTTTGACAAAGAACTCAAATATTGTCGTCTTAAGAAAAACGAGCATATTTTCAAAAACAAAATAATTATGGGGATTTAAACTTTCAATTTTGCATTTAGCCGATCTTTTTTAAGTTTCCTGTAAATTTGATATTTTAAATTACAAAAAAGTAAGATGCATGTCGGATATCGTGGATTAGCCGATCCAATTCTCGTATGTGGATAAATACTCTCGAATTATTATAAATCTCAAAAGATGAGATGATTTCGATGAGATCATCAAAGAGTTTGAAAATCTTTTTTCACAAACTTTAGTTATTCCTTTGAGCCAACGTTGTACAAAGGGAGGATAATGTGCCAACTCATTATGCTCTCAAGACATCCTCACTTCCCCAACATATTCCTTGTGGCTGACCCTACCTGCCTCCCATTGCACACCCTTTTGTCTATGGAGGCAAAATAAACCTTTTGTCTTTTTCTTTAATTCATATCCATATAGCACAACCATTTCTTTTTAACGTGCTCACTCGATAACTATTCGTCGAAAGCGTGCATTTTCGTAAATGATTTTTTTTTACTTCCTCTTTTCAACAATCAAGGTATCATCGAGATTCATGATCATTGACAATTGAATAGGTCATTAATGAGTTCATCCACAATTACACGAACACAGTAACTCTACCCGACATGTTGTATGACCTTTATACCATCAAGCTTGGAAAATCATGTGTGGTAAGAAAAAGACCTAAAATAAGGACCAAAGACCAAACCAAAAGTCTCTACTTGAGTTAGAGCCATTTATTACAAATTTGATTTTTATTTTTATTTTTTCATTTTTTATTGAACAACTTTTTTAAACATTATTTTTATCGAACTTATCTCTAAAATATGTATTTACTCGACTACATGTTAGAGGTAACCCAACAACTATATACTTTAATTCTGATGATGTAAGTGTTTAATAATTAAAGTTCAACCGAACAAAACCCAACTTAAAATTTAGTCAGTATTTATAGTTACGTTTGTTTGATAACCATTTTATTTTATTTTTAGCTAAAGACTCTTGGAACGACAATAAATAATATTTTATTTAAGTTAATATTAATGTCATGCTAATTATTTTTCTCCCTAAATGGATTCTAAGTTACAAAACAAGCACTTGCTGTGATTCAAGCTTGATTCCAGCCTTCATTTTTCTAATGAATTCATCACATTTCTTATTCAATTCCTCTTTGCTCAATGCCCCAACTTCTTCTTCTTCGTCGTCGTTATCGTCGTCATCCTCTGCCATCGATCTTTCACTTTCTTCATCTTATTGAATCAACCCATTCCCCCTTTCTTCTCTATCTTCAACTTTGCTCTCAATTTTGCTGCTGCCATCCGCCATGGCAGCCTCTAGAGCTTCAGCTCCCCTGGTGGCTCCGCTGCTGTGTTGGTCGCCGGAGCAGTTGATAAGACCGGAGTTTCGAACAATGAAGGCAAGGAGGCCATTGCAGAGCAAGAAAATGTAGTTCTTGTGGGCTGTTGCAGAGATATAAAGGTTGAAAGAGTGGAGGAAAGGGAGAAGAGATGAGTAAAACACCATTGCAGAGAGCAGAGAAGCTGAGATCAAAAGCTTCATTGTGGGAATTTTTGATGATTTTGGGCAATTGGGTCAACTGGGTTCTTCAAAATTTTCACAAAGATTCAATCTTTTTGTTTCAAAAATGCTTTCTTTTTGCTCTATTTATAATGAATTGTGGAGCCCTGTGTGAACATATGAAACTGTGAAATGACGATTTTGCCCTTTTCCTTGTGGGGTGGTGTTCAATGATTTAGGGGTAATTTGGGTTTTGAGTCTGTCAACTTTTTATTTTATTTTATTAAGAAGACTTTGACAGATGACTTGTTAATTTTCACAAAGGAATGCTTTTGTTTTATGATGAACACAAGGAGACTTTCCATGTGACCTCTGTGTTTGAAAATTATGATGTAATTTAAGGTTTAGCACGAATTGTAATGGGTAGCAAAAATACACAGAGAGAAGGCCATGGGTCGAGAACGGGAATTCAATTCTCTGAGACCTAATTTACTATTGTTTCTTCATAGCTTAGTAGTAGAGCAGTCAGCTACGCATATCACAGTTCGTAAATCTTATTTACGTTTTTTATTATTCCAATTTTACCCTTATTGGTATACTAGCATGTATATCAATGGTATATATATGTACTTTATGAAATACATCAATTCGATTTGGACACCAGACAAGTCTATCTTATCGAGTTATGCACGGTTAGATAACTAAGCTTATGATGTAAATAGGAACGACTTCATAAAACAAATATCTTATCGATTTGACCACCAAATGGAGGAACTACACGATATCTAAATTTTAGCTCATGCCGTTTACTCTCGATCAAGATGTCAAAAGTTCAAATCTGCTCCAAAGCACCTCACAACAAAAGGGTTTCCTTGTTAATAATACGTTCATAGAGTCCAAGCAACCTCGTGGACAACACGAATAGGAGGCACAAAAGTATTGGTCCAAAACATCTTAAAATTTGATCGAAACCAAGATTTAATGAATAAAATGTCGTGTTTCATGTTTTTATAGCTGTAATAAATAAATAAATATAATTGTTGGTGGATATTATTTTTGTGAATGATAATATTTGATTGATATATGTGGCATTTAATTGCTAGGTTAAACATCTTTATCAAAATTTTATATTTTTTCTATTTAATTACATAATTATATTTTTTAAGGTTAAATTATATTACAAAATTATAAGGTTAAATTATAAATTTATTTTATTATTATTTTTTAAAATTAAATTTATAAATATAAGTAAATATATATTAGCTTTGGATTTTTGAAGGGTCCTCTCTCTCTATCCCCTTCTTTCCTCAAGCCCATCTTTTGAATTGGCCCATTGGGCTTCTTCTCTCACAACCTACTTATATTTACTCCTTTTGCCATTCTTCTAGCTCGTGTCGGGTTTTAATTTGGTCTCTATAATTTTATTAAGTAATTAACTACGTACTATGACTTTATTATGAATTGACGGTTGAGGGTTGATGATGTCATTTACGGCACAGTATCCGTAAATGACATGGCATGGGCACGGGAGGACGAATGTCTCAATAGAACCCAAATAGATGGATGTTTGGGATGTCTCGATGAGATGAGCGACACGCGGGCCCGTTCTCAATGACATGACCGAGTGAGTTGCAATGGCTGACGACAGCCCAAGACTAGAGATGCGTCAAGACATATGGACAATGTCGATGGAGATCGAGATGACGAGAACAAACACGACGTCGTATCGAGACACCTTTGCTCCGAGTAGAGGCAAAGTCGAGCCAAATGACTTGGCCTAGTGTAAAGGCAAGTCGAATGTGTCGCAGATAATTGAACGTACACGCGCAGATGGCGTGTGTGGTCGAACAAGCTTGAAATTCGCACAAACGATGTTCGATTGGCTTACACTCAAAACGTCTAATTTTGTTTTAAATATTATATTTATTTTTCTTTTTTTTTATTTAGGTTTTAGTTTATTATAATATATATATATATATAGTAAAATATAGGAACACAATAACAAATTTATAGGTGTATTTCACTAAAGTAATGATATTAATAATAAATAATATATATATATATTTTATCAATTATTAAAAAAATCTCAAACCAATTGATGCATTCTTATTGTTTGTATTATAGGAGGCATTAATGATGATACAAAAGACCATAAATGTGGGTTCAAGCTCCATACTTTCAACCTATTATATATATATATATATATTATAGTTTCTTGAATAAAAAAACTATATATTATAATCGATATACTTAAACCTTAATTATGATAATCTATATTTTCTTGAATAAAAAAACTATATATTATAATCGATATACTTAAACCTTAATTATGATATGATCCTTATCTTTATATAAAAGCATAGTATATGCTCCTATTTTTTAACCAAAGTTTATTGCACATTCTTACTAATGGTAAAGTATAAAGAATTTAATATGTCGAATCGTTTGTAGTTATACTTTATTAGGAATCATAAAAATTCACCGAGCATGATTAGGTGCCTTTAAAAACCAGAACTTAATTTTATGTTCTTCGGCCAATGTAGTTCGACCTACACGACCAGTATAAAATGTTATGTAAGGAAACATATTCACTTTATCTACATAAATAGCTTATCGTGACTGATTTTTGCTATACTTTAATAGCACCCGAGCGAAAATAAGACTAAAGTCAAACAACATAAACCTAAAATCTAAAAAAGTACGCATTTAATTTGCATGGAATATTGAAAACCATAGCACAAAAAGCTTATGTTTAATTTTATAATAAGGTTAATTCCAAAACATATATAATAATTACCTCTCAAAGACTCAAATGGTAAAAATCTGTAAAAAAGGTAAAAAAAAGTAATATTCTTTATTATTATTATTATCCATGAAAGAAGTAAAAATTGCATTACAAATGAGATAATATAAACCATAATTAATTTATAGTTAATGAAATAATAGAAATTAAAAAAGAGGAAAATAATTATTAAGCTACATTATTGATTTTTAGTTAAAAAAAACAATAAAATTAATATTAAATTATGTGTTTTCAGTTTTTTAATTATAATCTAAAAATGCAAAAATAAAATTATTATTATTTTTTTTTTATAAAAAAGAGGAAATGTGAAATTATATTACTATAAATTAAAAAAAAAAAATGGCGCATGTTAGCAGG
This sequence comes from Cucurbita maxima, assembly GCF_002738345.1. Taxonomy (NCBI): domain Eukaryota; kingdom Viridiplantae; phylum Streptophyta; class Magnoliopsida; order Cucurbitales; family Cucurbitaceae; genus Cucurbita; species Cucurbita maxima. Next base: position 4,346,391 of record NW_019272027.1, read on the forward strand.
ACGCACCATTAAATAGCATATTACAATTCCATTTTACAAGATTATATTTCCATTTTTATTATTATTACAACATTACACTAATTTTTATTTTCTCTTTCTAATTTTTCCGACCGGCGATCGAGGGCCTCCATCTCCAAATTCGTCGCCGCCGCATCTCCGGAGGCAGAGCCGGCTCCGAACCGGATCTAAATCTTCCATGTCCGACTTTCAGATTTCTTCAATTTTATGAACCCTAATTTACTCGTCTGTGAACTTGCAGTTACATTTTCCCCTATTTTTATTTTTTATTTTGAAAAAAGGGAAACCTAATTTTTAGGGGAATTTCTTCTGGTTTTCGCGGGAGGAAGTTCGTTTGAGTGAGTTAGTGCCTCTGGTACAGTGAGATTTGCCTACAGGTGAGCTAAGTTTCGCTCGATGTTCGAAGTACACGTGGCGATCTGGATAGTTACTACCTCCATTTTCTTGCTCGGATTTCAGTGAGCTTCTTTTAGGTATTTCTTTTTTTGGCTTTATCGTTCTTTTTTAATTTCAAGGGATAAAGTATTTGTTGCGTATGGATTTTCATTTTACATGTGCTATGGGTTTTGATTTAATAATTGAGCTGAATCTTGTGCCTTCTTGTTCATACGGATTTGTTGCGAAATGGGGTTTCTGATTTTGGTTTGAAGTGTTTGAATGTTGAAGAAACTGAAGATGGTGATGGAATGTTGAGATTTTTTGTTGCGGCTGTACTCTGACTACTGAGAATTGAAAATGTCTATGTTGTCGAACTGTTTGAGATTGGGACTGGTTGATTCTTTTACTTCAAAGATCGAGATTCTTGAGGCTTTGATTTTTTTTTTCCTTTTTTGCAGTATACTGTTGCTAGATGCTAAACTAGCATGAATTTCCCGTTCAAGATCTGTCTTCTATTTCCCTTTCTTCATGTTAATTACTGTAATGTTCAAAAACTCTGCAGGAATTGTTCGCTTTTTCAAGCTAATTCCCGTGGGAACGTTGACATTTGTGGCAATTATTAGGGAACGTGGAAATGTGTATATGTTTAAGAATGTGGCTTCATGAGCTGTTAAGAACAACTCACTGGTCGTAGTTTTTGTCTTGAAGTGTTTTTGGTCTGTCACTGATTTAGATTTGTAAATGGAAGTAAACAAAGAGGAGGCCCTTAAAGCAAAAGTGGTTGCTGAGAAGCGTTTCGTGAAGCGAGACTTCAATGGTGCAAAGAATTATGCATTGAAGGCCAAAACTTTGTTCCCAGAGCTGGAAGGGATATCTCAAATGGTGTCAACTTTTGATGTTTACATTGCCTCTGAGACTATGTGTAATGGTGAAGTGGACTATTATTCTATTCTAGGATTGAAGCCTTCTGCGAACAAAGATGCTATTAAAAAACAGTACAAGAAGATGGCTGTGTTGCTTCATCCCGACAAGAATAAGACTGTCGGGGCTGACGGAGCTTTTAAGCTTGTTTCTGAAGCATGGGCTCTACTTTCTGATAATTCCAAGAGAAATGCGTATGATATCAAGAGAACCACTCAATTGGCATCTGCTGTTAGCCAACCGAACTTATCTTCACCTCATGCTTCTGCGGCTACGAGTTTTAACAACTATACCAACCTGTCCATGTCGCACAGTAGACTCGATACCTTTTGGACTGTTTGCACCTCTTGTAAAGTTCAGTATGAGTATCTCCGTAAATATGTGAACAAGAAACTTCGGTGCAAGAATTGCCGTGGCGTTTTCATTGCTGTGGAAACAGGAGCTGCCCCTGTGAATGGTTCTTTTCCTTACTGCAACTGGTCAAATGTTGCGGGTAATCGATATGGAAGTCATGGATTTGAGGGAGTTACGTATATCCCAGGAGATACTAGCTTTTATACTGGACATGGATATGAGTATGTTTCGAATGTGTCGTTTCAGTGGAACTCGTCATCTGCATTCTACACACAAACCTTGGGCCCGAATGGGCCGGGTTCAGTACCTGTTGATAATCTTGGTCAAACAAATGGGCATTTCAGTTCATCAGGAGTGAAAGAAAAGGCAAGAGTCAACGGGAAGCGCCCTACAAAAAACAAGGTGGCTAATATGAATGCAAGCATACCCTCTAGCTGTCATGAGATCTTGGGATCAGATAGCAATGGAGCTGATAAGAGAAGGAAGGTTGTTGCAGAAGCCAGTTTGAGAAATGGTTATGTGGAGAAGGGACCATTGGCTGCTTCAGATTCAGGAGTAGCTAATGGAAATGCCACTGTTATGCCTGAGCCTTTAGTTTGCTCCTCTCCAACTGAGCTTTCAGCTAAGCGCTCCCCTGTCCCTCCGGCATTCGACGCCAGAAAGCTGCTAATTGAGAAGGCAAGGACTGTAATTCGCCAGAAATTGGAAGAGATAAGGATTTCTTCAGCCACTGCTTCTCTTGAGAAATCAAAAACGGGATCTCAAGTTGGATTGGTTGGAAAGACTGGACGGGCACCGAAAACTACTAATACCGACGTATCCGGGCGTAGGTTAGACAAAGATAAAGCTGGACCAGTCTCAATTAACGTACCTGATTCTGACTTCCACGATTTTGACAAAGATCGATCAGAGGAATGCTTCAAGGCAAAGCAAATATGGGCTCTTTACGATGAAGAAGACGGCATGCCTCGCTTGTACTGTCTGATTCGCGAGATCATCTCTGTTAAACCATTTAAGATTCATATCAGTTACTTAAACTCCAAAACTGATACGGAATTCGGCTCAGTCAACTGGTTGGAGTACGGGTTTACGAAGTCCTGTGGAAATTTTCGTGCTTGGCACTCTGATGTTATTGAACATATCAACATCTTCTCTCATGTCTTAAGCCGCGAAAAGGCTGGTAGGGGAGGCTGCATTCGGATATATCCAAGAAATGGAGACATTTGGGCTGTTTATCGAAACTGGTCATCAAACTGGGACAGATCAACCCCTGATGAAGTGAGGCACCGATATGAAATGGTGGAAGTTCTTGATGATTACTCTGAAGAGCTTGGTGTCTGTGTGTGCCCCCTTGTGAAACTAACTGGATTCAAGACGGTTTATCAAAGAAATACAGACAAAGATGCCATTCGTTGGATTCCCAGGAAAGAAATGCTACGATTTTCACACCAGGTACCTTCTTATTTACTAAAGGGAGAAACAAGTACATTACCTGAACATTGTTGGGATCTCGATCCGGCCGCCACTCCCGACGAACTGCTCCACACTGCCACAGAAAATGAAGGGTTAACTGAAACCCAATTGAGTTGAGTTGAGTTGAGCAGGAGAACGACGACGACGACGAAGACGATGATAATGGGTGGGAGTCGATCTGAGCAGTCTTAACCAAAGTTAGGTCTAACTGTACAAACATGTCTCATGAGTTTGGCCAAATGCCATTACAGACAAGGTGAGAAACCTACAGATGATTTGGATAATGTCTGCTGATTTGCTTCTATGACGACGAATTTAGCTTCAAGTAAATGCTTTCTATCTCTATCTGGTCGTAATCTTAAAGGAGCACTTGAAAAATTTTCGTTGGCTGAGAAACTTTGAGGCATATTATCCTGCACTGCATGCACCACAATACAAGTTATTATGCTACGTTCTTCCCTGCCCTTGTTAATCAGCAGAGCTTTGTTTTTCCTTTTTCCTTCCAGATTAGTTTCTCTTACTTTGTTCTAATGGAAATGAACGAGAACTTGGCTGTTTATTCTCTTGATCTTGTTGTAAAATTTGAAGCTTCAATGCTTTGAAGCCTCATTTCATACGACAAACTACTGATTTTCTAATTTCCCTAATGCTCTCGTGAGATCCTACATTGGTTGAGGAGGAAAACGAAGGAAAACGAAGTACTCTTTATAAGTGTGTGGAAACCTCCAACCTCCCCATTCTCACACAAAGACAATATCTATTAACGGTGGGCTTGGACTGTTACACTCCTAGATTCTCATTCACATATTCAAAACACCATTATCTTACGTCGAGCTAGATTAAATTAAATGTACCGTAATCTATCGAGCCGGGAAATATTAGTCTCTTCGTGTCAAAGCTGGAATGTCGAGTCCCATAGCTACTGTTTAAACAGAAAATCTTAGCTCTTAGCCCCAAGCTTCCATTAGAATGCTTTTTCCCTTGCAGCTACTACGAAGTAACCAGTTCTTCCATTCATTGTATTGCCTAGCCGCAGTTTCAATGGGGGGAAAAAGTCAACTCATTGACCTGTCTGCAATTTGTGGGCAATGAAGTGAATGAAGAGCAAGCAGCAGAAGAGAAAAGAGCCTTTTTCCTCTTCTTTTTGGACCGATATTTCGGGTGTGGACTGCGACATTTCTCAAAGCCGTCATGATTCGCAGAAAAAGAAATAAAGAAAGAAACCTTCACATTTCTCAAAGCCGCTTTCGAACAAGATGAACCCCCACTTCGCTGACACAAAGTCGCGCCGATTTCTGGTAATTTCTTCCTCGATTCTCGTGTTTTTTTTTTTTTTTTTTTTTTTTTTTTTCTTTTTTCTTTTGTAGCTTCGCGATATGAATTCGATTGTGGCTTGATTTCCGGTTTAAACAGGTTGGATTGAAGAGCTTAATTTGTCTGATCTTTCGCTTCTTTCATGTGTTCTTCTTCGATTTGATTTTGAATGTTTGGTTTTTCTTTTCCGTGAAATCAATGTTGTGATTTGTAAAGGATTGGAAAACGGCGTCTCGGTATCATTTGATTCACACGGCGGCTCTCCTTGCGGCCCCCTTCGACCAAGAACCCTAACATTGTAAGTCTTTTCCGTTTTCTCGTTCCTCGAGTTTCTTTACATATATGCGGTCCAATATTGAATAAACGCTTATCAACTTTACATGGAAGCTAATTTTCTTTAAAATGTCGTTTTGTATTATATATATATATATAAATCATTAGAATTTTCTTTGCAAAAACGACCGATAAATTTTTAAAAGTTTTAATGATAACATAACTTTAAAACTCTCTATTAATAAAACTTTTCAAAGTTCAAAAGTATTTTTTTTAATTGAAGTACTAGCATTTTTCATCCGTAAAAGTATTTTAAATTTTTTTTAAGTTAAAGATATTATTGAAACTCTTTTATCAGTTTGAAAAATCTAGGGCTCTTACATATTTTTTAGACCTCTTACAAAAAAACGTACTCCTTAATATTAAAGTTGGATTTGTGATAAGGGTTCAACGTTTAGAGTTTACTAGACCTAGAGTTTGCCCCTAAATATACTACATAATAGTCAATTCAGACTATGTGAATATAATAAAATGGCTCAGAGGGAAGAAGTTCACAAAATCCTAAAATTCAATATTTTTTAATGTTCTTTGGGAGCCAAATATAGTAGAGTCAGATAGTTGTGTCTGAGAATAGTCCAGATGTACGCAAAATGACTCGAACACTTACAAATATAAAAAAAAAATGTGGTGAGGAGACATTAGTGATAGAAGATACGTGTGAAGTAACACCGAGAAAAGTATTCATATTATTTATATTATATACATTTTTTATATGTTACTATTTTAATTCTTCCCAAATTTGAAAAACCAAACATTTCCCAAGATATTGGAGGACAAATCTAACGGCCCACTTGATCAATTGGAGTTTTGGGCTGTCTTGTCTCGGCCCAATAAAAAGGATACTTGTGGCATGTGGACGACCCCACCAATATCTTATACGCCACGTGGCTTAATAATACGCCATAAATAATCTGCATGAGAATCTGGGTTTAAGCAGAAGGACCAATAGGATGCTGCTGACGTGTAGCAATCCTAATCCACTATATCTTTCCATCCCCAATATAACCTCCATTTTCACTACCTTCATCCTCGTCTAAACCCAGCCTTCACCCAAAAATGGCCACCTCTGCTATCCAGCAATCCGCCTTTGCCGGCCAGCCTGCCTTGAAGCAATCCAATGAGCTCGTCCGAAAGGTCGGCGCTTTCGGTGGCAGCCGCTTCACCATGCGGCGGACGGTCAAGAGTGCCCCTCAAAGCATATGGTAAAGCTCCTTCATATATTTACTTTAGCAGTTTGTTGGGAGTGTTTGTTTAGCTCTCTTTTTGTTTGTCAGGATCAGAGGAAGTTAAAACTGTTCTAAAGTTCTGCCCTGATGTGTTTTCTGTATCTTTATGCTAGTATATTTATCTAGTTTTTACCCTGTGATATAAAGTGTCGTGTCTATTCAACTCGTGGGGCTGTCCCCGCAGAGGCTCGTCTCTAACTGGGCGAGCCTGATGAGCCCGACGCAGTTGTGACAGATACACTACCTGTCTTTGGTCATTTGACCTTGGTATTATTTGATCCGGGTTCTATACACTCATTTATCTTTGATGGATTTGTTGAGCTAGCCCATTTAGAGTTGGAACCGTTAGAGCCACCTTGTCCGAGCCACCTTGTCCGTATTCACCCCCTCTGCTCACGAGTTTTTGATGGCTACTCATAGGATTAAGGGGTAGTATAACAGTGTCACGAGTTTTTGATGGCTACACTCATAGGGTTAAGGGAGGTAGTGTAACAGTGTCAAAATGAGTCATAGAAGTCTGATAGTGTTAAACATGCAAGATTCCGATGTCATCTTGGGTATGGACTAGTTAGGCGAGAATCGCGCTCTCATAGATTTGAGGCTTGGATAGTAACTCTCATACTACCGTCCGTTTGAGAAGTTCCTGCAAATTTTAAGCAGTAAATCTCTACTCTCATCCCTACGAAATTGAGAATTTCGTAGAGATAGAGATTGAAATAGGAGGCAGGAACTTCTCCATCTCCGCCTTATGGATTTCTCTTGGTGAATACGATGAACTCGAGAAAAAAAAAAGAAATTTAAGTTTCAATGCAAACGCTTTGTTTTCCCAACAGGTATGGTCCAGATCGCCCAAAATACTTGGGACCCTTCTCTGAACAAACACCATCCTACCTGACTGGAGAGTTCCCAGGTGACTACGGCTGGGACACAGCCGGTCTGTCAGCAGACCCCGAGACCTTCGCCAAGAACCGTGAGCTCGAGGTGATCCACTCCAGATGGGCCATGCTCGGTGCACTAGGCTGTGTCTTCCCTGAAGTCCTTGCAAAGAATGGTGTCAAGTTCGGTGAATCAGTATGGTTCAAGGCCGGTTCTCAGATCTTCTCCGAAGGTGGCCTCGATTACCTTGGCAACCCAAACCTCGTCCACGCTCAGAGCATCCTGGCCATCTGGGCTTGCCAGGTTGTGCTGATGGGGTTCGTGGAAGGCTACCGGGTTGGGGGCGGTCCCCTTGGTGAAGGGCTGGACCCAATCTACCCAGGAGGGGCGTTCGACCCACTGGGATTGGCGGATGACCCAGATGCCTTTGCTGAGTTGAAGGTGAAGGAGCTGAAGAATGGAAGGCTGGCAATGTTCTCCATGTTTGGATTCTTCGTGCAGGCTATTGTCACTGGAAAGGGTCCTATTGAGAATCTGTTCGACCATGTTGCAGACCCTGTTGCCAACAATGCTTGGGCTTATGCCACCAACTTCGTCCCCAGAAAATGAAGAATCGAGCAGCTTTGCCCCTCTCCTTTACAGTCGAGCAGGTTCGGTAGGAAACGACTGTTCTTGACTCCATGAGTGAGCGCTCTGTAATGTCTGTAGTACAAACTTCCTGCAATCAAATTTGTATGATTGAAGTTCAAAGTTGTGTGCTTTATGATGTTTATATAGAATTTCTAATTAGATGAACTGCTACTTGCTTGTTTTAACCAAAATCCAATCCTAGCTAGCCTTGGCCTTAGGCATTAAGAACCCAACTTTTCTTGGGGTCATTGATAACTCGATCTCGAGCAGGTTGATCGTTTAGAAATGATGTGTTTAATGTTGTAAATCTTGTAACAAAGAGCAAACTCAAGTAAAAAACTGTGCACGTGCATTAAGCTTCCACCCGTTTATCAGTTATGCACGCTCCCGACTAGTAGTATTGTTGATACGAGTTACTTGATAGATTAGAGCCAAAACTTTGAACCTACTATAAATACGGTAGATTGTGTTGGGGAAACAAACAAAGGAAGGGACTCGGAAGGTTGGTTGAACACCAAAAGTGTTCGATTAACCGATTTTGAGTATCCAAAAAGTCCTAATTGGGTACGACAAAATAGGCTTCCTGAAATTGAGCAATGCATAATGAGTGAAAACCTCTGCCCAAGTGTGGAGGTGACAAGCTCGGAAGTTGATTTGGCAAGATAAAGGGCTTGGTTAGTTGATTTCAAAAGATTGATTGGGCTCGAGAAGGGGCTTGGTTAATTGATCTTGACAACTTGCAAATCTAAGATGGAGCTCACAATGAGTTTTCGAAAAATTATGGGTAGAATCTAAATGGATAGAATCAAACATAGAAACTCATTTTAAAAACTATCGAGAAAGTCCAAAACAACCGTTCAATGAGATTGATAGTCATCCTAAGGTAAAACCCTAAAAAAATATCATGTCAATCCTTATTAGGTAGATAGATATTTCAATTTTGTGTTTAACGAGTTTAAAAATAATATTGAAACTTTTAGAAGATGTAACAAAAAAAAATATATCTCATAGAATTGAGGGGTTAATAAACAAACCCAAGGATGAATAGCCCATGGGAATCAGTTCTAATTTCCTAAACACCAATGAAACAATAATGCGAGAAATTGTGAATTCAACCCTTTTCTTTGAAGAAAAATTAAACCCTTGTTTTGTTTCATTACCTTCTCAATGATCTAATTTCTTGCCGAAAAGGAGAACTTGGAAACTTTCAGGCCATTGGCGGCTGCGGTTCGAGTTCGGTTGGTTTCCTTTTCTTCCTCTTCTCTCCGCTAGCCTAATTGGAGGCTCGAGCTCTATGGTTCCCCAATGACCACGTCGGCCGCATCGCTGATAATCCCACATCTCTATTTCCTTAATTCCGTCGCCCCATCTCCCAGATCTTTGAAACCTTCAGAAGCTTCACGACTGCCCACAATCCGAAATGTTAAAACCCCACAAAACCCCACCTCGTATTTGCCTCCATAGCCTTATTTCTCTTCTGGGTTCTCACCAATCTCTCAGTTTCTCATCGGAGCCGAACCCTTGTTCAGCCCCTTTACTTTCGCCCGCCGCAGACCCTTTGCTGGAATTGGTATCTAAAATCTCTGACATTCTTTCGCGCCCCAAATGGGAATGGAGTTCAGAGCTTTGCCATTTGAGCCGCAAACTCAAACCCCATCATGTAGTGAAGATCCTCGAAACGCACGAGAACACGGATTCAATCTTGCGCTTCTTTTACTGGGTTTCGAGGAAGCATTTTTTCCAACACGACATGAGCTGCTTCGTTTCGATGCTGAATAGGTTAGTCCAGGATCGTCTCTTTGCGCCTGCTGATCATGTAAGAATTTTAATGATCAAAACATGTAGGAATGAGGGAGAGATTAAGAGGGTAATTCAGTTTTTGAGTGAGATTAATACTAAACATGGTTTTGGTTATACTTTGTATAGTTTTAATACTCTTTTGATTCAGTTGGGCAAGTTTGAAATGGTTGGTTTAGCTCGAGATGTGTATATTGAGATGCTTAACAGTGGGATCAGACCCAGTTTATTGACATTTAATACAATGATAAATATCTTGTGCAAGAAGGGAATGGTTCAAGAAGCAGAGGTGATTATGAGTCATATTTTTCATTATGATGCCGGTCCAGATGCTTTTACATACACATCTTTGATTCTTGGGCATTGTAGAAATCGAAACTTAGATTTGGCCTTCGAAATGTTTGACCGAATGGTGAAAGACGGGCACGATCCAAATTCTGTGACTTATTCAACCCTTATCAATGGACTATGTAATGAAGAGAGGCTAGACGAGGCAATGGATTTGCTTGAGGAAATGGTTGAGAAAGGGATCGAACCAACCGTATATACGTACACCGTTCCAATAGTTTCGTTATGTGATGCTGGTCGTCTTAGTGAGGCAGTAGGGCTTCTAGGAAAAATGAAAAAGAGGGGATGTAGCCCGAATGTTCAAACATTTACAGCTCTAATTAGTGGTTTATCACGAGATGGGAAATTTCAGGTTGCGATTGGCCTATACCACAAGATGTTGGCTGACGGTTTGGTTCCAACAACTGTTACATACAATGCCCTGATTAATCAGTTGTGTGTGGAAGGAAGATTCGAAACCGCCCTCAAGATTTTTCAGTGGATGGAGAGTCGTGGCAGTTTGCCGAATACACGAACATATAACGAAATAATTAAAGGCTTTTGCTCCATGGGTGACATTCAGAAGGCAATGGTTCTCTTTGACAAAATGCTCAAGACTGGTCCTTCCCCAAATGTGATAACTTACAATACACTTATTTATGGATATACCAAGCAGGGTTATATGAACAATGCAATGAGATTGTTAGAAATGATGAAGGGCAATGGATTTAAGCCCGATTCTTGGACTTATACTGAACTGATTTCGGGGTTTTCTAAAGCGGGAAAATTGGATCATGCTTCTTCTCTTTTCAATGAAATGGAGGAACATGGTATTTCCCCGAATCAAGTTACGTATACAGCTTTAATCGATGGATATTTCACTGTCGAAAAAGTGGATGATGCTTTGACATTGTTTGAGAAGATGGTGGAAAGTGGAAATCGTCCAAGTAGTGAAACCTACAATGTGATGATAAGTGGTCTCTCTAAAATTAATCGTCTTTCTGAAGCCGAGAATTTCTGTGGTAAAATGGTGAAGCAAGGCTTGCTCCCGAATGTCATTACCTACACCGCCTTGATTGATGGGCTTTGCAGGAATTGCAGGACGGGTCTTGCATTCAAGATTTTCCATGAAATGGAGAAAAGAAATTATTTACCAAATTTATATACCTATAGTTCCTTAATTTACGGCCTATGCCAAGAAGGTAGGGCCGATGATGCAGAAAGATTACTCGATGAAATGGAGAAGAAAGGATTAACCCCTGATGAGATAACTTTTACGTCTCTTATGGATGGTTTTGTTGCACTTGGCAGAATTGATCATGCATTTCTTCTTTGCAGGCGAATGATTGATGTTGGCTGCAGACCGAATTATCGAACCTTTGGCATATTGCTGAAGGGATTGCAAAAGGAAAGCCAGTTGCTTACGGAAAAAGTTGTAGCCGAACATGAAGTCACGTATACTTGTAGCTCTAATGATAAACATCACAGCACATGCACAATGTACGATCTCCTGGCTAGGTTGTCTTGCTATGGATGCGAGCCAACGGTTGATACGTATACCACTTTAGTGAAAGGCTTGTGTGGAGAGGGAAGATGCAACGAGGCAGATCAGCTTGTTGCAAGCATGAAAGAGAAAGATTTGCAACCTGGTGAAGAAATTTATCTTGCTCTATTGGTTGGCCAATGTAAGAACTTGGAAGTGGAATCTGCTCTTAAAGTCTTCGACTCTATGGTTACAATAGGTTTCGAGCTGCACCTATCAGCTTACAAGGCTCTCATATGTGCGCTTAGCAAAGCGAATTGCAGACAGGAAGCTCAATGTATGTTTCAAACTATGCTCGAGAAGCATTGGAATAGCGATGAGGTTGTCTGGACAGTGTTACTTGATGGGTTACTCAAGGAGGGGGAAATTGATCTAAGTTTGAAACTTCTTCGTGTCATGGAATCGAGAAATTGTACTCTCAATTTCGAGACATACGTTATGTTGGCCAGAGAACTATCTACACTCGATTGCTCGATCGAAATCCCGCAAGTCTCTAAACATTTGGGAAGTGTAAAAGATAAACATTAACTTAAGGTTCGCTTATTTGAACAAGAAGAATGGTCTCAAGCTTCCCATGTAATAATGGACATTGGTCTAATGGGAATTGCAGAGTTTACCTGAGGGCATTTTCGTTCCTGAATGGCTTTATTAACGTGGTAAGTGAAAACATCCATTAACAACCGTTACCAATTTGTGTTCATTGTCTTTTGTTCTTTGATTTTAATGCTTTAGTTTCGATTTTATTCCTCTTATTGAAACGTCTGCTGTAGTACTGTTGCAGAAGAACAAACCATTGATGCGCTTTAGAAGGAGATGATACTGCTCTACAAGTAGCTTCTAAAGGTAGAGTTCGTTTCATCCAGTTGCCGTCCACGATTCGTACTAAGCATCTTTTACCCTTAAATCTATATCGTTTCGTCATGCCATTTGATGAAAACATTGAAAGTCTTTTACGATCTTTAAAGGGGCGGTCTTAGTCGTAGAATTTATGATTTTTGAGGAAGTTCCCAAAAGATGCAGTGGTCAAGCCTCGAGGTAGAAAGAAAGCTTGATGATCGGTTCGAGCCTCTAGGTAGAGTTAGAAAGAAAACTTGATTAATGAATATCTTTTTTATGTCGGGAAGTCTCCACGTGGAGTATTGGGGTGGGTCCTGATTCCATGGATATCTTTTTAATACAAAAATGCCTTTTAGCATCAAGATTCTGAGGATCTCGATGCGTTAAGCTTTAAGATCATCTCTGCAACGATTCCATTGACGATGTTACTTCAGAATCTCTATCTTTCCAGTTTATCTTTTGATTTTCTACTGATAATGGAGAAATGTGTACTGAATATTCTTGCATCTCAATTTTGCAGGGTAAAACTGATAGTTTCTGCACAGTTTTCGATGTTCGATGACTATTAGAACATGAATATCTACCTATACATAATATCGATGCCGTACACCACACGATTTGTTGATTCACTTGATTCTTTCCATTGCCAAACGTCGTACCAACAGAATGCTGCCGTGGAGCAGGTCTATTCCTTCTATATCACTATTATGAGTCATCAATAAATAGTGAAATTGCTTGATTAGCCACAGGATTAATGACCGAACCATAATGTGAGTTTGTTTAGTCCTAGAGTCAAAGCTATTCTTCGAGTGCCTCAATTTTTGGCACTTCCTGAAGGAAGAACATTGAGAAAGAACCGTGAATAAATGTATAACACATTTTCCTGCCCTATGTCTGACCCGAGTATACTTGATTATTTGATATCATTTCACAATCCTTGTTTGATGGTAATGTAACCGCTCAAGCCCACCGCTAATAGTTATTGTCCTCTTTGGGCTTTCCCTTCTAGACTTCCTCTCAAGGTTTTAAAACGCGTTTATTAGGGAGAGGTTTCCACACCCTTACAAAGAATGCTTCGTTCTCCTCCCAATCGATATGGGTTCTCACAATCCACCCCTCTTTAGGACCCTGTGTCCTTGTTGGCACACCGCCTCATGTCCACCTCTCTTCGAGGCTTAGCCTCCGGTGTCTTTTACAACTGTTTTAACACCATTTAACCCAAAGAAAGCAGAATCGAAATTGATTGCCATCATTCAATGGACTCATGTGGCAATGAACAATGAGGGACCTGTTTAGATAATGGGTAATCTTCCTAGTTTCTCCTCAAGAAAAGAAATAAGCATTAGAAACCAGAAGAAAGAGAAAAAAAAGGTTTGAATCAGGTATTATTGTCCTCTTTCTCTTCCTCTCTTTCTCTTTCATGCATTATATGAGGAGGGGGGGCTGATTGAAATCATCTTTAATGCAAAATATTCCTCCTAAACCTTGTCTTCTCTGCAGATTCTCGCCTTCCCCTGGCCCTCTTCACAACCCCATTCAAAATATATGAAAGGAATTGGAAGCGTCCAAAACATTGGTAAATGCTGTTCTAACTCAAGGCTGTTCTAAATGACAAAAAAAATGACACAAACCATTACCTAACCCTTTATTCCTCAACCCTTCCTTCCAAACGCTACCATCCATATCTGGTTTGGACTTGTTACATACATTTGTTTTCCATAAAAAAAAAACCCTTTTCTCTAAAATATTCACCAACCCAACCCTCTCTAGACCAGCCTTTGAACCTCTTGCTGTTTGGATTTTCTTGCAAACCAGCTGATTCTCCTCTGTATGATTATCAATCAGAAAAGACCCCATTTCCCCCCCTACTCTAATGATAAGAGCAATACATTTTAATCCTATAAGTCCCAACTCTATGCACTTCCAGCAGCTTAAACTTCCATTGAAGTGCTCTGCAGATGGGTAGGCACAGTAGTGAAACCACCATGATTGGTACCTCCATAGCTCTCTTACAGGAAAGGTTCAGGCAGTTGCAGAAAGACAAACAAAGGAGAGAGAAGAAGGAGCTTAACCTGTTGTCTGATTCGAATAGAGTCGATACCTCCTCGATAATGCATTTAGAATCCAATAGCTCGTCGACCTCAAGAGATTTGAACCCCGATTCCCTCTCCCTTGGCCTGAACTCATCGAGTGCAGGTAAGCAAATCGATATCCATGAAGCCAGGTTGATGCCTGGAAATTCAGTCATGGGTAGTGGCTTAAGAAGTTGTTTAGATAATCCAGATGTGGATACCACTCTTCATCTATGAACAGTTTCTTCACTTAGTGTTTGTGTTGGTTTATTTGTTGCGCTTCTCTTCCCACTGATAGCTTGTGTGATCAATATGTGTATTGATAATGGTCTGGACATTCTGTGAGTTGTTCTTTTCTTGGTTAATTCTTAGGAATGTGTACCTAATGAGAAAGGGAGAGAAGGGAAGTAATGGAAAGTTTGGTCATTTTTAATCCTCTTCTTTTGGGTCATGAGATTCATTCATATCTGTATGAATATCTAAAAGTTTGTGTCGGTGTGTTGCGACGAGAAGCTTTCCATCTTTGGATATAATATATGAACGAGAAACTGTGAAAGTGTCCCGAATTTTATTTTGTGATTAGTTGTCAAGGCCATTCTTATAGTTTGAGCATCATTTCGAATTTAAATTTTTCTAGTCCTATAATTAAAATTTTCATTTTGGGTTTAATTCGATTTATTCAATATAATTTTAAGTTTTCAAATTGATCCTTAAAAGTGGAATTTTGTTTGAATGTTCGACGAAAAATTGACATAACTTGGAAAAGTTAAGGGTAACATTCAAATTTATCAAAAATTAAGGGTAACCTTCCAACTTTAAACGGAACATGAGTATTATATATTATATAATTTAGTTTTATTTCTTAACTGTGTTTTACTTTGACATCCTTAAGACTTAGCTCATACATTATTGCATCGGATAATTTCAGTGGTGTGGACAAATTCATTGTATACCAGTCTAGCTAACTAGTGTTTTAAGACAACGTTATTGTAGCTCATCTTAAATTTCTAAGTTTAATGCTATACGAACGAATGCTAAAGAAAATCTTGAGAGTTTAAAACATAGTATCACAAATGAACTTTCAATTCGAGTACTGATATCGGTTAAAGAAAAAAACAACAAACTTAGAGATGAAAGCCGTAGATAGACTATCGATAATTTTTTATCCCCTTAATTTCACGATGAATTCAACTAAATTTGAGCTAGAAATAGCTGAATGCAATCAAATTATCCTCCTCCAATTTCCTTTATTTTAGTTTTGTACAGATACACGAATTTATGTTGGAAGTTGAAAGTTGAAGCAAAGATCTGAACTTTCAGAAGAAAATCTTAAATAAATCCAACTTTACCAATCTGAGGGCCTTTCCTCTTATAAACAAAGCTCAAATTTAGACGCATCGTTGAACCCGGCGCTGACCGTATTCGGCCCATTTCTACACGCAAAGACCACGTCTCTGTCTATCTTCTCTGTAGGGGTTCGCTAGTTGAACCTCTGTTCGCCTCCTCTTCGTCTTTCGTTTTCAGGGCTTTGAAATCTGCAAATTACCCTACTGATTATGAAACCCAATTCGACCCTTTTCTGATTTCTCGTCTTTCTCACACCTTTTATCAGCTAAGAATCTCGAATCCGTGGTATAATTGGTGGGTTAGCTCTCTTTTTTCTTTTCTTAGCTTTCTCCTTCTGTATTTGAGTTGGGAAGTTAATGAACTCGCTAGAACTAATGGCGTTTTCTTGTTGATCTTTGGAGTTTCATTTGCTTGTGTTTCTTAGGTATGAACTTGTTGTACGGGCTTGGTTATTCTTGCTAAAACGTTTCTAGTTGTGTTTGAATGCTAGGAGATCTGGGTTTTTTTTGTTCAATTGTAATTAAGTTGTTCTTGATCTAGCTTTAAACTTGGTTTGTTGCTTGTGATTCTATTTCTTTTGGACCTGTGGATATGGTTTTTAGTTGTTTTGGAATCATGAACTGTTTCGTTTCTCTCCTTGAGTACATTGCGGAGAGGGCTTCCCTTTGTAGTTAGCACTGTCTCTGCCTGAACCTGAAATTTAAGTGACTTTTCCGTATGATTCATATGAAATAAATGATCTTATTCCCCATAGTTCTGCGCTTGTGAGCCTCGTCGTGATCGTTTAGCGTTTAGATAGTTCTTATCGTTCCGAACTGTACAAAATCATTAGTGTCTCATCCATGGCAATTAGGAGTTCTTCTTAGAAGTTGCCTACTCGTAAATGTTTAGTGTATGTACGTACTTGTCGAGTGAAGGTTGACGATGGTTATTTATGTTTATTTGTACGCAGTAAGATTAATGGGTGCATCGTCTGGTTCTAACATCCATCACCAGCCTGCATCAAAGATGATTCCTACACGGCAACAGCCACGACCCGAGGAACTACAAACGTCTCTTTCATTAGTTTCCTCGGACCCCCAATTGTCACCTGAAGTACCCAGATCTAATTCAGAACAAGTTCACGATTCTCCTGCTGAGAGTGCTAGTTCTCAGGAAACGTGGCCTATTGGCGATGGAGTGATGGGAAAGAAGATGGAAAATGGAAAGGCAGACAATGACTTTGTTGAACAGTCGGTGATTCATCGTCTTTCTAGTGCTGATAAAATCTCCCTTCGTGACATAGCAAGAGACAGAATTGAGGTAATCGCTGAAAAGATGCATCGCTTACCAGAGAATTTTCTTGAAAATTTGAAGAATGAGCTTCGAACTATTCTTGATGGAAATGGCAGTGCACAACAGAGAGATGAGATTTTTATTCTGCAGAAGCTTGTTCGGCATAGAACGGATTTAACTGTGAAGACCTTAATTAGAGCACATAGAGTGCAGCTTGAAATTTTAGTTGCAATCAATACTGGAATCCAGGCCTTCTTGCATCCAAATATTAGCCTCTCCCAGACTACGCTCATTGAGGTTTATGTGTATAAGAGATGTCGAAATATTGCTTGCCAAAACCAGCTTCCGGCTGATGATTGCGCTTGTGAGATATGTACTAGCCGAAATGGTTTCTGCAATCTCTGCATGTGTGTAATATGTAACAAGTTTGATTTTGAAGTTAACACGTGTCGTTGGATTGGTTGTGATTTGTGCTCTCATTGGTCGCACACCGATTGTGCTATTCGTGATGGAAAGATCTGTGTGGGGTCTTCCGCAAGAATTGGAACTGGACGAACTGAGATGCATTTCAAGTGTCCTGCTTGCCATCGGACATCCGAGCTACTTGGTTGGGTTCGAGATGTTTTTCAACATTGTGCTCCGTCCTGGGAACAGGAGTCTCTCATGAAGGAGCTTGATTTCGTCAGTAGGATCTTTCGCGGAAGTGAGGATCATGGAGGGAGAAAGCTTTTTTGGAAATGTGAAGATCTCAAAGAGAAAATGAAGAGTGGAGTAATGGATTCGACAGCAGCATGCCGAGCAATATTGATGTTTTTTCAAGGTACATCGTCGATATGATCTCTAATCTTTTTTGCCTTGGCTGATGAGAATTCGAATCATTTTCGTGTGCAAGCTAGTGGTAGAGGTGAGCATGATTATTCTTTTACTTAGTTGAAAACGTTAGTTCTATGGATAACATACTTTTTGAATAACTTTTCAAACAAGATAGCTTTAGTCGATATAGCCTGTCTTCGGGATGCTGTTTGTATAGAAGTGTAAAGAAAATTTCCCGGAATTCGCTCCTCGGCATGTCATGAATGACCCGAGATTGATGTAGAGTTCATGGAGCCATCTGCTCCATTTGAGAGGGGATTTTTTGTCCTTCCTTTTTTCTACCCCGATTTGAGTGGTTTTCTAGGCGTGTTTACTCGGTGGCTTTCCATTTCTACTAGTAATAATCATAAAAATCTAATGTGTTTCTTGGTCTTAATGAAGAGAACGAGTCGGACTCTATCAGTAGCCTTGAAAATGGGGAAGGGGGTAGGTTAGCAGCCCCACAGGAAGCATGCAGCCGAATCACTGAAGTGGTGCAGGAGGTTATAAGAAAAATGGAAATTGTTGCAAATGAGAAGATGAGAAGCTGGAAAAAGGCTCGTATGGATGTCGAGGCCTTTAACCGTGAGGTTGAAGATAAGGCCAAGGAAGCAGCTGAGATAAAGCTGGACCGACAGAGAAAGAAGCTACAAATTGAAGAACTCGAGAAAATCGTTAGACTTAAATGTGCAGAAGCTGATATGTTCCAACTTAAGGCCAATGAGGCCAAACGAGAGGCCGAGAGGCTTCAGAGGATTTCTCTTGCCAAAACAGACAAGTCCGAAGAAGATTATGCTAGCAATTACCTAAAACAACGTCTGAACGAGGCCGAGGCCGAGAAGCAGTATTTGCTTGAGAAGATCAAGCTACAAGAAAGCTCAAGAGCTTCACAGAGCAGTGGTGGGGCTGAGGCCTCGCAGATGCTCATGTATTCAAAAATTCAAGATCTGCTCTATAATGCCTCTAAGCCAGATTCAGCTACTAGATGAGAACTTTTCGGGATCAAACCCGGATGAATACTAAGGTTTGAGAGCACGACGATATGTAAATTAAAATGTTCTTAGTTATGTTGTTTTGTTGACTGATAACCTATGAGGCTGTTTCTTACTAGATCTTCAGATACTTATATGGTACATGTAATCAGTCGTTGGCTGCTTCTTTCATGTCGAACTTCTGTCGATTGCTAAGAACAAAACCAAAAGCATAAATGTATTTCATGATGAAGACAACGACAACATTACAGCAAACTACTATGCCTTATTAGAAAGGTTGCTTAAAACAGGAACTACTATCTCGAAAATGACCGACAAAGCTGGGAATTTATTTGAATGAACTAAGCTGCAGGGACGGGCGGCGGATGGATTCAGTGCAGCAGACGGTTCTTCTTCATTGCTGCATACTGTAACGATTTCGCTCCTTTCTTCTCATTCCTCTGAACTATTGTTTCAGCTGAACTCTGCTTTATGTCTGAAAAAGAAGTATTGTCATATGCAATAGTTGTGCTTATACCATGACATCTTATGGCTGAGTTTAAGCACACGTTTGGGGTGACAATTTGTGCATTGTTCATACATACACCCATCTTTCTGCAGTTGGTTATGCTGATCATTCTGTTCGGAATGCTCGATGGAACCAGGCTTCCGTTCGGGAAGTGCAAGAGATTGTTGAGCACTAATCTTGTGGGGATAGAATGACTAAGAACAAATTCTTCTATACGGTCAGGCGAAATAGCAGCTCGAGAAAGTTCCTGGTCAGCAGGCATGAAGAACGTTATATCCGAGTTTAGCAAGTTTTTATGTGAGCTGTTTAGGATCTTGAGTAGTATGACAAAACCATGGTAAGATTTCATTCTCATGTCATCCATGGCTGCTCGCAGGTCGGTTTGGTTGAAAGTCGTCGCCCGAGCATTCCCAACCAAGAAAAGAAGAACAAAAAACCAGGAAGCCATTAGAAAGGTACAGACTCGAAACGAAAAAACTGTCTTTGAGGCACAGATACTGAATTTGGCTTGAGAGTTTTGGTGAATTTATAGGTGGGGAAGCAGGTTTTGGGTACATGAACAAGGTGCATAGCTTGTGTTCTTCATCATACAATTTGAACAGTGACAATTAGTTGAGAAAGGCAGTTTTTGCCTGAAAATGGTATTGTTCTATTCCATTTTTTTGAAATGAAAATACATTCTTAGCAGATCAAAATGGCAGATTTGCATCAAAAAAGGCCACAGCAAAGGAATGAGCAAAAGAACAAGCATGAGAAGTTCTAGGGCAAGCAGAATCACAGCCACAAATGGGTTAGAACAGGTTTGTTTCCATATTTAGTAGCTCAGTTTTTCTTATTTTAATGAGACAATATGCAATCTAAAGCAGAGATCATGATAATATTTATATATCTCATTATAATCCTAAAAGTGGATACTGCTTTTGATGCTTTCTTTTTATATTCACCAATGACTTAATAATAATAATACTCTTTCTGTATGCCACCATTAACACTGTAAAGATCCTCCCTCTCTGTCATACTCTTTAGTGCCCTCACATGCCAAAATATGCCTCACTTTTTCTCAAGTGTTCAAAGAAAACAAAAAAAGTATTTTCTCTTTATGTGTGGGATCCCACGTCAATTGGAAATAAGGACGAAACATTCCTTATAAGGGTGTGGAAATCTCTCCCTAATAGATATGTTTTAAAAAACCTCGAGGGAAAACTCAAAGAGGACAATATCTGTTAGTATTGGGCTTAGGCCATTACAAATTGTGAGATCCCATATCGATTGGAGAAAGAAATGATGCCAGCGAGGACGCTAGGTCTTGAAAGGGGTGAATTGTGAGATCCCACATCGGTTAGAGAGGGGAACGAAACATTCCTTATAAGGGTATGGAAACCTCTCCCTAGTAGACACGTTTTAAAAAACCTTGAGGAAAAACCCGAAAGGAAAAACCTAAAGAGGACGATATCTATTAGTAGTGGGCTTGCGTCATTACAAATTGTGAGATCCCACGTCGATGAGAGAGAAAAACGAGTGCTAGCGAAGATGTTGGGTCCCAAAGGGGTGGGTTGTGAGATTCCACATCAGTTGGAGAGGGGAATGAAATATTCTTTATAAGTGTGTGGAAACCTCTCCCTAGCAGACGCTTTTAAAAAAAGGGAAAACCCAAAAGGGAAAGTCCGAAGAGGACATATCCGCTAACGGTGGGCTTAGGCTGGTCTGGGCTATTACTCTCTCTCTCTCTCTATCCTCACACACTTATGATTTTCCATTAAACCTGTTATGCTTGCTTCCACTTTGTGCAACATTATCACATGCTTGAAACCCTTGTAAGCCATTTTTGTCAACCAAATCCCCATTAAGATCTTGCACAAATGATGATTATGAATATAGTTATTGAAGTTTTTCTTTACATTAAGTTAAGTTCATATCTCTGTGCGCCTCTGATTTTTGGACTCTTGTGACTGTCATGAGTTTATGAGGCTAATGGGTCATGTTTTTCAAAGTGTCTCTTCATAGACAGCACAGACAGCAACTCTTTGTAGCTTAAAAGTCAAAGATGAACTGAAGTAAAATAAAGAACTCCACCCCACTTCATTAACTAGTTTCATCATGATTGTTAATAGGATTCTTGCACAACTCTTTTGTCATTATATACAGACTCATATCATGAAACGGAACGAACGGTTATATTGCTAGCTTAGTCATTAAAGTTTCGAGTTTGTGTCGAATAAGTTCCTAAACTTTAAAAGACATTAAATACGTATCTCTAATAAGTAATCTTATGTTAAAGGTCTACTTTCGTGTTTGAATGGTAATGTAATTAAAGAAGCTCGTGCATTTCCATTGTCACCGTTGCTAGAGACTAAACTATTCAATTACTGTCAGGAGCTCATCCACACTAAACCCATTGTCGAGAGCTGAGACAACAAGAACGTTTCAGTGAAATGATCGGAAACAATTCAACCTTGGTAACTTTTTCGTATAAAACTATAACTTGAAAACAGATACATGAGAGCGGTTCTCTCTTCCAATGCTCGTGACATGGAAAGTGATAGTTGTGAATGTCCTGACCAATCAACCCAAATCCAGACCGAGCAAGACAAATGTAGGGGTAAAAATGGAATTTAGCATCACATTTATTTTTCGTAAAATAAAAGAAATTGGTTGAGGATAAGATAAGTTTTGGTTTGGAAATTAGAAAAATAAATGTGAAATGGAAACAGAACTTGATACTTGATTCGTCTGTTCAACTTTAGCTTTCAGTGGGACCCACTTCCATCTGATCGCCGATTCTGTCTCACCATCGCCACCTTTCACTTTCACTTTCACGGACACTTAACGCCGTCCACCCGATTTTTTCGTCTCCCTCTCTCTCTCTTAGGGCTACCGTTTGGCTGCCTGAAAATAAATAAATAAATAATATATAGTTTATTTATTTAAAGTATTTGAGTGCCATCCAGCTAAACAAGCAATGTCCCTATAAAAAAAAAAAAAAAAATTATAATTTTTAGGAGAATTTGAATTAAAATATAAAATCATGAATATTGCTTCTTTTTTTTTTTTTTTCTCCTTTTTTGCTTTGAAATAAAAATAAATAAATTGTGGTGCCATTATTATTGGTCCAAAGAAATCTTCATTGGAAGAAGAATTTTATTGAGTGGTGGGACTCATTTCATTTCTCGTACCCATTTTTCTAAAATCATTTTATATTTTTGGAAAATGAGGTCAATAATTACCTTATACCATATTGAAGGGTTTCTACGTCCTTATATGAACACAATCCACTTCCTTTGGGGGCTAGCATCCTCGCTAATACACCGTTTGGTATTTGGCTCGGATACTATTTGTAGCCGTCTGCACACCTCCTAGTGCCTGACTTTGATACTATTTGTAAACAGTCCAAACTCACTGCTAGTAGATATTATCTGCTTTAGCTCGTTATGTAACCCTAAACTCTATTATCGTTTGCCTCACGATTTTAAAATGAGTCTACTGGAGATAGGTTTTTACACCTTTATAAGGAATGTTTCGTTTCTCTCTCCAACTGTTATGGAATCTCACATATACCCTGTCAATTAAGCTTCTGAACTACGATAAATGAATTAATTTAATCTCTCGATTTGTAAATCGTTTATACATTAATTTTTAGCTTATAAAACGAATATCGGTATAGCTAGAGTGGACTATATAATCAATGAATATACCAAAATTGACATCATATTCATATTTGATTCATTTTTATCTTTATGAAATATTTTAAGGCTTTCGGTGATTCTATTTGTCTAATGTAAAACAAGAATTTATCTTAAAATGCTAAGAATAATATAAGATATGATACTTTTCTATCGTAACAAAAAAAGAAAGGATAAGAAGGAAAAGTCGGCCACAGAGAAATAACTATATCGAGTAAATAGCTTTTTAGTCAAATTTACTATTCGGGTCACGTTATTATTTAACCTAATGCTTCGAGATCAAAATTTGCTACTCAATATCAAATCGGGTTTAGGGTTTAAGCTAAGAGGATCTAACATTGTTAAGCAACTGTTTTTACGGTAATGACCATTCATGTTCGATGTTCGTTATTCTTTCTACCTCGTATGTATAATCGGTATGATTGGAGAGGAGATATCGACCCGAAAGCAATTAGCATTTGAATGTGTGTGTATATATATATTAAGTAAAGTGGGTAGCAAATTGCATATGAGGATCCCTTTTAAAGCCAAAGCAAACTCACTTTTTTGTATGGATTTTCAAGATTGCTTAAAGGAAAGGAATTGTTCATTGGTGGGTAAATTTAATTTTTATTAACCATCACATTTTGTTTTAATTCTCCACTACTTGGGTGTTTTTTTACCCCTCCCTTCGAGTAAAATCCTCAATGTAATCGGTCGAAGTCCACCGGTATTAAATATTGTCTGCTTTAACCCGTTATGTATTGAGCTAAATCAGATAATATTTGTTAGTTGTGGACTTGAATTATTACAAATGGTATCAGAGTTAGACACTGGGCGGTGTGCCAACGAGCATGCTTTGTGATATCCCACATCGGTTGGAGAGAGGAACGAAATATTCCTTACAAGGGTGTGGAAACATCTCCCTAGCATACATGTTTTAAAACCGTGAAACTGACGGTGGTACATAACGAGCTAAAACGGACAATATTTACTAGCGGTGGGCTTGAGCTATTACAGTAAATATCCTCATAACTCAAGGTTAAATTTGCTCAAATTATTTAATCTCCATTAGTCTTATGTCTAAAAAATTGGTAAACATATTGACAGTGCGTCTTTTCTTGAATGAAATTTATCATTATTATTTTTTTGATGGGTCGAATAAAAATTAACTAAAAACTAACTGTGACGTCGGTATAAATGAGACATATATGATTGAAACGAGATTATATCTAATATTTAGAAAACACGTGAATGATGACAAAACATACTACATGTGACACCCGAGTAAAAGAAAGGTACGTGAATAAATCGAGACCACATTCAAATGAGGGTAATTTTGAGAATTAGATGTCTAAGAAAAGGTTAAAGAAAATGAAAGTTACTACTTATATTAACAAGCTACTTCCGAGATACATGCAAGTGAAAGACCCATAATTTTATCGTTAAAATTTTGAAATTTTAATAAAATTATCTCAAAATATATTTTTAAAAAATTCTATCTAAATGAAATTATATATATATATATATATAACATGGTTAATTGGTCAAAACTCTATTAATTGTCAATAATAATCAATTATTTGAATGATATTAAATATTTTATTATGTTTGACATTTTAATCAGTTTAAATTAAGCCAATTAAGGATATTGTAAAAGAGTCAAACTATTTGACTTTTAAATATTAATTATATAATTTTCATTTTGTGTATTAAAATTGTACGATTTTTGTGTACCATAATAATTTTCATTACCATTTCAAAATTTTGAATTTTTGTTTTGAGTTTTAATTTTATGAATGGTTTGATTCTTTGGAACAATTTGGATAATTACATATAAAATGATGGACTATTTAGTTACGGGAGATTCTTCGAGAACATAATTTAATCTAAATAAAAAAAAAAACAAAAATACAAAATACAAAATTCAACTCGAAAAAATATACAAGTGGGACAGGAGATCGAGCTTCTTATTTTTTGACCGACAATAGGTAATTTCACACAAGTTAAGTTATGTTCAAATGGTTTAGTATTTTGAGGAAAAAAAAGTGGTTAGACGCGTTAAATACCGCTTTTTTTTTGTGGGAAACACTCGACACTCACAACACTTTGTACAATACTATACACTTTGCTTAAACATTGGTAGGGTGGACGGATATTTGTAATAGAATTCACGACATATTTAAATATTTATTTCTAAAATAGGTTTATATTTATATAAAAATATATAAAAAAATAAAGTAATTATAAAAAGAGGAAAATTAAGAATTTAGAAAAAATAATAGAAGCTAGAATCATGTTAGAAATATTTTAAAACATGAAATTATGTTTAAAAAACTTCTAAAAAATTAAATAAATTTCTTTTAATAATTTTTTGAGCTGCGGCATCAAGAAGGTTCCATTAAAAAAGAAGGGGTAGAAGAAGCAGCAGCCATTAATAACAGACTAGCTTTGCTGGCTGATTGAAGAATTATTGAACAAATTGTTGTTTAATTTAAGCATTGTTAGAGAAAAATAATGAAAAAGAAAAAAGGGTTTATCTTCTTTTCCAATTCAGTAATTTCTGTGGTCAAATTAAACCGATGAACAATCCAAAAAAATTTCATCTCCCTCTGTAAACAGAACTTGGGCGATGCTCTTTTGGTATTCTAGACCCGTCAAGAGCTTGATAGAGAAAAGGCCAAAACCAAATTTTCTTTTCTCTCACTAATAATGCTCTCACTGGTTTTGAATATAGAAACTTGGTATTCCTTCACCTGGTTGTGTAGAATGATTGTTTCTACTTCTTGGTGTGAGGCCTGGTTTTGATTGGCTCAAATGCCTGTTTCTTCTTAAGGAGGAACAACACAACTCGTTTTTCGAGCCATAAAACTTGCAATCCCTTCGAACCCAGTTGAGTTTTGTGTGATTTCTCTTCTGGGTTTGCCTCTTTTTTGCTTGTGGGGTTCTCTCAGAGCTCTGATCTTCACGATTTTGTGATCTGGGTTGTGTTATAACTTGTGGGTTTGCTGTAATTTCTTGTATTTCGATGCTCTTTTCTGCTGGAAGGATTTGTAAGTAGGGGTTTTAGAGAAAAGTATGTCTCAAAATTCTAAGTTATCTTGTTCCAATGTTATATTACCTGCCGGGTTTAAGGCGAAGAGGGCTAGGGAGCATTTCCATGGCCAACGGTGTAGTAATCTTCTTTATCCCTTGCCATTTGGCGTCATTTTGATTGTGGGTCTTTGCTATATTTTGAGTCTTTGTGATGGGAATTCTGTTCGGGAAGTGGAGATTCCTGATACGTGTAAAGAGAAGGCTTGGAACATGCTGAAGCATTACAATGTTAGTGAGAGTCAGTTTCATGCTTTGGCTTCGTTCTTCATTCATTCAGATCAGGTACTCTTTCTTGAGCTCTCTCGTTATTGATCTGTATTGCTCTTGTTTTACTTCCTGGATGTTTTCAATCATGAGCTTTGAGCTTTCCTCAAGATAAGAGTCATAAGATAGTAACCTGTTTCCTCGAATGTGGTGTTGGAAATCACGAACCTCCACAATGGTATGATGTTGTCTGAGCATAAGCTCTTATGACTTTGTTTTTGGTTTCCCCAAAAGGTCTCGTACCAATGAAGATGTATTCCTTACTTATAAACTCATGATCAACCTCTTAATTAGCCGATGTGGGATTCCTCTCAGGACAATCCTGAACATGTGGGTACGGCGATAACTTGCTTGTTGAGAAAGAAAGAAGTGTTGAATATGGTGTCCATTTAGTTTTCTATTCAAGAGCACTCAAGATAATATCATTGATGCCATTGCAATGGAGGTTCAAGTTATATGCAAAGTCTTGTGCTTTTAGTCAAAGCTTGTAGAAAGCTGGTTCAATTAGTGTTAATTGCAAGACGCATTGTGAATTCAAAAAATGGCTGCAGAGATCCAAAAGTCTGAAAATGAGAGTTCCAGCATTTCTTGGCTTTTGCTCAATGAAAAATAAGTGTGTATGTTAACTTATTGCCACCCTCAAAACACAGTGACTTGGGTTCAAAGAACTTGAAGGACTTTTCTTTTCTAAGCCTGTGAGATCTCACATCGGTTAGAGCGGAGAACGAAGCATTTCTTATAAGGGTATGTAAACCTCTCCCTAGCGGACGCATTTTAAAACCTTGAGGGGAGGCTCAGAAGGGAAAGCCCAAAGAAGACGATATTTGTTAGTGGTGGCCTTGGGCTATTACAAATGGTATCAGAGATAGACACTGGGCGGTGTGTCAACGAGGACGTTGGGTCCCCAAGGGGGTGGATTGTGAGATCCCACATCGGTTGGAGAGGGGAACGAAGCATTCTTTATAAGGGTGTGGAGATCTCTCCCTAGCAGACGTGTTTTAAAACCTTAAGGGGAAGTCTGAATGGGAAAGCCCAAAGAGAATAATATCTGTTAGCGGTGGGCTTGGGCCGCTACATGATCTATGTTGATCCTAAATTTCTTTCCTCTCTGTTTTAATTATTAGTCCACCCAGTTGTTGGTTATCTATCAATTATTGGCTGCATTTCCAAGAAAAATCTTTATGTGCTTGGTGTATGCTTTAATTGCTTGAATTCATGTTCATACCAAATAATATTCTCATTCTCATCAAATGTGTATTGCAGGCAGCATCTCTCCAGTGTGCTGAAGACCCAGGGCCTGATATTGGCCTGAAAGAATGCATTGCTTGCGCTTTGAAGATGCTAGAAGAGGAGCTAAACTTGCAAAAGCAGCGTGGATGGCTTTCTGAAAATTTACAACCTGAAGGCCAGTGCCCAATTAGGGGTGAGATGGATTCCTTCAATAATGATCTATTGCAGTTAGTGGACAAGACACGCTCACTTACTTCACAATCTTCTTTTGCTTTTGTGTCTCCTTGTCATCAGATTCATAGAGAGGTTAGACTTTTGTTGCTGAATACTTGCTTTTCATGTTGATGCATTACAACATAACCGTCTTTTTTCCTTTCTGTTGAGTGTTGGAAAATTGGGTACATGTTTCAAAAAACACTTTTTCGGAAATCAAAGGGTGTTTATTGTTAGAAACCACGAACCTCCACAATGGTATAATATTGTCCACTTTGAGCATAGGCTCTCATGGAATTGCTTTTGGTTTCCTCAAAGGTTTCAGTCCAATGGAGATAGTGTTCCTTACTTATAAACTCATGATCTTTCTCTTAATTAGTCAATGTAGTCCCACTTCTCTCAATAATCCTCAACAATCCTTCCCTCGAACAAAGTACACTATAGAACTTCCCCCTTGAGGCCTCCTCTCTGGAGCTCTCGAGTAATCTCCCCTTAATCGAGGTTCGACTCCTTCTTTGGAGCCCTCGAACAAAGGACAAAGTACACCCTATGTTTGACACTTGAGTCACCTTTGACTACACCTTTGAGTCTCTCAACTTCTTAGTTCGACATTTGAGGATTCAATTGGCATGACTAAGTTAAGGACATGGTTATGATACCATGTTAGTTCTTTGGAGCCCTCGAACAAAGGACAAAGTACACCCTATGTTTGACATTGAGTCACCTTTGACGACACCTTCGAGTCTCACAACCTCTTAGTTCAACATTTGAGGATTCAATTGGCATGACTAAGTTAAGGACATGGTTATGATACCATGTTAGAAACTACGAACCTCCACGATAGTATGATATTGTCCATTTTGAGCCTAAGCTCTCATGGTTTTGCTTTTGGTTTCCCCAAAAGGCCTCAGTCCTATAGACATAGTGCTCCTTACTTATAAACTCATGATCTTCCTCTTAATTAGCCAATCTGGGACTACTCCTCTCAATAATCCTCGACATTTATTCCTTTAAGAAATGGAGTCTGGTTCATGCACTTGTGGATGGACAACAAGTCAATGAAACCCAAACAAACTTTAAAGTGAATAAATGTACTCAATTTTTATCATGTTTCAGGCAATAGTAATTTATCCCTTGCGTTATAACTTGGCCTATGCCCATGTGATTTAGGTAGTCCGTCTAGAAATCTTTTCCATTCAAATGTTTTAAAGTACAGGCATTGTGTCCAAGGAAACCAACTACATGTTCTCCTCTAATTCTCTATCTGTGAGCTTAAGAACCTTAAAATGCTGAAATAACCTTGAATGATGAATTATTTTATTGATTCATTTATTTTCTGGCTTTCATCAGAAGATCTTGCATTCTAAGGAAATTGGAAACGAGCATTCGCGAAGTTTGAACGGATTAGTAATGGCATGTTTATGGATCCTTGCTGTAGTGATATCATGTCTGAAGATGTCTAGTTTTCATTTGAAACTAAGGAACCATAAGCATAAGCCAATAAAGCATCCCTCGGTCGAGAAGCAGCCAATGATTCAACTGCAGAAAGTGTTGCTACAGAAGAAGCAGTTAGATCTATCTCCAAGTCCTCCTAAGGGGGCTGGAAAATGGAGAAAGAAGCTTCTTATAATATTTGTTTTACTTGGAGTTATTGGATCCTTTTGGCTCTTTTGGTATTTAAACAACAAAATCATCCTGAGGAGAGAAGAAACACTTGCGAACATGTGTGATGAGCGAGCTCGAATGTTACAGGATCAATTCAATGTTAGCATGAACCATGTTCATGCCTTGGCTATTCTAGTCTCCACTTTTCACCATGGCAAGCATCCTTCTGCCATTGATCAGGTGAGTACCTCTCTCTTTTGTAATTTGTGCTGTTTTTGGCTCATTATAGCCTTATCTTGATGCCTCATTAAATTGCTGCTTTTAACTTCCAAAATAGTACTCCAATACTACCTCCTTAAGCTGGACAGAAACATCACTTGTGCGGGAAAATGTCGAGATATAAATCTTTGGTCTCGGACAACAGTTTTTTTTAATCTAATAATCATTTGTAAAAAGCTCTGACTTGTCGTTTTGGAGGGACAAATTTCACAGTAATGTGTCCAAATGTATCAAATTGGGATTGGACATCTTAGTTAGTGAACCTTGTTAGAAACCACGACCTCCACAATGGTATAATATTGTTCACTTTGAGCATAAGCTCTCATAGTTTTTCTTTTTGTTTCTCCAAAAGGTATCATACCAATGGAGATGTATTTCTTATAAACCCATGATCATCCCCTTAATTAGCCAATGCGGGACTCCCTCCCAACAATCCTCAACAATCCTCCCCTCGAACAAAGTACACCATAGAGCCTCCTTTGAAGTCTATGTAGCCCTTGATCAACCTCCCCTTAATCGAGGCTCGACTCCTTTCTCTAGAGCCCTCGAACAAAGTACACTATTTGTTCGACACTTGAGTCATTTTTGACTAACCTTCGAGGCTACCAACTTCTTTGTTCGACACTTGAGGATTCAATTAGCATAGCTAAGTTAGGGTCATGGCTCTGATTCCATGTTAAAAACCACGACCCCCATCAATGGTATGATATTGTCTACTTTGAACATAAACTCTCCTAGCTTTGCTTTTGGTTTCCCACAAGACCTCATACCAATGGAGATGTATTTCTTACTTATAAACCCATGATCATCCCCTTAATTAGCCAATGTGGGACCCCTCCCAACCATCCTCAACAAACCTACTAGTTATTGCCTTTCATCTGTCTGACTTTTTTCGTATACGTATCGTCTTAATTGTAGTCTCTTTCCCGCAGAAAACATTCAGTGAATATGCAGAAAGAACATCTTTTGAGCGACCACTAACCAGTGGCGTGGCGTATGCTTTGAAAGTTAACCATTCAGAAAGAAAGCAATTTGAAGAGGAACACGGGTGGACAATTAAGAAGATGGGAACAGAGGACCAGACTCTTGTTCAGGATTGTATTCCTGAGAATTTAGATCCTGCTCCCTTTCAGGATGAATATGCCCCTGTCATATTTTCACAAGAAACTGTATCACATATAGTTTCCATCGACATGATGTCGGGAAAGGTATGCTTTATTGCCTGTTATGGTATATTCGATGTTCCTGTATATTAAGCAGTCTCTAAAAGAGAGTATAAGATGGAGATCAATGAAACATATCTTTTAGAAGCTCAGTTGCACTAATATATATTATGTTCAATTAATAGGAAGACCGCGAAAACATCTTACGAGCAAGGGCTTCCGGGAAGGGAGTGCTGACATCACCTTTCAAGCTTCTTAAGTCCAATCACCTAGGTGTTGTACTCACTTTTGCTGTCTATAACACTGACCTTCCTCCTGATGCAACACCAGAGCAACGTACTGAAGCTACTGTTGGGTACTTAAAGAAAAATCCCCTTTTCATTGTAAGAACTTATTGAATTTTTGTGTGTATATATCTACAAACTGAACTCTTTTACCATGACTGATTTGATCAAAAGGTATCTCGGAGCATCCTATGATGTTCCATCACTGGTGGACAAGCTTCTGCACCAACTTTCCAGCAAGCAATCAATTGTTGTTGATGTTTATGATACAACTAATGCATCTGGTCCCATCAAGATGTATGGTTCTGATGTGGTTGATACTGGTCTATTGCACATTAGCAACCTGGATTTTGGAGACCCTCAAAGGAAGCATGAGATGCATTGCAGGTAGGATTTCATGTTTAATTGTTCATGCATTTATGAGCTAACGTTAAGTTATTTGGTCTATTCGAGCCATTTGTTAACGTGCTTACAGATTTAAGCAGATGCCTCAATTACCATGGATGGCTATAAATGCATCAGTGGGAGTTCTTGTTATTACTTTACTCGTTGGACATATATTTTATGCGGCCATAAGTCGAATCGCAAAAGTGGAGAATGACTGTCGTGAGATGATGGAACTCAAAACTCGTGCTGAAGCTGCAGATGTGGCGAAGTCTCAGGTGAGTTTAGTTTTGAGTGGTATTATTACACTCATGTCTATTATTATATTGGTTGGAGTGGAGAAATCTCACATTGGTTGGAGAGGAGAATGAAGTATTCCTTACAAGGGTGTGAAAACCTCTCCCTAACAGACATGTTTTAAAACCTTGAGGGGAAGTCCAGGAGGGAAAGTCCAAAGAAGACAATATCTGCTAGCGGTGGGCTTGGGTTGTTACAAATAGTATCCTAGTCAGTCACTGGACGGTGCAAGGCACTAGTCGGAGTAGGGCTAGACTCTCTCCATAGTAGATGCGTTTTAAAACCTTGAGGGGAACCCTAGAAGGGAACCCTAGAAGGGAAAGTTCAAAGAGGACAATATCTGCTAGCGGTGGGCTTGGGTTATTACAAATGGTATCCTAGTCAGTCACTGGACAGTGCAAGGCACTAGTCGGAGTAGGGCTAGACTCTCTCCATAGTAGACGCGTTTTAAAACCTTGAAGGGATGCCTAGAAGGGAAAGTTCAAAGAGGACAATATCTGCTAGCGGTGGGCTTGGGTTGTTACAAATAGTATCTGAGTCAGTCACCAGATGGTGCAAGTCACTAGTCGGAATAGGGCTAGACTCTCTCCATAGTAGACGCGTTTTAAAACCGTGAGTCTGACGGCGATACGTAACGGGACAAAGCAGACAATATCTACTAGAAGTGGGTTTGAGCTGTTACAGCTCCAATAGATCGTTAAGAGCTATACCATTTTTTTTCTTTGTTTGCATTTACTATATTTTTTCTGGAATTGACCCATCTCCTTTTGTAGTTTCTTGCTACTGTTTCTCATGAGATCAGGACGCCAATGAATGGTGTTTTAGGTAACTATGAAGTTGATTCAGTGGATATTTTTCATTTTGCCAAACCATAAACCTCAAGTAATAGGATTTTTGCAAACAAAACACTCACTTTCAGGGATGCTGAAAATGCTGATGGACACTGATCTTGACCCAAACCAACAGGACTATGCCCAAACTGCATATGATAGTGGGAAAGAATTGATATCACTAATAAATGAGGTTCTTGATCAAGCTAAAATAGAATCAGGCAGGCTTGAACTCGAAGATGTACCGTTCGATCCACGAGCTTTACTGGATAATGTGCTGTCGATGTTCTCTGGAAAATGCCATGAAAAGGGGATAGAGGTAAAAATCAAGTTATTAACATGATTTTCACTATTTCTGCAGTAAAATTGACTGTATTTATTTATTTTTTTTTTTTTTGCTTGAGAGCAGTTAGCTGTTTATGTCTCTAATCTAGTCCCGGAAATCCTCATTGGCGACCCGGGACGGTTTCGGCAGATAATCACCAATCTTGTGGGAAACTCAATTAAGGTTATTTATACTAACACCATTTCCTTTGTCCCTAAAATTGTGGTTACTCTTTGAATTCATGTTACCAAAATTGTGGTTGTAATTTTCTATCATTTATGAGCAGTTCACCAACGACAAAGGACACATATTTGTTACCGTGCACCTAGCCGACGAACTGAAGACTCCGCTTGATGCGATGGACAGCGTGCTAAGACAAGGCTTAGATTTAGTAAAAGAGACGTCGAAAAAATGTTATAATACATTAAGCGGGTTTCCAGTTGTTGAAAGATGCAAGAGTTGGGAGCATTTTGAGATATTTAGTAGAACAGATGCGATGAAGGAAGATGACTTAATTAAATTGCTTGTATCGGTCGAGGATACAGGTCATGGAATTCCTTTAGAAGCACAAAGTCGAATCTTTACGCCTTTTATGCAAGCTGATAGCTCGACTTCGCGTAAGTATGGTGGGACTGGAATAGGGCTGAGCATCAGCAAATGTCTGGTGGAACTAATGGGTGGGGAGATAGGTTTTGTGAGCCATCCTAGTGTTGGCAGCACATTTTCATTTACTGGATCTTTGAGAAAAGGCGATACAAGGTCTCTCGATACAAAGTGGCAGCAGAACGATCCAACTGTATTGGATTTCCGAGGACTGCAAGCGTTGGTAATAGATAATAGAAGCATTAGAGCTGAGGTAACAAAATATCATCTCAAGAGGTTAGGGATCTCGGTAGATATAGTTTCGAGTCTGGTTTCAGCGCACGAATACATAAGGAACAATTGCATCAAAAGGTACAATCCTCAGCCTCTTAACATTATTTCTCGAGTTTTAGCTTGACCCTTAACCGTAATATACTATGGATCATTGCCGATCGGTTGATCGATTCTTTATGTTCTTTTCCTCAGTCCATCCAAGTCATTGGCCATGGTGCTTATCGACAAAGATGTATGGGATAACCAAACCGGTCCGACAATCGCTCGTGTATTTAAAGAACATGGGGTAAATGGCAAAGAATCAACACGAAGTCCTAAGATCTTTCTCTTGGCTACCTCTGATCTTCAAGAGACGAGAGCTCTTAAGTCGACCGGTTATATTAATAATGTAATGACGAAACCTCTTAGGTTGGGCGTCTTGATTGGATGCTTCCAGGAAGCTTTTGGGAAGGTAAATCGAAAGAAGCCGTCGATTCTCGGGAACTTACTGAGAGAGAAGCAAATACTGGTGGTCGATGACAATGCCGTTAATAGACGAGTTGCAGAAGGCGCTCTAAAGAAATATGGAGCAAAGGTTACCTGTGTGGAAAGTGGTAGAGCTGCTATTTCCTTGTTGAAACCACCACACAAGTTCCATGCCTGCTTCATGGATCTTCAGATGCCTGAGATGGACGGGTAAGTAATTTTCCTATGTTCACTTCGACATGGACTAATCTTGTTATGGCTTTAGAGATAGCAGAATGTGATTGGCTTCAATTATATCCTAATGTTTAGCTAGATGGGCTATAGAATTTTTAGATAGATCGTACGAAGTAGTTTCGGGTGGTTAGATTTAACGCTTCCTTGTGGGGTCGGTCCCTAGCCCTTTTGGGGTGGTTAGATTTAATGCTTCTTTGTGGACGTAGGTCCATAGCATAGAAGTCAATCTGAGTGATTCCCTCCCGTACGAAAAGTAACTAATAGAATGACTCGTATGGAATTTTTTTGAGTTTGGCCCGGAACCGAAATTCAGTTTGTTCTCTTTCGTCAAGTAGGTCAAAAAAGAGGTATACGGACGACTTTTGCTTTGCCTTAGACTCGAGTATTTCCGGGTGGCTAGATTTAACACTTCCTTGTGGGCGTCGATCCCTAGCCCTTTTGGGGTAGTTAGATTTAACGCTTCCTTGTGGGCGTCGGTCTCTAGCCCTTTTGGGGTGGTTAGATTTAACGCTTCCTTGTGTGCGTCGGTCCCTAGCCCGTTTTTGTAATCATGAGTTTAGCCTTGTTCTTTTGGATTGGATTCCTTCTCTATCGGGGCGAGAATCCTTTTATCCGAGCTTGTTTTTTGTATGCCCTTGTCTTAGTGTTTCCTTTCTCTCAATGAAAAAATGCAATTATCCCTCTTTTGTGACGAGCAGGTTTACAGCAACACGAGAGATACGAAATATCGAAAAGAAGGTTAGCGAGGACATTGCTTCTGGGAAAGCATCAAGTGATATGTTTGGGAATGTGGCTGTTTGGCATACACCAGTGTTGGCCATGACAGCTGATGTGATTCAGGCTACAAATGAAGCATGCATGGCCTGCGGGATGGATGGTTATGTCGCAAAGCCTTTTGAAGAAGAAAAATTATATTCAGCTGTAGCTAGATTCTTCGAGTCTGATGGCGGGACTAGAATATGAATACAATGACTAGTTGTAGCCTCCTATTTCGAGTTTAGCGACCCCGACATCTCGTAGAATCATCCCAAGTACGCACTGATCTTTCTTGTTGGGTAAGTATTTGATACTGTTCTGGCAATTGTTGTTTCAATGCAATCATGGGCAAGCTGGTTTTAGTTTCAATGTTCTTGCAAAAATAATGAAATTCAATACTTTTTTCAGTGACGACGGGATCGATCTGAATGGAGGTTATCCGCCATCGAGGGATCAAGGTACGGTTTATGATCAATGAACACTAACCAGTGACTTCATGTACTGATCTTTCCTGCCTATCATGTTGCATGAATGTGAAACACTTTTCTAAACGCTCTGCATCGATCGCAGTATGTTGCCCAGGCAAGTACTCCACAAGGGTAGCAGTATGCTCAAGTTGCTTCTCTTTCAGTCATGCCATTTGCAAAATGAACCAATGTGAATACACACGCCCGACATCTCAGCTGCAAGACTGGATACCGAAGTCGAATGAGCGTTCCATTTTAGTGCCCATTCTACCATATAACGACGTAGCTGGGCATTTCGATATAAACACAGGAACAAACAAGGCTCATCATCACGGGGTTTATTAAAATGTTGGCTGGATTCCGAACCCGAATCAGCTTTACTGGTTTCATGAGCTCCATGAATGGCAAATTGTGGAATGAAAAGCTGTTTCCATAAACCAACCCTTTTTTATTGCTAAGCTGCTCCAGTGAAAATTGTGTCCGGATGATTAATCGTCCTACCAATTCTTGGATCTTAATTCTTTGGTGCTTTCAGTGCAATAGCCAACTCAAAGGGTGAATAGAGGTACAACTCTGAACCGACCCCAACGGGATAGCATTCACTGCACCACACGTTTCTTTCGCCAAGCACTCTCTCAAACGTTTCCACTCCTGCCCTCACAAGCAAATAGGTTCCATTCAAGATACCAGGCAACCAGATGAAAGTGAATGGCCTGAGTAAATTTTTTAGAGAGTGTACTCTTTGTTTCGACCCTCGATATGGTTCTCGACATTCATGACCGAAAGAAGAATAAGATGAATAATATTGTATTTTAGGACGAGAGATTTACTTGTACAGCAGAATATTTGTTTCAAATTCTTTGCACGACTGTTGATATGCACAGTTATTTTCTGCTTCTTTGTCGGTAGTATTGACCTGGCTGTAGCACAAGGAAAGGGTATTGATGCAAAGATCATCAAGCCTCAATGGAATGGACCTAGCCAAGTATGGGATAGCCGTTCCGCTAGGCTTCCCCGCCATGTTGATGGGCGCCCCCACCGATGTTTGAGGTGGTGTAGCATAAGTCCTTTCCCGTAAAGGGGTGAGCAGTTCTCGAGGAGCGAAGCAGCTTGACTTATAGTTGTAGATGGGAAGGAGCGAAGCAACTTAAGTTATAGTTGTAGAGGGTTTTTTTCTGAAATGATTGGAGTTAATATGGTTGAGGATTTTGTGCTACAAAAATGGACATAACCATAGGAGAGTGAAGTCACTAACGTTGTTTAGGTGCCGTAGATTGTTCCATAACAGGGTGGCTGGCACAAGATGATCAGGCTTATTAAGGCAATAAGCCTAGCTTGTTATTGTTAAAGGCTAGCTTCTTGTTGTTTTTGCAGCAGGCTAGCTTGTTGTTTTGGCATCTGCAGCTTTAGCGTGCAGATAATGAAACTTTCAAGAACAATTTATATGGCCAAAGTTCCCAAAATCAGTGCAATGAAGAGGAGAAAACTGCTGTACATAGACATGAACGTGAAAATTCTTGGTTGATAATTTATAACATTTGTGATCAAACAGCAGTAATGGGAACCTATAGAATATCAAGAACCATCACATAAATTACATCAATCGGGTTGAAAATAACAGACCAGAGAGGAAATCCATGGCCCTAAGGATCATGGTATTAATGAGCTAACTTTTAGCAGCTATCTTTTTATTAAGTTCTATGAAAATCTACACGTTTGATTTTATTTTACCAGTTTAATTAATTTATACAAACTAGTTAATCCAACTGTAGTGCTATACCTTGATTTGAGGTTGTTATTAGGTGTCTTGATTAATCTGATACAAATTCGAACCAGGATAAGATATGCTATCTTAGCTTTCAACTGCTACTTACAGCTGCTTATTTTGAGCACTCGAAACTCCTTGCCTGGTATACCACCATGTCGAGGACAATTCTATCACTTGCTTCTGTGGCATTCGACTTGCCATTCGTTTCAATTAATTTTCCTTCAGAACCTGAAAAAGGGAGTGATTGCATTTGAGACAATAATGTCACAAGCGTTTGATTTTTTTCTTCTATACCTCCTTCAGAACTTACTTGAATTGCTTTGAGGATCCTTATTAGCATGAACCACCGTATCCTGGCCAATAGAACTACCGACCATTTTTGTTTTCATCTCATCACTGTGGGCTGCTGTGGACCCAGCTGAGTTCAACGTCACAGTCCTTGCAGGAGGCATATCATGGTCATGATGACCCTCATACGTGGTAAGAACCACTTTTGGATCATGAGATGCCCTCTCTACATGTTTCTTAACTGGACATCCAGGACTTGAGCATCTGTAGTAACTCCTGCACAAAATAATAGCACAAATAAAATTATCAACCAAGTTTTGATATATAATAATTATTCAGCAATTGTGAGATCACATATCAATTGAGAGGAGAGTGAAACATTTTTTATAAAGATGTGGAAACCTCTCCTTAACAGATGCGTTTTAAAAAGCTTGAGAGAAAACTCGAAACTTCATGGACCTAAAAACCAAGACATGAATGCTCTTTCTTTCTCCTTACAGTGATTGGATCCATATAAGTGTTGGCTTTAATTTACATGACTAAAGCATTAATCTATATTTCTTCACCAATAATAAACAAGAGCATGATGGGAAATGAAAAAGGGAAGTAATCTACTCAGGAGAATTAAAAAAATTATCGCTCAACAATATTCATACAACCCTTCAATTTGTTAACTATATTCAATCTTAGACAAGATTTTGCAATTGATTAATCAATACCTAGGATTTGGATTGCCTTTCACTAGTTTCTGTCCGTACTTCCGCCAGCGGTATCCATCGTTAACAATGTCAACCTCACTGGGTGTTTGAACAACAACACGAGATTCAACCGTTGACTTGTCTGCTACTGTCACGTCAATATTACATATTTTCTTCCTGTTGAGAATAATCATGTTTTAGTCCACAATTGTACTGAAATAAAAAAAAAAAAAAAAAAAAAAACAGTCCGTGCTTTAGCATACTCTCGTTTCAAGTCTCGTGTATCATCACTGTCCACCTCATCATTGATCCTAGACCTTTTCGAACCTTCATCTTTTTCCTTATCATTGGCCATGTCTATTGACAGTTGAAGCGCATCACCCGGCTCAGTTTTACGAGGTGTCTGGCCAAGTGCAGTGGAGGTCTTATCTTCAAGTACAGAGACAATGGAATAAATCAAAGAACTTGCGAGTATAACCAAACCAAGATTTGAAACTATATAGTTTCTTTCTTACCTTGTGAACTTCTGGAAGCATGATCATCTAGTTTTTCTTCAACCATGTTAACAACTCCAACAGCAACAGGAATGTGAGGTTGAGGTCTAGGGTGATCGTGCGGGCCAAAGTAAATAATATCTGTAATTTTCCCATCATGAGTGCGCTCCAGTTGTTTTTTCACCATGCAAGTTGGATGCGTGCATCTGTAATAGCTTCTAACAAAGACATTTCCTTTTACTAGTTTCTGACCATATTTTCGCCAGTTATATCCATCCTCTGACACTTTCTCTCGTATTGTAGAGGTGATACTTACTTTCAAGTCAGGATGCGAGTCCTGATCCGCATGAATTGGGTTCTGGGTCACTTTCTCAGACACTACATTAGAGATATCTCGATCCACTAGTGGGATTGTAACGTCAGGCTGCTTAACAGCCTCTTCAAGTGTCTCCCTGGAAGCCGCAGTGCTTTTGTGATCAGAATTTGATGCATTAGTTCCACCAGGATCCTCCTGAGACGCTTGCGATTGGCTAAATGAACTTTGTTCATGCTCCAATCTATCAGAATCAACTTTAGTCTCTATTTGGTCCCCTGAAGAAACCATATGCACAGTGAGCTTAGATCATAAGCCACAGAGCTCTAAACAACTCTTATTCTTCACACTTTGATTGATCCAGGAACTGAATGCCACGCAACATCCAGCTGGATACTGAAACCTGATAAGAGATGTAACAAAAAAGATTTTTACTTGGAAGTCAGATTGGACTTGCTTGCCTCAGTATAACCGAAAATCCGCCAGATATTAACAAACAATTTATCATTATTCGAGAATGGTTATTATATGCATGGAAAATAAAATAATTTGAGGATGCCCCCTTAAAAACAAGCAATTCTATTTTACTTCAGAGTAATAGTCATAAAGAAGGTTTAAAGATTTGAATCATAGTCAGCATCCCCAAGTTCATGAATTATAACGTCAAGCAATGTCTCACTTCGAATATGAAAAGGTGTTTATACTCATGAAAAGTGGAAATTTCCATTTACCCCAAGAACCAAAAAATGGAAATTACAGTGTCAGCGTCGATTTAGAATACTACTTTTTCTAATAGAAGAAGGATTGACATTGAAAATATGCCGTATTTAAGCCAAAACATTGAGCATTTAAAAGTTTAGGAAAACGCGACAAGATATATTATTCAATTTACGAGTTCATCTGAGTTCTCAATTAATGACCAATTTTTTTTAAAAGAAAAAGAATATACACAGAAATTGAATTCAGCGCGCAGCAATCCACTTGCACACCATTCGATGAAATCCACGAGGCGAACAAAAAAACTATAGTGCTCGAAGTAAAACTCTCACTCCTACTTATAGCTTAGAAAGAGCAGAAAAATAATTAGTAACTAATTTCATTCAAAACATGCAGTCCAAGTAGGCTCAGCTCGAGCTGAGTTATTAGATCTCCAGGTTCCAGTAACGATCAGAAATATTAAGATCCAAACTAGAAAATTCCGACTTCAATTTCAGAATCACATACGAATATAGGTTAAAAAAAAAAAAATACTCGTCTAGTGCTATAATCACGAACTCTTTTCCTAAAATTACAATAAAAATAGTGAGTTAGACACGAGAAAGGGAAAAGAAAAACTCAACCTCCACCTCAGACGAAGCCTCGAAGTTTCAAGCCCTAGAAAAGCACACAGGTGTAGTAATTTGACTTGGAAGGACAGAATTCCGCCAGAAAATAGCCACGACCGTCAATTAAGAATCCAGCCTCGGAATTCGTGCAGGCGATTGAGAGCTGCAGAAGACGAGCTAAGTCAGTGAAGAAGAGAATAAATGGAAGTCAAATTCAACCTCCGATGTGAGAAGAAGGTGCAGTGAGGAGGAAGAAGAAGAAGAAGAGAGAGAGCGAGAGATAGAAGTAAAATTGAAATGGTTACAGTTGAGAAGCAGTGATTGGAGCTCCGGCTGAGAGGCGTCCGATGAAGTTCCCGGCAAAGTTGGTAACAGCTAAGAGCATATTCTATGGCCGTTGTTTGGTAACGCACAAGCTTCCGCTTCCAAAATTCC
This sequence comes from Cucurbita maxima, assembly GCF_002738345.1. Classification (NCBI taxonomy): domain Eukaryota; kingdom Viridiplantae; phylum Streptophyta; class Magnoliopsida; order Cucurbitales; family Cucurbitaceae; genus Cucurbita; species Cucurbita maxima. Next base: position 4,387,212 of record NW_019272027.1, read on the forward strand.
TAGATGCTATCATTTATATATTACTAATTTACGAACCTATTATCATTCCAATTTACTTTTTTTTCTTATTTATTTATAAAAATGTTTGTTAGGGAGAGGTTTTCACACCCTTATAATAAAGATTTCTGTCCCAGGATCTTACAATTCACCCTCTTCACCCTCTTAAGGGCCAACGTCTTTGCTACCACACTGCCCCGTTTCTGGCTTTAATATTAATTTTAACAGCTCAAGCACACCGCTAATAAATATTGTCCGCTTTTTGACTCGTTATGTATTGTTGTCAGTCTCACAATTTTAAAACATGTTTGTTACAAGGAGGTTTTCACACCCTTAAAGAAATGTTTAGTTGTCTCTCCCATCCATATGGGATCTTACAATTCACCCCCTTGGGGCCAACGTCTTCGCTAGCACATTGCCCCGTGTCTGTCTCTAATATCAATTTTAACAGCTTAAGTCCACCGCTAATAAATATTGTCCGCTTTAACTGTTATATATCGTCATCGGTCTCACAATTTTAAAACATTTTTGTTTTAATCAATTGAGTTAAATTTAAATTTGGGGGGAGAGCGAAATGTGGTGACAAATGGGCCCCAACAACAATTGTTAGATAAAAGGTCGACGTGGCTCTGTCCGTTGCTCTGATGATTCATGATAATTCAATGGATCGACAGTGCTGAGACTTGAATCTCGAAGAAAAAGAGTCTGGTGTAGCAGATCGCCCAAGCGACAAATCTCAGATCTGGAGTAGAGTAGTCTTCATTTCTTTGACTTAGGATAGCATGTTTAGACGGTTGTATTTCATATTCACACATATGCATTCGATAGTGAATTTAGAGATTGAATTTCAATTTAAACAAATGTTCAAAATGTGTTCCGTAATATATTTATAGACGATAAAACTAATTGCAAAACTAAATTTTATATTAAATATAAGCCATCTATATTTTACGTCTTATGTTTTATCTTCTTAGTTTCTCCTCCTTTTACAGGAATTAGAAGTAAATATAAATTTAACCCGACATCGGGAACAATAATTTCAACTGTAACGGCTCAAGTCCACTGCTATTAGATATTGTCTTATTTGAGCTTTCTCTTTCGGGTTTCCCCTCAAGACTTTAAAACGTCTGCTAGGAAAAAGTTTCAACACCCTTTATCACAATTCACCCCCTTCAGGGCCCAACGTCCTCTTCAGGCTTTCCCTTTTGGGTTTCTCCTCAAGACTTTAAAAGGTTTCCACATCTTTATAAAGGTTGTCACAATCCACCCCATCCCCTCCCCTTCAAGGCTCAATGCCCTCGCTGTCACTTGTTTCTTTCTCCAATCGATATGGAACCCCTACCAAATTCACCCCCTTGGGGGCCCAACGTCCCTACTCGCCTCGTGTCTACCCCCTTTCGGATATAAGGGTGTCACAATCCACCCCCTTCAAGGCCCAACATCCTTGTTGACACTTGCTCCTTTCTACAATCGATGTGGGACCCTTATCAAATCCACCCCCCTTTGGGGCCCAGTGTCCTTACCGGCACACCACCTCGTGTCTACCCCCTTCGAAAAACAGCCTCCTCGCTAGCACATCGTCCGATGTCTAGCTTTGATACCATTTGTAACGGCCCAGATCCACTACTAACGTATATTATCTTCTTTGAGCTTTTCTTTTCAAACTTTCCCTCAAGGCTTTAAAACGCGTCTCCTAAACAAAGGTTTCTACACGATTATAAAGGATATTTCGTTCTCCTCCCCAACCAACGTGAGATATTACACATAAACACCCTTTACTTTTAGAAAAAAAAAAAAGGTTCAAAAGAATTACTATCATCAATATAGGAACAAAAAAAAAATGATTTACAAACTTTTTAATGCTACTTTTTAAAAATAAAATACAAAATTTAAAGATATTTTTATTAATTTAACCTAATCTCCTTCATTCCACTCTTAATCCTAAACTAATTTATAAACTCGACCCAAATTTTACCATTTTGCCAGTTATGAATAATCAGGGACCAACTTGAAAATTCTAAACAATTTCAGGGCCTTTCAGCAATAAAAATACTAAGGCACGTGCCACTGTTGACATTCGCACGTGTTGCAAACGATTGAGAGATGAGTCGGTGACAGTCTCAAATTTTGCTTCGTTAATCAAATCAAAGAATTATAAACCCTAGAGTCCAGAGAGCCCATAATTTGTCCCAATCTTCTTCGGAATTGGAAGAACGTCGAATTTTCTCTCGATTGATTCAAGTTTTTTGATCGGAATTCGTCGAATTAGCTGTTCGATCATGCTTCTTTCTCCGGGTCACTCTCCCCGACATATCTCATCCCCCTCGCCGTCGACGGTTTCCGAGAATGCGATCCAAAATCTGCCGAGTTCGTCTTCGATTACGCCTCGGAGCTCTAGGAAACATCCCGAGGTTCTTGATGAGGATGCCTATGTGGAAGCGATAGAGAATATTATAGAGCGGGATTACTTTCCCGACATCTCGAAGCTCAGAGATCGTCTCGATTGGCTTGAAGCGATTAAAAGTGAAGACCCGATTCTAATTCGAGATGCGCAGTTGAAGATCATGGAGCGTCGTGGCCAGAAGGTTAAACGTTTGAACCCTGATGGTAAGTCCCAAACACCTGGTTCCACTTTTATGAGAAGTTTTACCTCTTTTGATGGATTTGAGGGTAAAACCCCGAAAACCCCCCTCTTTGGTAAAAGTGGAATCGCCGGTGAAACGGAGGAGAGTGGTTGTGATGGTAAGGTGGTGGATGAATCGTTGTCGCTTGATGAGTTTTTTAGGCAATATACGAGCGAGGATAATTTTAGCTTTTCCAAAATTCTTGACAAAGATAATAGGAAGAGGAAGGAGAGATACGCATATTTGACGGAGGGTGAAAAGGAAGTTATGAAGTCAATTGAGGATGCAAAAAGAGATAGAATAACTGATGGTTATGGGACTTCCGATCAGCCGCCAAGTACCTTGGAAGGATGGAAGTATACTGCAAAAAATTTGTTGATGTATCATCCATCCGACAGAGGTGAGGCTCCACTGACAGAGGAAGAAATGGCTGTTAGATTGAAGGGCCTTACCAAGGAAATTAACCGAACTAGCACTCGGTTCCATGGTAAATTGATGGACTCAAGGCCAAAAGGCGATGGTACAGTTGAGGTGCTTTATACCCCAGTGGCTGGATCTACTCCATATCCTGTGTCGAATAGAGACGGTGATAGATTGAAGAAGTATGATTTGGAGGATTTAAGGAAGACCCCAAATCCATTTTATGTAGAATCAGGGAAAAAGGCTGAGAATGGCTATGGTTTTGTCCGAACGCCATCCCCTGCACCTGGTGCTGATGAATCTCCATTTATCACGTGGGGTGAGATTGAAGGAACACCCCTGAGACTTGATCCTGAGGAGACGCCTATTGACATTGGTGGTACAGTTGATGGGCCACGTTATAATATTCCCTGTCCACCTGCAAGAGATGAGAAGGCTCATTCACTTTCAAGGGAGGCCGCACGAAAGCTAAGGGAGAAATCAAAGATGTTTCAGAAGCCACCGTTGCCATCACCCGTTAGAGGGGGGAGTGCGAGCCCAAGTGTTCGAAGGACCCTCTCTCCAGCCGCCCAGAAGTTTGTAAGGAATGCAATAGCCAAGTCGACATCTTCATTTGATGAAACCCTTCGTGCCAGTTACAGAGGTGGAAGCCCGAGTTCAGCAACCCCCAAAAGCGGGAGGAGTTTGTCTAGATTTGCAAGAGATGGGAGCTTTGGATCTAGGTCACCTTCTGTTAAAGAAGGTTCTAATCCTGCTTGGTGATGTAATGTTTCCATTCAATATGAATTGGTCCATGTATTCTAATAATTCTATCCTCAAACCCTTTCCTTAAATCACTTATATTTTATAACATAAACTATTCGATAGCCTGAAATCTTATAATGTGGCTGCTCCTATCCATTTCTGCACATACTTTTGTTTCAACTTCCAGCTGATGATTAAATTAACTGAGTTGACCATTTACACTGCACTGAAAGTCGATTTCATCGTTCATGAAATGTATGTTTGAGTATTGTAGCTGAATGCAGGGAATTTTTTGCTGAGGACCGGTGAATGAACATGACGTACGTGTTGTCGCTAGTCAAGCAAACATACTATCAGTTACTGATTCAAGGATTATTAGAATAGTTTTTGGCTGTAGACTCAACTTGTATTACATATTTCTGTGCTTAATGGATGACAGAAAGAATCTTCCCTCTGAAGTTATATAAGGTAGCGTAAAATGTGAAGGAGAGCATTTGATTATTGAAGAAGTTGTACAGTATCTCACTCTGCAGTGAACTTCACAAAAGTAAGTTTTGGGGATTGAGAAAATGCTGCGAGAAAGCAAGCGCCGCCCTCTTTCCAAAGCATTCTCCCGAGCTTTCAGAAGCCGTGCCGTCATGGGTGTGCTGGCGTTTACCATGTAACTTCTTCCTCAATTCACCTCTTTCTCATTATTATTTTAACTCTTTGCTGATTTCTTCTGATTATTTTTTGCAGGTTTTGGTTCTCCGTCAGATCTGATTCACCTACTCAAATGCAAAAATTATAATATATGAATGGATACAAAAGGAAAGCGACGAAGAGAGCCCAAATTGTGGTTCACATAACAGGGAAAGAGGGAGAAAGCCAAGCTTATTCTAATGGCCGAGGCGTTTTAGAAGTTCAAGAATTCAACTTTTCAGCAATCGAGAACGTTTTTGAAGCCTTAAAATATGGGTATGGAGATTACACTCGTGTGCATTTGACTTTTGACTTGGAAGGAATAAAAACTGCACGAATGTATGTGGACAAACTTGTACATTTCCCCTCTTTTCTCTCTTCCATTTTCCTCATTTTGCACTGGTTTATGGATTCTAGGATCTTTAGATGTACTTATTTCTTCGATTCCTGAAATGGGTGCTTACCATTTATGGCCATAAGAAGGCGTAACATTACTCGCTATCGGAATTTGCTTCAGTTCAAAGAATTCCTAACTCGCTCAGCTCTCAGAAACTTTCATAAATTCTGGTTTGAAGGTCTATTAGGAACTATGTTGATGGCAGTTATCAGCCCCAAAGTCAGCTCAGTGGCCTCTAGTCCTTTCACTTCACCGAATATCGGGGTTTTGCTCAAGATCAAGATCATTTCATGGTTGGGTTCACTTTTTTTGAGATTATATTGCTTCGTCTTTGAATTTGCTTTGATTTCTGATAAGTGGATGATGTCTCAGGAGCCAAGAAACTGGTTTGCCTGTTTCTATACGGATTCGAGTTGGTGATAGGACCTTCAACTTGCACAAGGTAAAGATGAATCTGGAGGATTTTTGGGAAATACATCAATGGATAGTACTCTTTTTCTTCATATTCAATGATAGAAAGCAAAGAAGGAAGAAGTGAGAGGATAAATTTTAAGCAAGACTGTTGTTTTTTTTTTTTTTTTTTTTTTTTTTTTTTTTTTTTTTTTTTTTTTTTTTTTTTTTTTTTGCAGCATCCTCTCCTGTCCAAGAGTGGATACTTCCAGAAAAGGCTAAATGAATCGACCGAGTATGAGCTCCCATCGGACTTTCCCGGGGGACCAGAAACCTTTGAATTACTTGCACTGTTCATCTATGGCTCCTCTACTCTTGTTGATCCTTTTAATGTAGCAGCCCTCCGATGTGCTGCAGAGTTTCTTGAAATGACAGATGATTACTATTCCGGTAACCTTTGCGAGCGATTCGATATCTATTTAAACCAAGTGGTCTTCCAAAGCTGGGATGATACACTAATCGTACTCCAAAAGTGCCAACAATTGCTTCCCTGGTCCGAGGAGCTGTTAATTGTAAGCCGCTGCATCGAATCTCTTGCCTTCATGGCTTGCATGGAGATTCTAGACCCCGAGAAAAGGCGAGACCAACCAATCATTACAATGGATGCATTGGCCAGTCAGGTTTGGAGCTGTGAAATAGTGAAAGAAATCTTGTGCCAAGATCTTTGGATCAAGGACCTCATTGCTCTACCATTTGAATTCTTCCAAAGAGTCGTGGGATCCTTGAGAAGACAAGGTATGAAAGAAAAATACGTGAGCCCGATCATCGTTTTCTATGCTAACAAATGGATTCTTTCGCAAAAAACGCGCCAGTTCTGGGAAAGTACTGATGAGAAAGTTGTAGATGATGAAGCAAATGAGAAGGTTATATTTATCTTGCAAGGTCTTCTTGATCTTCTCCCTATGGGACAGAGGACCAGTAGAGTGGTTCCTGTAGGCTTTTACTTTGCATTACTTTCAAAATCACTTGAAATTGGTCTCAAAAGTAACAGCCTGCAGAAACTACAAGACCAGATTGCATCAGTATTACACTTTGCCCAAGTCGAAGACTTCCTCCTACCGAAAACCGGGGCGGACTCGGTTTCTTCCAGCATCGAGTTAGCTACAATGGAGAAGATATTAGAGTCGTTTGTATCTTCTAACATGAAGATGAATCATAACCATTCAGGAAGCAACTCACTCGTGGCGGAGTTGTGGGATGAGTATCTAACCTTCATAGCTCCCGATCCGAAACTCGGAAAAAAACGATTTGTGGAACTTATCGAAAAAGTGCCTGCTTCGTGGCGAGAGAATCACAACCACCTTTATTGGGCAGTAAACACATTCCTGCAGGTAAATCTTATCTGTTTTCTTCTTCATGAAATGCTTTTTGAAATGTGGTTGAGATCCATTAGCTCATCTATTTTGTTTTGCAGGCACAGTCACAACTGTCCCAAGAGGAAAAATGGGCAATCTGTAAGTACCTCAACTGCCAGAAGCTATCACAAGCGGCGTGCATTGAAGCTGTTCAAAACGAGTTGATGCCGCTCCGTCTGATAGTTCAAGCGCTTTTCGTTCAGCAATTGAATACTCAACAGGCGTTCAAAGAGTGTTCGAGTTCATTTAGATTTGCACCTTATGGAGAATTCTCAGGGAGTCTTTCAAGCTCTAGATTTCTGAACTCGAACAGCCAGAATCTACGAGACAGTCCTTATACAGATGGAGCTGATCCAAGCCGAAAAACGTTAAGCTTCTTGCTACAGAAGGACCATGTGATGCAGGCACATGAATCCTCGAGAAAGGAGTACGAGTCGACAAGTTTCCGAATCCAGAATCTCGAACAGGAATTGGTTTCCTTGAAGAAGAGTGTCCAGTGGCAGACAATATCAAAGAAAACAGATACAATGTCGAGCAGTAAAGCAGAAGGAAGAACAAAACCAGCTGATGTGGAAAGTAGATACTCTAGCAAGAAAAGGAACACACATGAACAAGTGACAGGGTGCATTGGTTCCGTTAACTTTTCTGCTCAAAGAAACTATGCAAGTCGTCTGTTTAAGATCTTCAGCGGAATTCGTCTATTTGGGGGTCAGAAACAGAAAAGAAAATCGGGGTTTCCCGTCCTTTGGCGTAGGTCGATTTATCAGATCAACCATCGACTCGACTTGTAAATGAGCAAACAGGTTCGTAGAAACCAGTTATGGAGACTATAACCAGTTATGGAGACTATAACTTCGTGTAAACTCTAGTATGTTTAAGTACAGAAAGTATCAGTGATAGTAGTAATCATTCAAAGTACTCAGTTCAAACATCTATACTTCAACTGTTCACCACATAAGGTCACCAATCTACTCTCTATATTACTGCTCTATGGATATGCCGTTGCCATAATCGTGCCAATCGAGACACAGAGACTTGTCGTTCTGCAAACCATGATGCACGAGAAGCTCTAGAAAAGGTCGAAACCAGAAGAAGCTTGAAAAGTAGCTAAAAACAACCTTTTTTATGTCGACATAGATAAGTTATTATGCGATGTTTGTTACATGAGAAGTGTTTTGGACTTGCTTGTCTAGGTCCATGTTGCTTATGGCCGCGAGTACTCAAACCACCCTCAATCACTCTTTTCATTTCTATGTTTATTCTCTCGACTAAGCATGTATACTCTCTTATCCATATATTTTAATGTAATTGGCATTCACCATGAGTGCTTTGAAAATGTTCTCTCATTTTCTCACAATTTTCTTTTTTGAAATGACTATCTCAAAATTATTTGCGATTTTTGTTCACTAGGTGAGAATAATCATCGTTTGACCCACCAAGTTCTTTTACAACATATAATAATACAGTTACCAACAAAGCAACAAGTCAAGATGGCCGAGTTGGTCTAAGGCGCCAGTTTCAGGTACTGGTCCGAAAGGGCATGGGTTCGAATCCCATTCTTGACAACTTTTTACCAACTTTTTTTTGTTCTCCAATTTTCATTGTTTTTTTTTTTTTTTTTTCTTTACCTAGACAAACTATTAGAAAAATTCATTTATTAAATATTATTTTGTGTCCTAATATTAAAATATGATGTACTTATCTTAACTAAAATACCTGTCTACCATTAGTATATTAATAGACATATGTGAAATTCGATTTGTTTATTGATACCATGGAAAACGATGTTCCACAAATACAATCATGAATGATAAGCAAAGAAGCACTCTATCTTTACAAAAATAAGTATAAAGAAAAGCAAACACTAACACTCTCACGTATGAATCAAAAGAAAAACTATGGAATTTGAGAAGAACAAACAGAAAACAGGGGACCTAATTATACTCTGTTTTCTACTTTAGCAGTATGGGCAGAGATGTTGTGTGGGAACTTGTTGGAGTTGGATCTCCTTCTCTTGATCACAATGAACCATGTCACAGCTTCCAGCACCAACGCCACAGCGCCCAACAAGATGATCACTCCGCTGTAAGCCCGCCTCCATTTATTGTCGGGGCTCAAGATTTTGAAGCCTTCGAACACATTGATGATGCTCATGATGATCACACTGTATCCCATGGAGTGATGGTAAATGTTCCAGTAGATTCTGTACTTATGATCCTTCTTCGGCCTCAAAAGCAGAGCGAATACCTGAACGCTTCCCAACACGAACAGAGCAATCCCAATGTTACGATGGGTGTTGTACTGAACTGCTGCCGACTCGCCGCCGAGTTTGATTCCGGTGGCCCACCCGGCAACTCCCACGGCGTAGGCGGAGGTCTGGCAGGCCACGTGAAGGTAAAACCAGGCTGGATCTGCCGCCTTGAACACCTTCAAATACCTTGCGAAAATGGCTCCCATTGGCATCAACGTCCCCCAGCTGACCGCATTCAGCACTCCGTGAATCTGAGAATCCAAATCCCAACTGGGAGTTAGAGTTTATCGAAATCCCCAAAAGGGTTTTGCAAATGGAAAGATTAAAACAGACCCGTATCACTAAAACCCCACAATTCATTCAAATTCAAGCCCACTTACGTTTCTCCTCCTGAGAACAGAATCCACCGCCGCCGTGGTCGACCCAGTAAGCAAATCCAGAGTAGCAAGGGACCTTCTATTATCGCCGGTGAAGGCGTGGGGGAGAGGAGAACCCTGCGCCATGGGACCTTCCTGCCAGACCTGATTGACGGTGGTCATGCCGGGGGGAAGAGAAATGGTTGCAAAAATGGTCATTTCGTCGTCGAGATAGGTGGCAGAGAGTTGAGGAACCTCAAAGCTCAAGCGGGTCTGTTGCATAGTCGGAGAAGGGAGGTCGATGCTGGAAGTGTAAACATGAGGGAGGGCAGAGGAGTTCCTGTAGGCTATAAGAGCTTGAGAGCCGAACATGGCGAGGGCATTCGGGTTAATGGCCCAAGCAATCCATTGATTGGGAGAGGTGGAAGGGCGTCGGAAGGCCATCCTCAAGGTGGCGTTGGATGGATGAAAGGTCCAATGGAGGAAAGAGTTGAGGACAGGATGATCCACACAGGCCGCGAAGACTTCATTGTTGGCGAAATTATGGTTTGTGCAAGTCTGCCCAGCGGCAGAGAGGCAGAGAGAGAGGAGAAGCAGAGCATTGAGGAAGGTCTGGAGTTTGGGTTCCATGGCGGATTAGAGTGATGGAGAATGAGACAGAGAGGAGGAGATGAGTGAATTTATAGAGGAAAAGGGGAAGAAACGCAGACTCCACGCGTAGGGTTTAATCTTCCACTTTCTTTCAACACTTTTCAAACTTGCTCACCCCGTTTCCTCCNGTTTATTGATACCATGGAAAACGATGTTCCACAAATACAATCATGAATGATAAGCAAAGAAGCACTCTATCTTTACAAAAATAAGTATAAAGAAAAGCAAACACTAACACTCTCACGTATGAATCAAAAGAAAAACTATGGAATTTGAGAAGAACAAACAGAAAACAGGGGACCTAATTATACTCTGTTTTCTACTTTAGCAGTATGGGCAGAGATGTTGTGTGGGAACTTGTTGGAGTTGGATCTCCTTCTCTTGATCACAATGAACCATGTCACAGCTTCCAGCACCAACGCCACAGCGCCCAACAAGATGATCACTCCGCTGTAAGCCCGCCTCCATTTATTGTCGGGGCTCAAGATTTTGAAGCCTTCGAACACATTGATGATGCTCATGATGATCACACTGTATCCCATGGAGTGATGGTAAATGTTCCAGTAGATTCTGTACTTATGATCCTTCTTCGGCCTCAAAAGCAGAGCGAATACCTGAACGCTTCCCAACACGAACAGAGCAATCCCAATGTTACGATGGGTGTTGTACTGAACTGCTGCCGACTCGCCGCCGAGTTTGATTCCGGTGGCCCACCCGGCAACTCCCACGGCGTAGGCGGAGGTCTGGCAGGCCACGTGAAGGTAAAACCAGGCTGGATCTGCCGCCTTGAACACCTTCAAATACCTTGCGAAAATGGCTCCCATTGGCATCAACGTCCCCCAGCTGACCGCATTCAGCACTCCGTGAATCTGAGAATCCAAATCCCAACTGGGAGTTAGAGTTTATCGAAATCCCCAAAAGGGTTTTGCAAATGGAAAGATTAAAACAGACCCGTATCACTAAAACCCCACAATTCATTCAAATTCAAGCCCACTTACGTTTCTCCTCCTGAGAACAGAATCCACCGCCGCCGTGGTCGACCCAGTAAGCAAATCCAGAGTAGCAAGGGACCTTCTATTATCGCCGGTGAAGGCGTGGGGGAGAGGAGAACCCTGCGCCATGGGACCTTCCTGCCAGACCTGATTGACGGTGGTCATGCCGGGGGGAAGAGAAATGGTTGCAAAAATGGTCATTTCGTCGTCGAGATAGGTGGCAGAGAGTTGAGGAACCTCAAAGCTCAAGCGGGTCTGTTGCATAGTCGGAGAAGGGAGGTCGATGCTGGAAGTGTAAACATGAGGGAGGGCAGAGGAGTTCCTGTAGGCTATAAGAGCTTGAGAGCCGAACATGGCGAGGGCATTCGGGTTAATGGCCCAAGCAATCCATTGATTGGGAGAGGTGGAAGGGCGTCGGAAGGCCATCCTCAAGGTGGCGTTGGATGGATGAAAGGTCCAATGGAGGAAAGAGTTGAGGACAGGATGATCCACACAGGCCGCGAAGACTTCATTGTTGGCGAAATTATGGTTTGTGCAAGTCTGCCCAGCGGCAGAGAGGCAGAGAGAGAGGAGAAGCAGAGCATTGAGGAAGGTCTGGAGTTTGGGTTCCATGGCGGATTAGAGTGATGGAGAATGAGACAGAGAGGAGGAGATGAGTGAATTTATAGAGGAAAAGGGGAAGAAACGCAGACTCCACGCGTAGGGTTTAATCTTCCACTTTCTTTCAACACTTTTCAAACTTGCTCACCCCGTTTCCTCCCGTTCTCCCCACTTTCAATCATTTTTTAATTAATTTTATTTAGTCAAATAAGGTTATTAAGTAAAGAAAGGAGTGAAGTGCAGAAGTTAAAGAATCAGAATAATCAGAAAAGTAATTAATTAATTAAAAAGATTATATTAAAATTAATAATCATCACATTCCCACTAACCCCATTATTTTATGGAAAATAAGGAGCGTGTAAAACGGGGTTTTTAGTCATTAGCTTATGGAAAAAGCCAATAATATTCCAAACCCTGTGAAATTACAAGTTGTTACTTAAAAATACAAAATTAGTGGGAAAGGATTAATTAATGTAAACCCTAATTTAGTGTTTAATCCACTCACCGTCATCCTAGTTTCGGACTTACTTTTGTATGACCGGATAAAGATAACAGTAGTTACTATCTAAATTAGTCTCGAGGGATAGAGGAGATTGAGTTGGCTAAAAGATTTTGTTCTTGTCTCTCTTGCATCAGGTTGACCCACCTCCCTACATAGTGATTCTATCGATCATGTACGTTGTGGAAAATAAGGGTGGTTAATATGGTCTAATAACTCGACCAATCTAGGCTATCCAACCCGAGGGTTGGATTAAGGTTCAGTCTGTAGGTTGACATTTTTTTTTATTGGATTTATCAAAAAATAGGATTACAACTCAATCCACACCTATCTAAAAATGTGCAAATAAATGGAAAAAATGATATTAATTAATTAATTAACATATTTTGTGAAATTAGTTTTTATGATATCATATAATGTATAATTTTTTTTTTCGAGGATATAACAAAAGAATTATATATTTACCAAAGTTCTTGTTTTTATAGTAAATAACATTTTTAAATTTATAAAATAAAATCTAACAACGGTAAGTAAAGCAATAATTTAATAATTAAAATTTTATATTTCTATTACCATAAAATTATATTTATATTAATATATTAATTTATTTTTTGAAATAAAAAAAGGAATATGTAGAAATCAACGGAGACTTTTGCAGACGGCCGCCTTCATTTTTTGATACGGTTTGGAAAATTCCTTGAAACCAAACACCGATTTTCCCGGAAATTATTTTTAAATCTTCAAAATTGACTGCTTTTTGTTCCCATGTTTAATTATATATATATATATATATATATATACTAATTTAATAGAAATATTTAATAGTATTTCTAGACTAAAAATAAATACTCTTAATTAAATAATAATGATAGGTAAGTTATGAACCCAAAAAAACATGATAGAGAAAATGCAGAGAGAATATTGATTTAAGATAAATTTTGTACAAATATGGTTCAACTACTATATATAATCTTCTGCTGTATATAACTATCTACCATATAGCTACGGTATATTACCTCAATTAGACATCCCATAACACTATTTGATGAACGGTGTAAAATGAGCTTAGTTCATGTTGGACTCAACTAGCTACGGTGAAATATGTCCCTGCTTGGATAAGCCAGCCGGTTGAGCCTGTGAAAAGCTTGGAAAAGAAGATGGGGGAGCCCTTATCTAATGATATCCTACGAGTAAGCCGTTAAGTGAAGAGAATGCTATGAGTTCACAAGAGTCATTCAAAGTATCTACCATATAGGTGTACCCATATAGTTTTTTATCTACTATATATAACTTTACCATTATCTACTATATAGCTTTAGTTTTTACTTGACAATTTACTTTAATAGTAAACTTTATAGTTTTACTATGTATAAGCATTGACTAAACTATAAATAAGCTCCATAACCTAACACGATTAGGTGACATCAAGCTCAGTTTTAAAACGCATCGGTTAGGGAAAGAATTTACACTTTAACATGAAATGTTTTATTCTTCTCTCCAATTGACGTGAGATTTTAAAATCGAGCACAACTAATTTAATCTGACTCTAATAACAAAAATAGAACGAGCTATTGAATAATTTTTTTTAAGATTTTATTAATAAAATTAGAAACCCCTAAAAAAAAAAAAAAATCTACAAATATAATAACCTCACTACCAATCTCTAAAAATAGTCCAAAAGAAACAAAAAAAACACTTAAAAATGTAAATCATCAATAATCAAACCCCGTTTTGTCCATTATTGTTATTTCGAAACTTATCATCAGAGCTGGTTCTCTTTCTCTTGATCCCAATGATCCATGTGATCACTTCAAGAACGACGGCGACGGCGCCCAGGAATATGATGATTCCGGTGTAAGCCCGTTTCCATTTCTCATCGGGCCTCAAGATATCTAATCCTTTGAAGACGTTAATGATACTCAGAACAATCACACTGTATCCGACCGAGTGATGGTATGCGTTCCAGTAGATTCTGTATTTGTGATCCTTCTTCGGCCTCAAAAGCAGAGCGAAAACCTAAAATGAATCAAACCCAGATCGAAATTAGTGCGGATTTCGAGAAATTTTCATTTGGGTTTCTGGATTTTTTATGTTTTTTAGGTACCTGAAGAGTTCCGAACACGAACAGAGTGATTCCGATGTTGCGGTGGGTGTCGTATTGAACGGCGGTGGAATCTCTGCCGAGTTTTATGCCGGTAGCCCAACCGGCGACACCGACAGCGTAGGCGGAGGATTGACAAGCGACGTGAAGGTAAAACCAGGCCGGATCTGCACCTTTGAAAGCCCTCAAATATCTAGCGAAAATGGCGCCGATCGGCATCAATGTCCCCCAACTAACAGCGTTCAAAACCCCATGAATCTGAAAAATCAAACCGATTTCACAAAAGGGTTTCACAAATCGAGAGAATCAAACAAACCCAGATCGGAAAACTTACGTTTCTCTTCTTTAAAACCGTATCCTCCGCCGCCGTGGAGGATCCAGTAAGCAAATCGAGTTTAGATCTGGATGCTCTGTTTTCTTCGGCGAGCGAATGGGAAGATGGAGAGCCTCCGATCATGGGACCGACCTGCCAGACTTGATTAATGGTCTTCATGTTGGAGGGGAGCCGAATCGTTGCGAAAATGGTGAGCTCGTTGTTCACATAAGTCGCTGAAAGATCAGGAACCGCGAATCTCAGGGTGCTCTGTTGCAGTGTCGGACCAGGGGGATCGACGCTGGAAGTGTAAACATGAGGGAGAGCAGAGGAATTCCGGTAAGCGATGAGAGCTTGAGATCCAAACATGGCGAGGCCCTGTGGGTTAATGGCCCATGAAATCCATTGATTGGGAGAGGTGGAAGGGCGCCGGAAGGCCATTCTCAAGGTGGTGTTGGATGGATTGTAGGTCCAATGGAGGAAGGTGTTGAGCACTGGATGATCCACACAGGCTGCGAACACTTGATTGGTTGCAAACCCATTGTAGCTTCTGCAAATCTGAGCGGACGCCGGCCGGCAGAAACAGAGGAGGAGGATAAGAACAGAGGAGAAGAAGGTGTGGAGTTTCATTTCCATGGCTGAACTCTGTTTCAGTTTTTGCTGTCGATTCAGGGAGGAAGAAGAAGAAGCAAGTGAGTATTTATTGCGATTAATTCGAATGAAAATTCAGTAAATTTGTAAATTTTATTTGGTTTGTGAAACACTCTGTTTCTCCTTGGTGATCTAAGAGAAGAGAGAGGAGGCAAAGCCCTTGAAACGGTTGACTAATTCCAACGGCCTCCATGGTTATAATGCTTACCGACCCACATAAATTCATGCATTAATTATTATTGGGTATGAATTATATTTTATAATATTTTTTCCAAAATTACTTTTTGACTTTTTTTTTTTTTTTTTTTATAATTATCCAAACTCTCGAGTATTGCTGATGCTTTATGATGACATCCCGAGACACGAGATATCATTTATCTGAAGGGAACTAACTCTTCATTCATAGTAAAAGCATTAGTAACCGTTTTGATTTTATTAACAATTAAAAGAAAGCAATAAATACGAGAGATAACTCTACTTTTATAGAAACTATAGTTTGACATAGTATTCCAAGAAAGTAGAAGTTTTTGTAATGAGTTATGTCCATTGATATAATCATTATCAACAAATCAATCGAGTTATTCAAAAGTACACTTGGGTCAAAAGTATGTTTTACCCCTTTAGTTACATCTTTCACCTTAACTACTATTAAAGAGTATGACTATGTCGTACTAGATGCAGGAAAATTTTAGGGCCGTTGAATGTAGAACTCGTATTTTGAATCCTAGATTTGGGTCGTTACACAACTCATAATCAGGACATTATGAACGTCCATCTGATGGGAACGTTCGCTAAGTCGAGGGATCCCAAGAAGAAAAGTAGGGATTTTTATAAATTTCATTGAAATAAAAAATATTTATATATTCTTGTGTTTGTTTGATTTATAAAAAAGAATTTTAAATAAAAATTTGCATTTTGTGCAAATTTGACAATGGAAACGTGTCGTTCGTTCCGTTTAACCCGTTTTGCTCTCGAAACCTCACTAGACGGCGCCGTTTTCATCTGTGTTCACATACATTTTCCATAATATTTATTTCATTTATAGACATGAAAAATACTCATTTTAAAAATTTATTTCTTTGTTAAAAATTACATGATGCTCACAATATATACCCATTTTTAGTCTATAGTTTCCTAATCAAAATTATTTAATCCTTTAATTATAGTCACGAGTAACCAAATCATCACTCGAATAAAATGTAAATTATGGGTATACACGGGTTGGGTTGAATAAAATTTTTGGACCTGAATAACCCAGTTCACAACTAAACCCAACCCTAAATTTTCGGGTTGGAATGGGTCGAGCGGTCGGATTATTCATTTTTTATTATTTAAAAAATATATATTCATCAATTTAGATTAGGGTTTTTTGTGGCTAATATTTAAGATAAAATGGTGTGGTTGGAATTAGAGATGAACAAAAGCATCAATATAAATGAAAGAAAAGCAACACTTTTGACTAATATATATGTTTTATAAATGTTTTTATTTATGCATTTTAAGAAATATATCGATTTATGTAACAATTCAACCCTACAGATTTAACACCAAAAATCTAATTTATCTAAATTAATTAAAAAGAATAATAAAAAATACTTTAAAATATTTATTTATTTCTTTTTAAATATTTAATATATTGGGAAAAATGGAATAAATAATTATAAAATAATTATAAAATTAAATAAATATATAAATATATAATTGCATGGTAAAAAAAAAAAAAAAAAATCTGGTTGAATTCAACTCAATCAATCTAGTTCAGAGGAATTATGGACCGATTTATCTGTATAATTATCTGAGTTATTAAGTTTTTAAGTTTTTTTAACACCTCTACAAATAATACCGTTTTAAAAAAATAGTAAAACAATGTAGCCGACCAATTCAAACATAGCTCAGTGAATAAGACATACGGTCGACCTATCAAAATAAAATTGATTTATTTATTATGGGTGTGATCTTGTTTGGAAAATAATAAATTATTTGTGGTTGAAATGTTTTATAATACTTGTCCATTATTTTATACCTCAACTACCCCTCTTTAATGTGCCTTCTATCTAACCCAATTTAAATAATGACGTGAGCTCAAATAATTGTTTAAATTTGGGGCAAACCCATAAAGTAAATTAAAAAAAATTAGAAATGAGTTCTGAGTTAGGACCGTAATCTACCTCAAATTTAATATTTTACGAGTCATTTTGACAATCAAATAAAGTAAAAGCAAAGAAGTTGTCTCGTTAGAATAGTTAAAATGCATAGAAATGAGATTAATACTCGTGAATATCTTAGAAGTTATCTTAACAACCGAATGCAATAAAGTAAATAAATTGTCATGTGAGAATTCTCGAAATGCGAACAAGTTGACTTAGTACTCGTGAATATCAAATTATTCAACGTAGAAATTTAAACCCATTTGAAAATACATACACGTACCTACACCAATACATACATAAAAGTATAAGTACGTTCGTGTCTATAGTGTAACATCAATACAATAGAATAAAGTTGTCCCCTGAAAATAGTCGAAATGCGAACAAGTTGAGCTAATACTCGTGAATATCAAATCATTCAACGTAGAAGTTTAAACACATTTGAACATGCATGCACGTATTGATACCCATACGTATATAAAAATATAAGTCGGTTCAAAGATTGATACATACATGGGGGTGGAAAATGAGAGGAAAGTGGCGTAATCAGCTTCCCACAGCCTTTTTGGACCTCAAAATTCCATATCCAAACAATAATTTCTTGGAAAATTGTATTCAAACCGATCAAATGCTTACAAATTTTGAGGTTTTTCAGAGCAGCTACCACCAAGAACTCATAATATCTTCTGATCAAGTTGCCTAATTTTGTTGACTTCTTCCCCGTTGACTCGTAGTTACCATAAAATAATCAAGTGTTCTTCAGTTTTTTTTTCTCTCTCTTAAGACCTTTTCATCACCAAACAAATGGGTTATTTTTCTCACGCTTAAGAGATTGGATATTAAGAAATTGATATCAAACACGTCCAGATCATTACTCTTTTCGTTGTTCTGTAGAAATTACCGACCAAGAAGATTAAAAGAGAGTGAAAGGTAGAGGAAGAAGTCGAAGATTATAATATAGAGACAGTAAAATTGTAAATTAATTTTTTTTAATCGGTTAATAATTTATTAAACATAAAATTTAAAATTTAGAGACTAATATAATTTTCTATATCATTTTAAAAAAATTAATTTATTGTATTTATAATTTTTATTTATTTACTATTTTACTGTGGTTTAAAATTTGAGGGAAGAGGTCGATAAATAATTATTTAGATTTTTAAAAAAATTTTTATTGTGATATATTATATTAAAGTTTAATTATAGATTATATATTTAAATATATTAAATTCACCAAATGTCGTCGCTTTGGCCGAGTGGTTAAGGCGTGTGCCTGCTAAGTACATGGGGTTTCCCCGCGAGAGTTCGAATCTCTCAGGCGACGATTTTTTTATTTTTATTTTATTTTATGACTAAATAAAATTAATTAAAAAATGATTGAAAGTGTGGAGAATTGGAGGAAACGGGGTGAGCAAGTTTGAAAAGTGTTGAAAGAAAGTGGAAGATTAAACCCTACGCGTGGAGTCTGCGTTTCTTCCCCTTTTCCTCTATAAATTCACTCATCTCCTCCTCTCTGTCTCATTCTCCATCTCTCTAATCCGCCATGGAACCCAAACTCCAGACCTTCCTCAATGCTCTGCTTCTCCTCTCTCTCTGCCTCTCTGCCGCTGGGCAGACTTGCACAAACCATAATTTCGCCAACAATGAAGTCTTTGCGGCCTGTGTGGATCATCCTGTCCTCAACTCTTTCCTCCATTGGACCTTTCATCCATCCAACGCCACCTTGAGGATGGCCTTCCGACGCCCTTCCACCTCTCCCAATCAATGGATTGCTTGGGCCATTAACCCAAATGCCCTCGCCATGTTCGGCTCTCAAGCTCTTATAGCCTACAGGAACTCCTCTGCCCTCCCTCATGTTTACACTTCCAGCATCGACCTCCCTTCTCCGACTATGCAACAGACCCGCTTGAGCTTTGAGGTTCCTCAACTCTCTGCCACCTATCTCGACGACGAAATGACCATTTTTGCAACCATTTCTCTTCCCCCCGGCATGACCACCGTCAATCAGGTCTGGCAGGAAGGTCCCATGGCGCAGGGTTCTCCTCTCCCCCACGCCTTCACCGGCGATAATAGAAGGTCCCTTGCTACTCTGGATTTGCTTACTGGGTCGACCACGGCGGCGGTGGATTCTGTTCTCAGGAGGAGAAACGTAAGTGGGCTTGAATTTGAATGAATTGTGGGGTTTTAGTGATACGGGTCTGTTTTAATCTTTCCATTTGCAAAACCCTTTTGGGGATTTCGATAAACTCTAACTCCCAGTTGGGATTTGGATTCTCAGATTCACGGAGTGCTGAATGCGGTCAGCTGGGGGACGTTGATGCCAATGGGAGCCATTTTCGCAAGGTATTTGAAGGTGTTCAAGGCGGCAGATCCAGCCTGGTTTTACCTTCACGTGGCCTGCCAGACCTCCGCCTACGCCGTGGGAGTTGCCGGGTGGGCCACCGGAATCAAACTCGGCGGCGAGTCGGCAGCAGTTCAGTACAACACCCATCGTAACATTGGGATTGCTCTGTTCGTGTTGGGAAGCGTTCAGGTATTCGCTCTGCTTTTGAGGCCGAAGAAGGATCATAAGTACAGAATCTACTGGAACATTTACCATCACTCCATGGGATACAGTGTGATCATCATGAGCATCATCAATGTGTTCGAAGGCTTCAAAATCTTGAGCCCCGACAATAAATGGAGGCGGGCTTACAGCGGAGTGATCATCTTGTTGGGCGCTGTGGCGTTGGTGCTGGAAGCTGTGACATGGTTCATTGTGATCAAGAGAAGGAGATCCAACTCCAACAAGTTCCCACACAACATCTCTGCCCATACTGCTAAAGTAGAAAACAGAGTATAATTAGGTCCCCTGTTTTCTGTTTGTTCTTCTCAAATTCCATAGTTTTTCTTTTGATTCATACGTGAGAGTGTTAGTGTTTGCTTTTCTTTATACTTATTTTTGTAAAGATAGAGTGCTTCTTTGCTTATCATTCATGATTGTATTTGTGGAACATCGTTTTCCATGGTATCAATAAACGAATCTCTTCGCTTCAAAGAGAGAATTTGTCACGTCATAAACTTATCTCTATCTCGTTCATGTAAGGTATAATTTTATGTTTCGATGAACGTGTCTTGCTCTAAAAAAATTAGAAAGATCGAGACGGCAAACATAATCATGTCATACTGTACACTCATTCCCACATATTTGAAGACAATTTTGAGGGCAAGATGAGTTTCTTAAGGCTGGAACAAGTAACGAGGCTAACCCGGATTAGACTCTACTTAGTTGGGTGATTAGACTCTACTTAGTTGGGGATAGAGTTGAAAGTTTGGTATGGCCAAAGTCGACCCTATGATCCTACTCATGTCACGTGAAAGTAAAATTTAAATACTTGAAATAAAAATGAGCCAACCTACGATCATACTCTAGTTCAACGAAGCAAAGAAAATAGGTCAATTCTCATTTAGTTTCGTGTTAAATTCATCATCATCATCAAAGTCTCTAGGCAAAGATTTTGACTGCTACAATACTAGATCGAGCCATACCATGGGATCATAGCCATGCAAATGATTATAACGTTTACATAAATGATGTTCAGACGAGATCTAATAGAATGCAACGGTCTACTCCAAGATTCGGTTGAGATCGAATAAATGTTCCTTCACCAATTCTTTGTATCAGAATTGTGTCTAATATTTTTGCTCATCCTTGAACACGCAAGATTTTTTCTTTTTTACAGATGGTGCCAACTGTTGTTGCAAAAAAACAAAAAAAAACTCCATTGATAACTCATAGATAGGAAAATAAGAGGAACACAATGGAAGCAATCTATAACTGATTCACAAAATGTGTATCTATACAAAGAATGGCTATATCAAATGAAGGAATTTACATTATACTTTGGTGATATATGATGATTCTCGATGAATTTACATTGATAAATCTCCATGTTTTTCATATTAATAGGCAGAAAAACAATGACTTGTATGTTTACCTCGAACTGTTTTAAGGTGCAATAACAAAGAGAGAGCAAAAAGAACCAACATCCAAAGCTGAAATCAGCATTGGATCTCGTCTTTCTCTATCTCGGAAGACCAGAGATCGCCTTTCTCGAGCATGGAGATTTCTCTCATAACTTGAGCTTTATCTTCTTCGAACCCTTCATCGTCTAGAACCAAAAAGTGATCAATCATTCATGAACATACGACATTGATGAAATGATACCAGAAGCACAAGTTTAACTTTTTTTTTAATACCTTTATCTAGTCTAAGTTCGTCGAGAAGTCGAAGAAGTTTCGTTCTATTGGCAACGAGTACACCTGTGATCTCTAGAGGCTTGTTTTTATTTGCAACAAATAGCTAATATACAGCAACAACGAAAAGAAAAAAACTTTATTAAAGATATGAAAAGGAACTTAGTAGTGCAAATCATTCAATGATCTTCAATAGTACCTTGAACACATGGAAGGCGTCTCTTTGTATCATCTTGTTTGGATCCTGTAAGTATAATATGTGGGGTGAGAAAAGAAAGGAATATGAGATCTTACCTCGATTGAAGAGGAGAATGAAACGAAACGAAGCATTCTTTACAAGGGTATGGAAATCTCTTCTTAGCAGCCGTGTTTTAAAAATCTTGAGGGGAAACACAAAAAGAAAAGCCTAAAGAGGATAATATCTGCTAAGTAGGCTTGGCCGTGTTACAAATTATGAGATCCCACATTGATTGACGAGTGCCAGTGAAGACGCTGGCTCCAAAGGGGGATTGTGAGATCCCACATTGGTTGGAGAGGGGAATAAAACATTCTTTATAAGGGTGTGAAAACCTCTCCCTACCATACGCGTTTCAAAGGGAAAGCCGAAAGAGGTTAATATCTGCTAACGGTGGATTTGAGCCGTTATAGGAAGGGTGTAAACCATACAAAATGCACGTTTTCATTTAATAGTGAGAGAGTTTACCCTGAGAAGGTTCATCAAGATCCTCATGTTATCCAAGGAGCTCACGTATCGAACCATCACAACAGCATTAGAGTTATCAAGTAGTAGATCGCCCAGCAACTGAAATAGTGTACACAACATTGATATCATGAAATGGCAGAAAATGCTTCTTGATATCACTTCATGGAAATACATAATCTTTGAGATGACAAAACTCAAAACATATTAAGTCGAGGTATCATACTCGATAGGTTCATTGGTTGTAACAGAGAGAATCTAAACATGTAAACTATAACAGGGCCATTAGCATGCTTGTCATAGGCATTTATTCACTCTTTACCTTCACGGCGTGTCGTTTCGTGATGTAATTCGACGATTCCAGCAACTGTGTATTGTACTCTTCAAAGAACTAAAAGATTAGAAACAATTGTAAAACAACTTCAATGAACTTGTTCATCCAAGTGAAACCAACAATTAACGAAATTTCGACAAAGACAATCTAATTAAAATAACTTATCTAATGCTTACCCACTCATAATTTGTAGTAAGAAATCCAGTAACAGTAGATTTATGCCTTGTCAAAAGTTTCTGCATAGAAAAAGTTCAGGATGTTTCAGTTGACAGGCAGGATTCTCTCAATATGCCAAACCACAGTACCCACTAGTCATGACGTAAATGAAGGTTCATTTGGTCTTTTTAGTTCAACAATATATGAGATGAGGAGACTCGAATCTTAACATGGTTGAGGTTGATAGGTTAATTTTGGTTGTTACCTGTGAGATCCCACATGATTGGAAAGGGGAACGAAATATTATTTAAAAGGTGTGGAAACCTCTCCCTAGCATACGCGTTTTAAAAACCTTGAGGGGAAGCTCGGAAGGAAAAACCCAAAGAGGACAATATCTGCTAGCGGTGGGCTTAGGCCGCTACAAATGATATTAGAGCTAGACACCAGACGGTGTGCCAGCAAGGACGTTGGGTCCTAAAGGGGGTGGATTGTAAGATCCTACATCGGTTGGAGAGGGGAACAAAACATTCTTTATAAGGGTGTGAAAACCTCTCCCTAGCTGACGCGTTTTAAAAACTATAAGGGAAAGCTCAAAGAGGACAATATGTGTTAGCGGTGGGCTTGGGCCGTTACGAGCAATTAGTACATGTATACAACCACAATAAACATAAGATATGCTAAAAAGAGAGGAGAGAAGAAATTCATTCTTAACTCTAAAAGTTGCAGAAGCATCTGATGCTACGTAAAATATTGGATTCTGGACGTAATAAAAAAACTTCTTTATATGCTCGGATTCCAGGATGTACCTGAACCGAAACGATTAGGGATAAGGAAAAAGAAAAAGAAGAGGAAACTACATCAGGTTTCAAACATCTGCACAAAGATGTCAAAAATGATACTACTCTTTCAGCAATATGTTTGCAAGAAACGAATTAACTGGTTCATACTTAGCAACACACTGATGTCGTATGCATTCGCTTGCAATCGCACCGTAAGTTAAAGCAATGTCGCTATCTTCGTACCTAAGTTGAGCCAATCATTAACCATCAATGAATGTTGTCATGTAATGTTAACAATTTGATGGTTCACAATCTTAAAACACTACCCAGTTCTTACCCTGGTATCAGAATGTCCATAATATCCATGTTGTTCTCCAAGTAGTCAGAGGCGATCATCCGCGACTTAACCTGCTGTCGTTGCAGATTGGCTAGAACATGAGTTGCACATTGGCGCAGCTGCAGGTCAGGATATACAAATAATCAAGCTACATAACTTGCAGGTTTGTAAAATGGATCAAATGAAAATATGATCATATAATTGCAAGTGAAAGCTCATTCACCCCGGAGTTTAGCCTCGGAATGCAAGCGATAAAAAGGCGAAATGTGTTCTCCCTGAAGAACTCCTGAGTCAATTGGGCACAAGCATCTGGATTTGGCTCTTCTTCACCATTTCCATAAAGAATTGTTCTCATTTGAGAGATGGTTTTGTTCAGTTCAGATATCTGCATAAGTTCCAATCCAAACACAAAGTCATTTTCAATATCATGGGAACAGAAACGGTTAGGAATCACGGGTCCCCACAATAGTATGATATTGTCCACTTTGAGCATAAACTCTCGTGGTTTTGCTTTTGGTTTTCCCAAAAGGCCTCATACCAATGGAGATGTATTCCTTACTTATAAACTCATGATCAACCCCTTAATTAGCCGATGTGAGACTCCTCTCCCAACAATCTTCAGCAATCCTCCTCTCGAACAAAGTACACCATAGAGCCTCTTCTTAATCGAGGCTCGACTTCTTCTCTGGAGCCCTCAAACAAAGTACACCCTTTGTTCTACACTTGAGTCACTTTTGACTACACCTTCGAGGCTCACAACTTCTTTATTCGACATTTGAGGATTCTATTGACATGACTAGGTTAAGGGTATGACTCTGATACCATGTTAGGAATCACGGACATCCACAGTGATATGATATGGTCCACTTTGAGCATAAACTCTCATGTTTTTACTTTTGATTTCCCCAATAACTTCACGCCAATGGAGATGTATTCCTTACTTATGATCACATGATCAACCCCTTAATTAGCCGGCGTGGGACTCCTCTCCCAACAATCCTCAACCATATGCAATTTCTTGCCATATAAACTAAATAATCTATTAAGTAATAACAAATATCAAGATTGATATGAGCCTATTGCAACAATCAACAAACGAAATTCAAAGAACAATACCCTAATCTCTAAAATTGAAACAATGGTGAAGAAACCCAGAGGCAAAATCGAGAAAATCGATAACCTAGATGAATTTTTAACAAAATCATATAGAAAAACAACCGCAATAAGAATAAATAGGTACCTTCTCTTCCCGTTTTTGCTCACGAACCCCATCGCTCCGGTCAATGAAGAGGAGGAGCTCGTGCGCGTACCGGACGAGCTCCAATGGCGATCGTGGCTTCGGCTTGAAAAGGCCTTTCATGATCTTTAAACGGGTTCAGAATAATGATATTGCTGTTCGTCGATCGTTTGAATTAGTTATAGGATAACAATATCTGGGTGGAAAAGAGAAGATAAGAACATGTGAAGAGGAGAAATTGGGCGTCGTTCTGGTACAGGCTTTATTGGACATCGAAAAATTGAGGTGGTGGCTACAAATATAGCAAACAGAATCGGCTTTCGCTGCGGTGGCGCGTGAATTTCACTTCTCGATTCACAACCGATGATTCAATCCTGAAAATCGGAAAGGGTGTTCGTGATCGTAATCGTAATCGTAATCGTAATCGTGATTAAAATATAAGCTAAAATTATTAAAAATATGATTTTTTTTTTCACATATTTATATTCGTATTTTTCTTTTAATATTTTCCCTCCTCTTTTTCATTTTCCTTAAAAGAGGGAAATATTAATATATAATATAATTATCTCTTAAATAAAAACTTGAAAAATAATTTTTTTATTTTAGAAATACCACTTTAATTAATTAATGAAACAAAAATAAAAATAGTATAAATTAATAAAAATATTTCCTTTTATTTTTTAATTTTCAAAAATGTTTAAAAACGCTTTTAAAAATTTAAGAATAATTTTGAAATAAAATATTAACCATTTCGAAAATGGCTAAGTCTATGTGGGATTCTACAATCTACCTCTTGGAGGCCAATGTCTTTACTGACACACTATGTCTGGTTATAATATCACTTGTGACCATCCAAGTTCACGAATCGATGTAAAATCTTACAATTGGCACACCATTCATACTTGGGTTTGATACCATTTGACGTGGGATCTCACCGTACCTTCCAAGTTGTCGCCCAATAAAAGCTTATAATAAACGGCTCAAATCAAACAATATATACTACTCTGTGGGATTAGGCGGTTATAGTTTGCATTAAAAAAAATTAATGGTAAATTTTTTACATGAATATTTAATTTTTTTAATTTAAAAATATTATTATTTTGAAAATTTAAAGCTATTGCGATTTATTTATTTATTATTATTATTTTTTTAAATTTGCCCATAAAAACAAATATCCAAAGTTTCACCACACACAAGAACAGAGGAGAGGGAGTCATAGCCTTATACTCTCCTCTCTAATGTTTGTTCTTCAAAGAATGGCGACTACCACTGGCTTACTCCTCCACCTTCCTCTCGTGCGACCCATTTCACCCAACGTCTCTACATCTCGTTTCTTCCTTGCAGTTTCGACCCAATTTGCAGGAATTAGGAACAAGTCTCTTTTCCCTCGCAAGAAGGCCAGTGGAATTTCGACTTCCATTGCAGTGGCTACTGATTCATCAGCGCCATCAATTTCGACTCAGAACGAAAATTTGGTGGATACCCAGAAGGAGGAAAGTGAGAAGGTTGTTCTTCCAACTAATGAATCCTCTGAGAAGCTTCTCAGAATTCGTCACACGGTAATTCTGTTTTTTCTTTGAACTGTCCTCTAGGTGTTCGACGAAATGTCCTTTGAATATGGATATAGATTATTATCTGGGAATTTGAGAGTTTTGGATGCTTAATCAAGATTCTTAATGGGGTTTACTAGTTTGAAATTTAGGACAGAACTAGGCAGGAGTTTCATAATGGCCACGGCAATAATTGTTCAATTGACTAAATTATGTTTGTTCAATTGCAGTGTGCCCATGTAATGGCCATGGCTGTACAGAAGCTCTTTCCTGATGCTAAAGTGACTATTGGACCATGGATAGAAAATGGGTTTTACTATGATTTTGATATGGAGCCATTGGGAGATAAGGATTTGAAGAAAATTAAGAAGGAGATGGTTGGTATACCAAATCTATGAGCACTAAATTCACTGGGACTTTTCTTCATAATTTTAGATCACAAGGTTTGGAACCTATAAACTAGTTTATGCTTTCAGGTTGTGGTATTTATTGTTCATATCATCTGTAGGAACGCATTATTAGCAGAAACTTACCACTTGTAAGAGAAGAAGTTTCAAGGGATGAAGCTCAGAGGAGGATTGAGGCAATCAACGAACCATACAAGATGGAGATTTTGGAAAGCATAAAAGAGGACCCCATAACCATCTATCATATTGGTAGGAATTCCAACCATCTTTGTACTTCTCTATTGCAACTTTTGGAGACTCCTTTGTATTTAGTGCTTGATTACTTTTGATATTTTTGTTGATGGAAGGCTTTGACCATTTTATCTTCTTTGAAATTTGGCATATGAATTTTGAGATCCCACGTCGGTTGGGGAGGAGAACGAAACATTCTTTGTAAGGGTGTGGAAACATCTTCCTAGTAGACGCGTTTTAAAACTTTGAAGGGAAGTCCGGAAGCAAAAGCTTAAAGAGAACAATATCTGCTAGCGGTGGGCTCGAGCTGTTATAAATGGTATCAAAGCTAGACACCGGGCGATGTGCCAACGAGGAGGCTGAGCTCCGAAGGGGGGTGGATTAGGGGGTCCCACATCGATTGGAGAGGGAATGAATGCTAGCGAGAACGTTGGGCCCTGAAGGGGGATGAATTTTGAGATCCAACATTAGTTGGGGAGAAGAACGAAACATTTTTTATAAGGGTGTGGAAGCCTCTCCCTAGCAGACGCGTTTTAAAACCTTGAGGGGAAGCCCGAAAGAGAGCACAAAGAGGACAATATTTGCTAGCGGTGGGCTTGGGCTGTTACAAATGGTAACAGAGCCAGACACCGAGCGATGTGCCAGCAAGGAGGCTGAGCTCCGAAGGTGGTGGACACGAGGCGGTGTGCCAGTAAGGACGCTAGGCCTAGAAGGGGGGGGGGGGGGGTNGGGGGGGGATTGGGGGGGTCCCATATCGATTGGAGAAGGGAACGAGTGCTAGCGAGGACTCTGGGCCTCGAAAGGGGGTGGATTGTGAGATCCCACATCAATTGGGGAGGAGAACGAAACATTCTTTATAATGGTGTGAAAACTTCTCCCTAACAGACACGCGTTTTAAAACCTTGAGGGGAAGCCCGAAAGAAAAGCCTGGAAGGGAAAGTTCAAAGAGGACAATATCTGCTAGTGGTAGGCTTGACTTGTTACAAGTTTTGAGGTACTTTTTTCTTTTTTCCTTTCCTAGATGCTATATTTAAATCTCTTTATAATAGGGATTTCTATTGATCTAATCCCAAGTTTTTTAATCAGTAGAAAAAAAGTTCTCTCCGACTTTTTGTTCTCTGATTTTTTTTCTTTTTGGTATATTTCCTCCGTTATTTTCTCATATTTGTTAAATTATTAACAGCTTGCTATTGTTTCTGGTTCTGCAACCCTCATTCTTTTTAATCCCCTTTTCCCTCTGGAATAATGTTAGAACTTCATGTATTTGGTTGAAACTTAACATTGGAGCAACTTTGGGAATTTGCTTGCTAAATAACGAAAAGAGTGTACTCCAACTACTCCAAAATCTTTCTGTCTTTGGTATTCATCACCACATTTCACTCGTTTCGACACTAGAAGAAGGAAGACCAAGATTGTGTTGGACATTTAATAGCTGCAAAAGGCAGCAAATGGTGGATCAATTGTCTAGTAAATTAAGAACATCCTGTGGTGAGCTTGATCTATTTTGATCAGCGGCTACTCCCAGGTCGAAGCTGGAAGTTTTTATTAGCATCTTCACTCATTTGTAATGTCCTGTATTCTTCACAGGAAATGAATGGTGGGACCTTTGTGCTGGCCCCCATGTTGAATCTACTGGGAAAATCAACAAAAGAGCTGTTGAACTTGAAACAGTTGCAGGCGCCTACTGGAGAGGAGATGAAAAGAATCCAATGTTACAGAGGATATATGGCACTGCATGGGAGACAGAAGAGCAATTAAAAGCATACCTTCACTTCAAAGAGGAGGCCAAACGACGTGATCACAGACGCCTCGGAAAAGATCTTGATCTATTTTCCATTCAGGTTTAAATTTCCCCCAAAACTATTATGAAGTTCTTGCTGATAGCTAGAGTTATGCTCTTTAGATTTATTTGGGCTGAACACAGGATGATGCTGGGGGAGGTTTGGTATTCTGGCATCCGAAGGGCGCCGTTGTTAGGAGCATAATAGAAGATTTATGGAAAAAATTACACAGGGAACGTGGTTATGATCTGCTCTATACCCCACATGTAGCAAAGGCAGAGCTTTGGAAAACCAGTGGTCATTCAGACTTCTACGCCGAAAATATGTATAATCAGATGGATGTCGAGGATGAGCTTTATCAACTTCGGCCTATGAATTGTCCTTACCATATTCTATTTTACAAAAGGAGGCTTACCTCCTATCAAGATTTTCCTATTAGGGTCGCCGAATTGGGGACGGTATATAGATATGAGCTGTCTGGTAGCTTGCACGGTCTTTTCCGTGTCAGAGGTTTCACCCAGGTGCATATATCATGGATTCTTTCATTATTCCTTTGCTTGTCCAAACTTTACAAGTTGTGATCTGCTCTACGTGGAAAAACGAAACTGATTTGGCTGCTTTACTCGTCTTTTTTTGCGGATTTCGCAGGATGATGCTCACATATTTTGTTTGGATGATCAAATCAAAGATGAAATTAGAGGTGTCCTAGATCTAACAGAAGAGCTGCTACTTCAATTTGGTTTTAACAAATTTGAAGTCAATCTCTCTACTAGACCACCAAAATCAGTGGGGAATGATGATATCTGGGACAAAGCAACATCTGCTCTTAGAGATGCTCTAAGTGATAAGGGATGGGGCTATGATATTGATGAAGGTGGTGGAGCCTTTTATGGGCCGAAAATCGATATTAAAATCGAGGATGCGTTGGGAAGGAAGTGGCAATGCTCAACCATACAGGCAATTTCTCAACTTTATATGGCTTAATCCAAGCAGAATTTCTTTCTCACTGTCCTTATGGGTCTGACTTTGAGTATGATCATGGAAAACTGTTCCTTTTGTAATGTTTAAGTTCTTATTTTCAGGTTGATTTTAATTTACCTCAGCGTTTCGACATCACATATGTTAATTCGAACTCCGAAAAGAAGAGACCTATCATGATTCACCGTGCGGTACTGGGATCCCTGGAGCGATTCTTCGGTATTCTAATAGAAAATTATGCCGGGGACTTTCCGTTATGGCTTTCTCCAATTCAAGTTCGAGTTTTGCCCGTGACAGATGCCCAGGTGATTAATAATATATAGGCAAAAAACTACCTGCAGTTCATGATTGTGATAGTAATCTTGTTGGACTTGTTTGACTGTCATGAAAACTTGCATGATCTTGTCTTGATAATGTGTAAAAGCTCATTGCCAACAATCCCCATGAAGGAATTCCAAAGGGTTTCTTGGTAGAATCATGTCCATGATGGCGATGGTCATTCGAGGGGACGGGGGATCTCGTACATTTGAACTGCTAAATGAATCATATCTATGAACTCATTTTAGGTATTGAAGTTGTAATCTTCCATTGAAATCTTCATTAACATGTTTATCTCAGCTCCCATACTGGAAAGAGGTGACGAAAAAACTCAAGGCTGTTGGCATTCGAGCAGAAGTCTGTCATGGCGAGAGGTTGCCGAAGCTTATTAGAAATGCAGAGACCCAAAAAATACCGTTAATGGCGGTTGTTGGCGCCAAGGAAGTCGAGACGCAAACTGTGACGGTGAGATCAAGGTTTGGTGGGGAGATAGGGACCATAACAGTTGATGATTTTGTTGGAAGAATCAAGTTTGCCTCAGAGAATAGAACAACGTTTTGAAGTGTTGTAGTTTTTACTGTAAATGTCAATGTAATCCTGAGTTGAGAGGAAAATGTTGAAGTTTGGGGATATATTTGTTACCTTGACAAATAAGTGTTCATGTGTTAGTTGGGTCGGGGTGAAATATTTTTTAGATTTAACCCAATTGTTTGGATCGTAAATTTTTTTTGATTAATGAATCCAACTCAACCCATCCATAAATTGTTTTTGGTTGGGTTGGGTTGGGGTCGGCTCTTCATTAAAATTTTTATTTTTTATTTTTCAATAAAAGTAAAATGTTAGTTCTATGAAACATCTAATTATTTATTTTCAAACCGACTTATAATTCAATTTGAATATATATTTTTTAAAAATTACCTTTTAAATATGTGAGATCGCATATCCGATAGAGAGGAAAACGAAAAATTTCTTTTAAAGGTGTGGAAACCTCTCATTCCTAGTAGACGACGATTTTAAAGTTGTGAGGTTGATGGTAACATGTAACAGGCTAAAATGGACAATATCTGCTAGCAGTGAGTTTGAGCTGCTACAAATGATATTAGAACCAGATTTCGGACGGTGCGAGACCCTAGTCGGAGTAGAGTTAAACTTGGAGCCCGGACTTGGACTATTACAAATGGTATCAGAGTCAGATTTCAGACGGTGCAAAGCCTTAGAGCCCAAAATAAAATCATGAAAAGAAAACCCAAAAAAGACAAATTTTGGTTCAAATCATGGATATGAGATATTATAATAAGTTTTTTTTTTTTTTTTACCATATACTTTCTATGACCCGTCATCATTGTGAAAGAAGAATTGACATTAGAGGGGACTAATCCAGTCAGTCATGTTCTTAAATCTATTTTTTTCGTCAATTATGTAATTTCAGTTGCAATTTTTAGATTAGAAAATTAAGTGACAAGTATTAATATGTATCATAGGAATTTACATTTCATATCCAATTATCTACCTATTTATCTCGACCCATTTTAGTTTTAGAAAAAATGTCGATAATTCAAGAAAAATTAAATATCAATAGAAGCTAAATGATCCAAGAGGTTACTATACCATAACTTATCCAAACGGGCCAAAATCCATGGTAAACAAGGACAAAAAACGACAAAAATTGCAAAAGAGAGAAAACAAAACTTGGTCTCGATTGATGATGCTCTATTTCGTGTTTTCAAGTCTTAACATATTTGTTGTTCGTGAGTTGAGTTGGGTCGAGTTGAGATATTTTTCTAGACCTAAACTCTGAACAACCCTTATTAAAGAATTAAATCTTTTGATTTTCATGTTTAGAATAATATTTAAGAAATAAAAATGTGAACGGAGCTTTTTGGAAATGGCATATGGTGCCCCATGTTGAAGATTTGGACCAGGATTTGGAATCTGGATTCGGCGGTAACTGATTCCCTCGACATTCCCCAACATCCACTATGACATGGCTACATTACCAACTTGTCTTGAATTGTTTATAAGAGTGAAGACTACCCATACAAACCAACACGGTTCCTTTAAACATGTTTTTTCCTTGCTCGCATGTCTCCTATGATATAATCTCATACCTAGAATTTGGACCAGGCTTTGTAATCCAAATTTGGCACTGATGGCCGTGACATTCCCTTTGCATCTTCAATGATATAGTCATATTATTTACTTGTTTTGAATTACTCCTAAGAATGAAAACTATATCTAAAAATCACATTACCTATTTGTTGTGGCTCAATCATAAGATTCAAAAATTAAGCGGGTTTTGTTTGGGGCAATCTTATGTTAGGCGACCTCTTGAAATTTTCTTAATAAGCATTTCAATAAATACAAGGTAATTTTTCTAACATTGAAATCAATGTATATTCGAAGTCCGTCTTGTTATAGAAACTTTATTTTTACAAGGCTACCATTAATTTGTGGCCGAAAGCTTGTTTCCTTCCACGATAAGTGGCTTCGTTGGGTTTGGCCAATGCCCAGGTTGAATCTCACCGTTCATAAGCAAGTGAGAGAGATATTGCAAGACAACCATTAATGAACAACTTAGGGAAACAATAAACAACATTTAGTTATCAGTTTATGTTTGGATTAAGAGAGGGAGATAGATCCATAACTTCTTTTAGCTCCATCCGGACTTGATTTCTGTTCTTCAATTGGTATTAAATACATAAAAGTTCCAAATCTAAAACCAAATTTCATCGTCTCTCACTAGTTTTCAAACAATATACATAAAAAAGAAAAGAAAGCAAAGGTAGCATGAGTAGGATCAAGCCGAGTTTCTTGGTTGCTACAATTTTGACGTTATTATTGTTAGCTTTTACCGTCGATGCTCAATCTAACACCGATGTTGTTCTTTTACCGTAGTGCATGGAAGGATGCATGCGCGTCCTGTCGTTCTAGTGCAATTGTTATTTTCGGGAGGGACATTTGAAGTAAGGGAAGGGAATTTTGCAGGACCTTGTAAAAACCGAATTGACTTCCAACTTGGAGGAACACTGCGGGCACCAAAAACTCTTCCGGGAGATAATTGGATTATTTTTGCACATAGTGATAGATTGACGGTATCGGGTGGAGGAGTTTTTGATGGCCAAGGAAAGGAAGCTTGGGGAAAGAGTCCCAACACTGATGGAATGTTCTTCCTTTTCTAGAGGATAATCTTTAAACAATCAAGTTTTCATTTTTATTGGGGTCTATTCAAATTTTTTTGCTTTATTACTACTGACTCTCACAAAATATTATTTAATTATACAAAATGTTTAGAGTTTGAAGTTCAACTTCATCACCAATTCAATCGTGACGAGAATAACACCACTTGATAGCAAGAACTTCCATATCAATGTCCTCGGCTGCAACAACCTCACATTCCATAATATCAATATAATTGCACCAGAAAACAGTCCCAACACTGATGGAATACACATCGGTCGATCAAATAGGATCACGATCACAAAGTCCAAAATTGCATCAGGAGATGATTGCATTTCTCTTGGAGATGGAAGTAGACAAATTGAAGTCGCCAATGTGACATGCGGGCCAGGACATGGCATAAGCGTCGGAAATCTTGGAAGATACACCAACGAAGAACCTGTTGAAGGTGTCCTCGTAAAAAACTGCACGATGATTAACACCACTAATGGTGTCAAGATCAAAACGTGGCCAAGTTCTGCTGCTAGCAGCACCGCCACCAATATGCACTTTTTGGACATAAGAACCTGTTGAAGGTGTCCTCGTAAAAAATTGCACGATGATTAACACCACTAATGGTGTCAGGATCAAAACGTGGCCAAGTTCTACAACTCCCATGGCAATCAAACTTATTTGCAGCCGTAGCTTCCCATGCGAAGAAGTGAAATTTCATGACATTGACCTCACTCCCAACAGAATAAAAGGTCCTATTACATCCCAATGCACGAATGTGAGACCCATCATCAAATTATTTACCATTAGATCATCCCCTAACTATATTAGTTGGATATCACACTTATAACAATCCCTCAATAAAGAAACTGGACACTAGCCAAACCCAACAAAGCACTCATCAGGGATAATGTACTCATCAGGGACGCTATGAAACAAAGCTTTGTGGCCACAAATCAATGGTAGCCTTGTAAAAATGAAGTGTTTATAACAGTCCCTCAACAAAGATGGACCTTGTTCCCCATATTCTTCTCTTAAGAACCCCATTTAGGGCATACATTCATTTCATTGTTAAAAAATGCCCACTATATTCATAATGAATCAATAAAAATCAAAATGGTAATCAATCAATGATTATTTAAAAATGGTTCTAGCCAAAGAATTTGTTCGTTTTTGTTTCCTAAGATTGTGGAGTGATTTTAAGTTGGTGTGGATTTCCATTAAATTTTGTGGTTCGTTATCTCTTGAAATAGAATGATCGAAGAACAATTCAAATGGTTAGATTACTTAACCTTATTTCATTTTTGTAAAGAACTTGCATGAATTTGATATCAAAACCCTCCTATTGTTGAATTTGATATCAACAATGGCTGCAGCTGCTACCACCTCCCTCCATTTCGCCATGTACCCTTGGTTTGCCCTTGGCCATCTCACTCCATTTCTCCATCTCTCAAACAAGTTAGCCAAAAAAGGCCACAAAATATCCTTCTTCATCCCCACCAAAACCCTTCCCAAATTGCAGCCCTTAAATCAATTTCCTAATCTCATTGCCTTCATCCCCATCACTGTTCCTCATGTTGAAGGCCTTCCCCATGGCGCCGAGACCACTTCGGATGTCCCTTACCCTCTCCACACCCTCATCATGACTGCCATGGATCTCACTCAATCTCAAATCAACCTCCTCCTTGAAGACTTAAAGCCTCATCTCATCTTCTTTGATTTCACTCATTGGTTGCCACAATTGGCTCGCCAATTGGGTATCAAATCAATTCATTATTGTGTCACAAGTGCCGCCATGATTGCTTATACTCTAGCCCCATCAAGGCAATTCTCTAAAAACGAGTTAACCGAGGAAGATCTCATGAACCCTCCTCTTGGATACCCTAGCTCCGCCATTAAGCTCCATGCTCATGAGGCTAAAGTTTTTGCATCAAGAAGGAAGTGGAAATTTGGAAGTGATGTTCTTTTCTATGATCGTCAATTCATTAGTTTTAGTGAATGTGATGCAATAGGGTTTAGAACATGTCATGAAATTGAAGGAGATTTTGTAAATTATCTTCAAATTGAGTTCAAAAAACCTATTTTTCTATCTGGGTCAGTCATACCCGAGACATTAACAACACCTCTAGAGGAGAAATGGGAAAGCTGGCTCTTAGGGTTTACCAAGGGCTCAGTGATATATTGTGCTTTTGGGAGTGAGTGTACGTTAAAAATTGAGCAATTTCAAGAACTTTTGTTGGGGTTTGAGCTTTCAAACATGCCATTCCTTGCAGCACTCAAGCCACCGTTCGGGGTGGACTCGATCGAAGATGCATTGCCAAAAGAGTTCGTGGAGAGAATTGGAGGGCGAGGTGTGGTTCATGGCGGGTGGGTTCAACAAGAGAGGATTTTGGAGCATCCATCGGTGGGATGCTTTGTTAGTCATTGTGGATCCAATTCTTTGAAGGAGGCATTGGTGAATAAGTGTCAATTGGTGTTGTTGCCTCAAGTTGGTGATCAAATTATCAATGCGAGGATGATGGGGAACAATCTTAGAGTTGGAGTGGAAGTGGAGAAAAGGGAAGAGGATGGATTGTTTACAAAGGAAAGTGTGTGTAAAGCTGTGAGGATTGTAATGGAGGAAGACAATGAAATTGGAAAAGAAGTTAGAAAAAATCATGGTAAAATAAAGGATCTTTTGTTGACAAAAGATTTGGAACAATCTTATATGGACAACTTTAGCAAGAGTCTTTGTGACTTTGTGGCAAACAAGTAGAAACCATACCTTTTATCTTCATGATTCGGTCGAGAACGACTATGCAAGGCTTGGTTCGAAGGTGCTCGAGTCCTACTTTTCTCGGTCTAGTGTTTTGATGTGCATGCGTAACATGATTGAATACACCAAAATTATCCCTTAATTGTTTTTTAGCTTCTATAAATTGTGAAATATAAGTTTGGATTAGTGCATGAAAATGAGGGGTTTCCCTTGCCTTCTTGTGTAATTGTTCTTAATAGTAACTGTCCTGAATGTAACCATTCCTCCTTATGTACCTGTTCCTAGTGTAACGAGTTTGAGTGTAACAGAGGTTTTAGGGAGGTTGTTTCCCCCAAGGATACATGTGCGCCTATTCGGTCTGGGTCTTTCAACAACCCTATTGAATTCTAATTCTGAGGAACATTGCAGGTGTGAAACCCTATTGAATGTCGATGAATTGATCTCATCAGGTGGAGGGAGGAGGTTTTGACGGCCAACAAAACATAAATTTTGCCTAATTCTTTCAGTTTTGTGCTTTAAACGTTTAGTTAAGTCTTTGATCTATTCAACGACACAAATATATCTGAACGTTCGTGCCAAACACGGATTCACTAAACTCGAAACTTAGAGTTATAAATTCTAGACAAACTTTTGTATCAAAACATAAAATAATTGTTTCAAATTGTGTTCTTCATCTTGCAAGAGCTAGTGGTAATGAAGACAATTTGTGTCCCTGGCCATCCCTTGATCACATACTATATTCCCTTCTAATATGTCATTTTCAAGCTTTTAAATGTTTCTAAAAGCTTGAAAATTTATGTGGTTGGAATTGAAGCCCACCACTTACTTGGAAATCGTATTCCTTAAGCAAGAGATAAGATTTTTAAACCACTTTTTTTCAATAATTTTTTAAATTTAGTAAAAAGACTACTTTTTCCACCATAAAAATATTTACTTTATTCCTACTGTGTTTGGCTTGAATTTATTGATTAAAATTTAAATTAATAAAAATATCATAGGAAACCGTTAGTATTTGAATATCCGGTTTTAAGAAAAGTCGTCCTGCCGGGCCATATGTCCTGTGAAATCTTGCATATCTGTCAGCATGATTGTAGCAATACAAATAAATAGGTGCGGTAGACGAAGGTGCAAAGCTGTGAGATAGGTGCGGTAGACGAAGGTGCAAAGCTGTGAGATCGAGTTTACAGTTAAAGAATAAATAGGAAAAGGAGCGGACAAAAATAGCTCTTTACAACAAATCAATAGTTGGGTGTATGTGTTGATAGACGGTTTCCATTCATATATTACACTATTTTTAGAATAAATACAATATTGGTATTTTTGAAAAAGTTGAAAAGTATTAATGAAGCTTTTTAAAATTTAAGGGTATTTTTCAAATACTTTAAAAGTTTAAAATATTTTTGAAGCAAAGTATTTCCATTCAAAACGAGCTGGTGTCAAGGGTATTTTTGAGACTTGAACCAAAGTATTACATCTAAAACTAACAAAAAAAAAAAAAAAAGTGTATCATTCTTTTCGGTAACTCAATCATAAGAACTCCATGATTTAGCGTATTTTGCTTGGAGTAATTCTATATTGGGTGATTCGTTTGTGGGGATTGTTAGACGAACACGACTCTCCACAATGGTATGATATTGTCCACTTTGAGCGTAAGCTCTCATGGCTTTGCTTTGGGCTTCCCAAAAGGCCTCATACCAATGGAGAGTGTATTCTTAGATTATAAACCCATGACCATTCCCTAAATTAACCGATGTGGAACTTTCATCATCCTACAGGGATAATCTCCACTTTTAGAAGTGAAGAGTAAGTATTGCAACAATGTCAAAGGTAATATAGGGAAATGTTGGGGTCCTGAGACGTCGAATCTAGATTTTGAATCTTAAGCAGGGATCATTACAAATAGTATCCGAGCAATAACTTTCCTAATAAGATATGGTTCAGAGATGAACCAACGCGGAAGCTAATAGGTATGTGACACTCGAGTAACTGAGAAGTGCATGAATGAACTAAGACCACATCTGAAGAAGAGGGATCCGGAAGATAGGATAGCTAGAAAAGATTCAAAAGAATTGAAAGTCAATATCTATACCAAAAAATATACCTCTTTATTTTCGGTGGCTCAATCATAAAGACTTCATGATTGCTTAGAATAATTTTATATTAACGACCTCTTCA
Organism: Cucurbita maxima; assembly: GCF_002738345.1. Lineage (NCBI taxonomy): Eukaryota > Viridiplantae > Streptophyta > Magnoliopsida > Cucurbitales > Cucurbitaceae > Cucurbita > Cucurbita maxima. Next base: position 4,425,583 of record NW_019272027.1, read on the forward strand.
AAAATTTTCTAAGATTCATATGAATGAGGACAAAACATGTTAAAAGAACTCCAGGGTCGGTTTAACCTTAAACGTGATTTGGTCCCTCATCATTGATTCGTTCCATTCATTCCATCTTTTTCTCCAAATGTTCCATTGCTAAGAAATAAAGAAAGAAAAGACAAGAAAATAATAATTGCATATTTTAATATTAAATTGCAATAGGCGAATAAAATAAAAGGCCCATTTGCAAAGCCACTCTAAATAATATAAAATCCCATTTGAAATTATAAATTAAGTAAATCACTAATTCATATCACGACAATCAATGGTTTTTTTATTAAAAATCTCTGATATTTATATTAATTAAAATTAAAAAAGACTTTTTAAAAAAGGAAGCATAAAGTTTGCCTTTTAACATAATTTTTTAAATACTTTAGCGAGTTTTAATTCCTATTTACTTCAATGAGTGAAGGCTGTCCTCACAGATCAATAAAGTCGTTTTAGTTTATTTTATCTTCACTTATGTGAGATCTCATATTAGTTGAAAAAGGGAACGAATGAGTTTTAAAAATCTTGAGGGAAAGTTCAAAGAGAACAATATATGTCAACAGTGAGTATCATATTCTCAAGATTGCTCTCATTCGTATCTAGTCTTGTTTATTCATGTATTCCTTGTGTACTCGAACGTCACAAATTAAGCTAGAAATAAAGGGCTACACGAAAATATCTCTTTAAAAAACAACTCGAGGATCGTTTTTTAATCGAACTAGCCCTTATCCTATGCTTGGAAATCTCTAGATTTAGTATGAACAAATATTGAAGTTAAGTATAGAACCAAAAAAGGGTTTGGTTGAATAAACAAAAACTCTTGTATGGTGGGGCATAAAATAATGATTTAGACCCATAAAATGAAAAGGAATCCTCTTCACATCATGCATAGTGAAGAACACATTGAGAAGTTGAGAGAATAATAATGATCAAATTCAATTGAGAAAAGCAAATGAAATGGATAGCCACCACCATTCCACCGCCCACTCAACACCACATTGGCTCCCATTATAAACTAAAGTTGGAGGATGTTGCCTCTCTCTTTATTTTCTTTTCTTCCCACATCATTATTATGGACACAACCCTACAACCCTCACAACTTCCATTAGGTCGCCCTTGAACGAGTCAACCGAGTGTCTCAATAGCGAGATTGGATACCTGAATAGAATCAAAGGTGGCATTCCAATCCGATATAGATCCCTACCTCCCACAATCCATCTATCAGATTCCGTTCAAACTTAGCATTTTTCGTAATCCCTTCCTAATATTTTAACGATTATAGTGAACATTTACCCAAAATCTCTAAATGCTTGATTTGGTCGAGAAAGATTGAACTGCTTTGAGACCCAACTATATGGATTGTAACGTCTTTAAGTATGTAATTCACACCCGGAGAAAAAAAAGATGACAAATGTGATTGAAAAATTTTGTAATTTGTGAAGTAATACATTGTTTTATACATACATATTTGAAACCTAACTCAATTCAAACCCGAATCGAAACATAACTCGGTAACATTTCGATTCAAGATTTGAATTCGGACCCAACAATTGTAATACTAAAAGGATCCAAACTAAGTTCCAATGGCTCTAATAACAAATATCCACACAAACCCATTTACATTAAGATAGCATATCTCATGCTGTCACTTACCATAAGATGATTCACTTCGGATATTCTGGCGAACTCGCCGGAGACCCACATCCCGTCGACGCCATTAACATGTGGGTGAGAGAAGCAAGAAAGAAACGAAAATGGGGTTCGAAGAACATTGTAAATTATCGAAACTCCATGTGAATTTCTCTCTCTACGGTCGCCGCCGTCGACCACCCTTCCGCCGCCGTCAACTCCACCGCCGCTGAACATGCTTTCATCAGCCACTCGTGGGCTCTTCCTTATGTTGTGGAGTTTACTTCTCACTGCCGCCGCCAACCGCCACATCTGATGGTTGAGATTTGTTTTTTTTTTTTTTTGGGTTTTTAGAGGGCGAGGAGAGAGAAAGAGAGTGGAATTTGGAGAAGAAAGGTATGGAGATGGGAGTTTAATAATGGGAGGTGTTGATCTTGTAATTGGTGGTTTTGGGGTCCATTCATTTCCAATCCAACATCGACAACCTTACCTAATTATTCACGAAACCAGACTATTTTTCGGAGTTTTTAAAAATATTGTTGTAGAGATGAAGTTATGAGTAGTTCTTATCCTAGCTAGGTTTGACCTATCTATTAAGTATCAATCATAGTTTAGGGTAGGGCTGAATTTTCATGTATTTGACTTATCTATCAAAGTATCAATAAAAGGTTTATAGATATTTAATAACCCTTTTGTCACCGATGCGTTGTGTTCGAGTTTTGATGCGATCCATCTCCCCATAACTTCTCCTGCATTCATCACGATGTCTTTTTTGCACCACATATCGCTGTCTGCCTCACAATTTTAAATCGTGTCTACTAGAGAGAGATTTTCACACTCTTTGTAAGAAATGTTTCATTTCCCTCTCCAACCGATGTAGGATCTCACAATTCAATCTCCTTGAGGACTAGCGTTCTTACTGGCACACTGCTGAATATCTAACTCTAATACTAAGAGTAACTCAATCATTTTTTTTGTTTTTTTGTTTAAATGAGGTAGGTCAATTTGAAGTTTGAAAGAAAATTCCAAAAGAAAGTGGAAAGAAGGGTAGGGCATAGTGTTTATGAAAAGGACTTGACCACAAAACAAAAATTAAAATGGGAATGTGAGTGCTACTCCACTATGCCTTCTTATATTGCTCTCACCTTTCACTTAATTATGTTCTTTCCATTTTTCCTCTCTAGCGTCTTTACTGTTTGGTGTATAATTATGTCCAAATCTAACTCTAATTTCATTTGTAATAGCTCAAACCCATCGTTAATAGATATTGTCCACTTTAGCCCGTTATGTATCATCGTCAGCCTCATGGTTCGAGTCTAATAAGGAAAGGTATCCACACCCTTATAAAGGATGTTTCGTTCCCCTCTCTAACTGGTACGGGATATCCGCTTTCGTAATCAATTAAATAATAGAAATTGGGATGAATTAATATATTTAAATTTAGAATGGGATAATTTTAATTTATTCCCATTATAAACTACAACTCCAAATATATGAGAATTATTAAACAAAATAAAAAGTTAGATTAAGGTCAACGTTATTTTACTTGTTAATATTGTAATATGGGATTAAGGTATTAAACCTCCGACACATTATAATTTAATATAGACTATGAAAAAGTATTTCAATAATTGCTATTAATTTGGCTTGGAGTGGTATGCCACTATTTTTATCATTTAAATATTTCCCCCTCTTTTTCGGCTTTAATTTAGAATATAAATATAACGAGTGGACTCAAGGGACTCGAGGGACTCGAGTCGGCAAGTTGTATAGGTCGTACCAAGACGATACAAGGGTGAGCCAATGAGAAGCCATAGGTAATTAGCTTGTGTCAACGTCGAGTCCTCACTCTTGTGCTTCATTTGTTAGACCCTGACTACATGGAATGAGACAATTTTATTGGATTCACTCCTATTTAAATCAATATGGTCCGATCACCATTAAGGAATAACTTTTTCTTCTCTGTTTGGGAAGTAAGCTACCACATTGGCATCATTGGCACCATTTGCATCTCTAAGGATATTTACGGCTTATCAGCCTCTATTCCTATTCGACTAAGCTAAGGAACTACTGAAAATGGCACGAAATCACAGACGGAATTGATAAGTACCAACTGAGCCATTACTAGAATCCAATGATTCGATCTTAACTTAATATCAACTTAGAAGTGTTTTGCTAAGTTGAGGTGCGACTATCTATTATAGAATCGTCAATAACGTGGCTATCACTATTATGCGTGTAAAGATTAACTACTTCTACTGTTATCGTATTCAGAAAAACTTGTTTCATAACAACTCGATATTCTATCTGATCTTGATACGAAAATGTACCTAAATTAATTTTAACTAGTCACAAAATTATAATTAAAAATATTCAAACTTTATAAGAAAAAAACAATATATTCTTAATGCTTGACATTTAGAAAGGTGTAAAATTGTCTTATTTGTATGAATAGGAACAATAGAACATGCTTGGTCCCAAATTTAATATAACTTTTCTTTATTTTTATTATTTATTTATCTTTTTTCTTCATTTATTTATGTTCCTTCGATAACGACAAGTCCAATATTTTTATTTTAAGCAACACATTCTTATACTCAAACGACATAACTTTAACTAAAAAAAATAAAATGAGAAAAAAATTTATTTATAAAATGTCACGTCAGTAATGTAACGACCCATGTCTAGTATTCAAAATCCGGATTCGACACTTGATAACTCCAATATTTCCTTACATCTCATTTATAAATTGTCTTATGTGTTCGTATAAATAGTAACTTTCAATTCTTTTAAACATTTACTAGTCATTCTATTCTTAATGGTTGCTCTCATTCTGATATAGTCTCGATTCATTCATGTACCCGTCTTTTATTAGGTGTCACATGCTCATCATCTTTCGCCATGATTCGTCCTCGACCCACATCTTATCAAGAGAGGTACTGCTCTAATACCATTCATAACACTCCATGTCCTAGATGCGAATCAAGATTATGAATACGAATTTGGTATCTGATGGCCCCGACATTCTCTTGCATCCTCTATGACGTGGTCACATTAGTTACTCCTCACTTCTAAGACTAAAAATTATTATAAAATCATCAAACTATTTTTGTTTGATAGCTACGTTTGATCAGCTATCGTGAAACAACCCTTCTATTTAAGAGTTGGTTTGGATGTCTTATACTTGAAGGGCAATGTGCCAATGATCAACCGTAATGAGTTCCAAAAGGAACAACGTACTCCCACGTATTAACTTTCTTCTGGAGTTACTTGGCTATCTATGCCACGAGCGTAAACGTAATTGTGTTTCTCTATGAGTACTTTAAATCGTTTAAATCTCGAACCTAATGAAATTTTATCTAATTAGGGTTTTTGAATATATCCTAAGAACTAAACACGTAAGAAACTAAACGATACGAAAGTTGTTTGATACGACGTTTAAGATAATAATCAATGTTTGTTTAAGAACATAGACAACCATACAATCTCACACCAATATCATAGGTAACATGCAACCAAACAAAGCCAACACTTTATTGCCACGTGGAAAGATGCCACGTGTGAAGAGATTCCACGTGGCTTCCAAACTTAAAAACCACAAATTTCGTCACAAAAATCCCACACATAATATACCATATTTTCCGTTTCTTTACTCTGTCTTCTCCTCGGACACTTCCTTCTTCTCATCTTCTTCCTTGGCCTCCTCTTCTACCGGAGCTTCGGCTTCCGGTACCGATGACTCGTCGGAACCGACGTTCTCTTCTTTGGCAACCTCTGCAATTGATAATGATTCTAACTCCTCCTCCGCCGCCTCCTCATCCGACAGGATCACAACCTTCTCTTCCTCCTCCTCCTCCTCCTCTTTGGCAGCTACTTCAACTTCAACACTCTCTTCTTCCTCCGCCTTCTCTTCCGGTGCCGCCACTTCCTCGTTAACTACGGCCGTTTCTTCTGGGAGAGCGGTGGTCGGAGGTACAGCCTGCAAGTTAACAAAAGAGTATTAAAAAACATTTACGCACATACATATATATACATATACATATATATATATATATATATATATATATATATATTATTGATATTCTACCTCAACGGCGGCCATGGAAATGCTTCTTTTGAAGAAAGGAGGGTGTCGCAAAGAAGACTGAAAATGTATGTGAAATTTTATGGAGCTGCGAGTTGGTTTATATAGGAACATCCAACTCGAGTTTATTTATAAAATAATAACTTTTTTTATTAACAAAAAAAACATTGAAATATTGACCGCTTCAATATGTTACGTATTGTTGTTTACGATAGAGAAGTTTTCACACTCTTATAAGTAAATTTCGTTTATAAGTAAACTTCGTTTTTCTCTCCAACTAACGTGAGATCTCACTATCTACCCTCTTTAAGGGCCCAACGTCCACCACCATTATTTGGCTCTGATACCATTTGTAACAGCATGTTTTGATGCGTTACGTATCGTTGTCAACCTCACAGGTTTAAAACGAGTTTATTAGGGAGAAGTTTTCACAACTTATAAGGGATGCTTTGGAACCTCACGGTTTGCTAGCTCATAAATTTTGTTCTTTGGAACCTCGCGGCGACCCAAGTAATATCTTTTTCTTTGGCAATGTGTGCCAAAGCACCGTGCTTTGTGCTGTCAGGGCTTTAGACACGATCAATGATGAATTTCTTGTTCAAGTTTTTAATTTTATTTAATTTTAATTTTATAATATTCAAAAAATTTAATTAATTATGGAGGTATAATATAAGGTTGAGGCTACTAATTTAATGTGATGATCCATCCCTGACTAGGCTATCTTGTTCATATCATTTATTCTATTAATATTTAACTAATCAATCAATTAATATAATGTTGAAATATTAAGTTTATAATAAACTATTATTATTATTATCAATTTTATCATTCTTGTCAACTTAATAAAGTTGGCTTTTTGGAGTTGAAAATAAAAAATTAAAAAAAAATCATATAAAATTGAAATAATGGATATGGTCTTTGATTTTTTTTTTTTTAATTTAAATAAAGGAATTATAGTTATTGGGGCTTTGAAATATAAAAAATGTAGACATTTCCAACCAATTATTTTTTAAAAAAATTGGGAAAATAGAGCATAAAATAAAATATATTAAAAATAATTAATAATTAATTAACATTATTGTGGATTCCCATGAGTAAGGTTTCGTGCGCTCCATGTCCATAATTTGAATTATGATTCGGAATTCGTGTTCGATACTTGATAGTCCCGACATTTCCTTGTGACATGGTCACTTTACTTACTTTTTGCTTCTAAGAGTAAAAACTATTCCACATACCAGCACGAGTCTTTCTAGCATGTTTTGTCCTCATTCACATGCACCTAACCTTGGAGTTCCCGTGAATGAGCTACCAAAAATAAATGTGCACCTTGCTCGTATAAGTAGTAACTTACATTTCTTTTAAGTCTTTCTTAGTCATGTTATTTTCATGATTGCTCTTATTCCCTTTTATGATACTAAACCAAGAAAATAAAGCAACCTCGGAACGAGCCATATTTGATTTGACTAGGTTAGAGAAGATAATGTTTGTGTATACATCATATGTATAGTCATGTTCTTGCTTCCACTACAATATAGTCATGTTCAACACGAGTTCTTCCAGCATTTTTTATCCTCATTCACATGAACTTCTTGAAATTTTCCAACAAATCACCCAACACAAAATTACTCCAACAAAAGCACACTTTCATGACAGTTTGAATAAGTGTCTCCGTAAAAAATAAAATGTTTAATTTAATTCATGTATGTTACAGTCACGAGAAACACGAGTAATAAAACAAACTAAGAAATAATAAATAAATGAGCTCAAATGGTCAAATAACATAATCATAATATCAACAAAGGTATCCACTAATGCTCACACCAACATGTTCCGTGTATGTCTTAGGCGACAATCCTTTTGTTAGTGGATCTGCAATCATACGGTCGGCTTGATCCACTCTGCTTCGAAACTTCTTCATAAATCCTTTTGTTAGTGGGCTACTCACACTCATCGGGCTTTTGTTTGAATTGGGTTTTGCCCAATTCAAACAAAAGGCCCACGTTATGTTCTTAACTTGTTCAAGTTTTGGGCTTGATAGCCGAATCAGCCCCATAATCAACTGTGGTTCAAATTTCAAAACACTTTAATTAAACTAATCATTCATTTGAAACTTAATTTTGTTGTGTTTAAGCTGTATTGTTTGACCATTTCAAAGAAGGGACTGAGGAAGAAGCTTCTGCGACTTCGATTCTGAGCGGAAAGTGGGAAAATCGGTACGCTTTCAGTTCAAAAAAATGCCCCGCAATTCTCTGCGCTAATTCCCATATGAATTTTTCAAACCCCACAATCGATTTCTGTCTCTTTCGAGCATTTCGGATCACCACAGGACTTTTTCTCTGAAAACCAGAGCTAAATTCAAACCCCATTGCCTATTTTCCTCTCTGTTTAAGGTTTTTGTGATTGTGTTTCACTTTTTCCTTTCTGGGTTTTGAATTTTGTTTACTCCCCGTTGATCTAAACGGGAAAGGAAAGAGACCCACTTCAGATTTTGCCTCATTCTTTCAATTTCTTTACTGGGTTTTCTCATATGGAAATGTTGAGTGATTTGAGCTTCGTTATGTTCTGATTTTGTCGGGTATTTTTGTCGATTTTGTTCTGTTTCTTTGTCTTAGTGTTACCCTTAATGTCTTTGGCTGTTGAGGCTGCTTCAAATTCCAAAAACATGGGGTTTGATGAGAACCGTGAAGAGGGAGATACATTGGATAACCATGGGAATGAGAATGAAGCTGAGAAGATTAGTAGCCAAATGAATGAAGCTTCTCTTTATGCAACGGAGGATGAAACTGATGATGAAGGAAGCAAAATCGAGTTGGGCCCTCAACGCACATTGAAAGAAGAGCTCGAGAAGGATAAGGTTGTTCTTGTTCTTGTTCTTGTTCTGACATTCAAGATTGTCTGTCTGTTTGTCAGTTCATAAGTTCTGTTTCTGTTCTTTTGTGTCGTGTAAGTTCAGGATGATGAGAGTTTGAGGAGGTGGAAGGAGCAGCTTCTTGGCTCTGTGGATTTAGAAAATGCTGGAGGTAATTAGAATTGTTCTGAAATGCTTCTAGCTTTGTTGTGCTGTGCTATCTTTGCTTTTGGTTTTGTATATCAGTTCCATTTCTGTGTGTGTTTTGTAGAAATTCTTGAACCAGATGTGAAGATTCTAAGTCTGTCAATAGTGTCACCAGAGAGACCAGACTTGGTTCTTCCGATACCCGACGACGGGAACCCGAAAGGGTTGTGGTTTACTCTGAAAGAAGGCAGTCGTTACAAACTGAAATTCTCCTTCCAAGTGGCTAACAACATTGTTGCTGGCCTCAAATACACCAACACTGTTTGGAAAACTGGTGTCAAAGGTATCTATCTGTGTCTAGTTTTGCTATTCGTTTCAAGCTGGAGTATCAATTATCGATCGATGATGATGACTGACTTTGGTGACTTGTATGTTTCAGTTGACAGCTCCAAAGAGATGCTTGGAACTTTCAGTCCCCAGGTCGAGTCCTACACTCATGTCATGCCTGAGGAGACCACTCCCTCCGGTATGTTCGCCCGTGGATCATACTCGTCAAGATCTAAGGTCAGTATGTGTATGCAATTCACATAACAATGCCTAGGGCTCTAGCATTTTCAACTGGGCTAGACTTTAATAGGACACTATCTGGTTTTAAGAGCACAAGCTATAGGCTAGTAACATGATGTTGCCTTTGTCTGCATAGTCGAATGAGTTCATATTTATCCACGCCCTCGAATTAGAGGACGATATTCGGTTCCCGATTTCCATCCGAACGGGATTGTAATCAAAATCCTTGCTTTCCAGGCCCTTCTCCCAGTTAGCATGCAACTGTGTATTCATTGAGTTTCCTTTTTGACTTTTTTGCAATTATAGCTACAATGTGGCCCATTGAGTCCATTATTGGAGCCCTGTTGTGCTGTTCATCATCTCCTAAGGGACATGGGCCATGTTCTTCTGTACAATATTTGCTTTACAAAATGTGTACTTTATTTTGAATGTGCTCTGAATTTCCCTCCTCTTCTCAGTCAAAATCAGCACCAAATAAAGGTCTTTTCTTCCATGACTGTTCTTTTGACAAACCTACTTCTCTCAAACCTTCCCTGTTGCCTTTCGACGAATACCCTTTTCGTCATGTGACCGATGTCTATTAAAATCGATACAAATGACAGATCTAGTCAATCGATTTCAACGATTTATAGCTTCAAAGCAAAAGTAAAGTTTTTCCCCATCTTCAAGGAAGGCAACTTTTTTCCTCGGTTTTCGGCCTCGATAAAGGGTTAGATACATAAATTTATGTACTCCAAACCCAACTTTTACATTTTCGTGAAAAACCGCAGATGTTGTCTTCTTTGGGCTTTCCCTTTTGGGCTATTTCCACATCTTTATAAAGAATGCTTCGTTCTCCTCTCCATCCGATGTGAGTTCTCACAATCCACCCTCTTTCAGGGCCCAACGTCCTCACTAATACTCAGTCCCTTTCTCCAGCTGATGTGAGATCCCCCAATCCACCTCCCTTGTGTCCACCTCTTTTAAGGCCCAGCATCCTTGTTGGCACACCACCTTGTGCCCACCTTCTTCTGGGCTTAACCTCCTTCCTAGCACATCGCTCACTGTATGGTTTGATACCATTTGTAACATGAAGCTTAAATCTTAAGCTAATGGGTTACGATGAATATTTTGGGAGAATGTAATTTATTTTTGGTGGAAATAAGTGTATGTTTGTAATTGAAGTGAAGTGTGTTTGCAGTTTGTTGATGATGATAACAAGTGTTACTTGGAAATAAACTACACATTCGACATCAGAAAGGAGTGGGGTGCAACTTAAGTGGGTGATTGGGGTATTAGGAGGCAATGCTGTGGGAGCTGGAGTTGTTAAGCAGCCAATTTTTAGTCAATTAATTGCTCTTTAAATTACATGTAATTATAATTAAGGCCAACAAGTATCATGTTAATTACTAGTTTGGAGAATATGAATGAATGCAACAAACAACATTCTTTGTTTCTTGCCTTTTAATAAACCTTGTGTTTCTTTTGTTCAATCATGGTGGAAATAAGTTTGATTTCACTAACCATCTCATCGAAATTTTGGGATACTCGAGTAAAGGATGAATACATGAATGAATCGAGACGACATCCGAATGAGAGTAATCATAAAAATTGTTAAGCGTGTTTTACTTGAGCAATTTTATGTCATGTGACTTCTTAGGAAACTTAATGTGACAAAATATGCGGTAATTACTCTTAAGAAGCGAGAAATAGGTAAAGTGACTATGTCCGTGGAGATGCAGAAGAATGTTGGGACACATAGGTGCCCAATCTAAATTTTGAAGAATCTTAGATTGAATCCTACATGACACATGGGGCAGCCCAATCTAAATTCTGAATCTTAGACTGAATCCTAGATGACACATGGGGCACACGGTGCCCAATCTGAATTCTGAATCTTAAGGTGTCCAATTTGTCTCAAACTGAATCTTAAGGTGTCCAATCCTGTCTCAAACTAAATCCTAGATGACACATGGAACACACAAATGCCTAATCTGAATCTTAGACTAACTGTCTTGTCTCAGACTAAATCTGCCCAATCTGAATTCTGAATCTTAGACTAACAAGTGTCCTTAGACTAAATCCTGACACACTTGAGATTCAGTTTGAGATACAAATACAGAAACTTTGAATCTTTAATTCTGAATTATGAAAATCTTATATGACACAGATGTCCAATCTGTCTAAGTTGTTCACTCTAAAGAAGTGATCCAAGAAGCGAGTATCAGGATGGATCACATGAGTGTCAAGACTTGCTCGAGAAGAGAGTATCGGGATGGATGTGGGTGACATAGTGAAAAAAAACTACAACAAAACTAGAGAAGTGTCGGTACAGAGTTTGCCACATGAAGGTGGTCAGTTGAGAAGTTGACTGAAGTGTAGTGCCAACACGAGGATGAATTACAAGCTTATAGATCTTGCTTTCGAAAAGGGTCGTGGCCATGACAAAGGAACATTATAGTACACATCCCCGCATTGTCACCATAAAGGGATGTAGCCATGACAAGATAATGTTGTGATATAGATCTCTATGCAGCTCAGAGAATACGACGGTTTGTGTCATGATGGCCACATTTAGGGTGTGTTCCCCCTAGCTCAAGCGAAAAATTTCGATGCTAGCTTTTGTCATGATTTGTCTGGTAAGTCTTGGGCTAAGTCTGAAAAAATGGGCAAAGTTAGGACGGAGGGATAGCCCACAACCATTGAGCAAGTTGTGTTTTACAATGCTTATGTTGCGCGTCTCAGAGACTGAGAGAAGGTTCGACAGTGGGATAGTTCATAAGTAGTGTGCAAGTTTCTGTATTTATTTTGAGAGTGCGAAGAAGTTAGTGGGTCAAGTGAACAACCAGTTCGACATTTAGATTTTGAGATTAAGTGGGGAAAAGTGTCACAATCGACAATACGATTGTGCCTCTGAGAAAATCATTAAGGATGATGACTAGGTTAAGTGGGCAGAGTGCCACAACTTAGACAGGTGTATTTGTGTCCAATCTGAATTCTGAATCTAATTGAGTGTTAATAATAAAAATTAAGATAAAATTAGTGACATAAATGAGATGGTCAAATGTGATTAAATTTTGCATTAATTTTGTCAGCTCAAAACCAGCAAATCTGTTTGGTTTTGACATTGCCACCCCATTTCTTTTTTTATAAAATTATTTATTAATTCTCTTTAAAATAATAATAATTGACCCCAATATTTAATTATTTATCTCATTCATATAATTTTAAAATACGTCTATATCATACTCTGATATCATTTATAATAGTCTAAATCATCCATGCAGTAGGAAGAGGTTTTCGCACCCTTATGATTAATGTTCCGTTCTCCATTCCAACGAATATGAGATCTCACAATCCCCCCACTCACAATCCTCCCCCTTGGGGGCCCAACATCCTCGTCGGCACATTGTCTGGTGTCTAGTTCTGATACTATTTATAACAACTCAAGCCCATAGCTAAAATATATTGTCTATTTTAGCTAGTTACATATCACCATCATTTAAAACGCATCTATTAAGGAGATATTTTGACACCCTTATAATTTTTTTCTTCTCGAGATCTCACTGATTGTGATTTAAAGATAACCATGATATGTTTGAATACTGTATTTGGAGCCCAAATAGGACTTGTTTGAAGTTAGACTAAAGAGAGTTGAATTCCAATCTAGTTCAAATTTATTAATTAAGATCTAAAGATATCTTTGAAGTTGGAACTATTCACGTAATTCTCCTTTACTTATCTTAGATTAAACGGAAACGAAGTATCTCTTTAATAGAGCTAACAATTTATTTGTCTGAATTGGTAGCCGATGTTAGCAGCTATCCTAACCGACGATCTAAATCGTGCATGGGGTAGAGTACAAGGTTGGCTTGAGAAGAAGAGGAAAAAAAAAGGGTAAAAAAAGAATTAGTTCAAATGTGATTAAGAAATGCTACCCTACATGCCCAAGTTCTTAAGGAAATGCCTTTCAAATAAAGTATGGTTTTTTATTTTATGTCTCAAGGAAGATCCCAGCTCTTTGTTCATCACCCAATTACTCTCTCTTCTTCAAACCCACCTCCCCATTTGCTTTTCTCCTTCATTTTCTTTAAATACTTGCTTCAATCTTCATCTATTTCCCCATTATTTCTCTGTCAGAGCTTCTCTCTAAGCCTGCCTGGTCAGTCTCCTTCTCTCATTGTCTCTGCCTTTTTGCATTGCTAATTTAGGCCTCTTTTGGGTTTGGATTTGCTTGGTTTTGGCTGCTGTAATTTGTGATGGGCTGATGTAGATCTGGGTTTTTCTTACTTTTTTGTTTGGGGTTTTGTTGAGGATTTGAAAGGCTGATGGGACATTTTGGATTGTGTTCTTGTGTTTGTTTGTCTTTGAATTCTGCTGTTTTTGGCTTTGTTTTTCAAGTTGTACTGTTTGATTTACTTGCCTGGATCTTTGATTGTGCTGTTTTCTTGTTCTTCTTGCTGGAATGTGTTTGCTCTGTTTTGGCTAGTTAGTGAGCTAGTGAGATCTGGATTTTGAAATTTAAGTCTATAAACATAACTTTTAATCTTGTTAAATGCTGTTTTGGACTTGTTTAGTGTAGTTCTTGCTGAGATTTGATCCATTTGGGGAATTATACAAGCTTTGGCAATGGATTTTATTGAATTTTTCGTGAAAGCATATCAACTGTTTGTGAAAATGTCAATGTGAACTTATGAAGCATTGCAGTTTGTTTAAGATAGCTGAGATCTGATGATGGGCAGGTTTTGGAGAATGGAATTGTCCATGATTTTCACTGTTTGTAGTGCATTGTTGCTTCTGAGCTCTTCACCTTCAGATGCCAAAACAGCCAGCCCTCCGTTGCTTAGCCAGTCCCCGGCACCGGCGCCAGCCCCGGATTTTGTCAACCTCACAGATCTGCTCACTGTAGCAGGTCCATTTCATACCTTCCTCAGCTACCTCCAGTCTACCAAAGTTATTGACACCTTCCAAAACCAAGCCAATAACACAGAAGAAGGAGTGACCATCTTTGTCCCGAAAGACAGCGCGTTCTCGGCACAAAAGAAACCGTCTCTCTCGAACCTCACTGAGGATCAGCTCAAGTCTCTTATGCTATTTCATGGCTTGCCACATTACTATTCTCTTGCTGAATTCAGGAACCTCAGCCTGCAGAACCCGATCTCGACGTTAGCGGGTGGGCAATACAGTTTGAACTTCACAGACGTTTCAGGGACCATCCACATTGGCTCAGGTTGGACCAACACAAAAGTGAGTAGCAGTGTGCATTCAAGTGATCCTGTTGCAGTTTACCAAGTTGACAGAATTCTGCTGCCTGAGGTGATCTTCGGAACCGATATCCCCCCAACCCCAGCCCCCGCACCAGCTCCCGATATCGCTATCGCTCCCACGGCAGATGCTCCTTCAGCTGACAGTGATGGAAAGGCTGCTCCATCTTCGCAACCAAAGCCATCATCTTCCCATAGGATCATCAACTGGGGGATTTTGATTCACGTTGTTTTGGCAATTTCATGTGGATTTTTGTTTTGATTGTGATCAGAAATCCTACCACCCATTTATTACATTAAGAAAAACTATATTGCCCATTTTGTTATGTTATTGATCTAAAGCTTCATTTTTTTTTTTTGTGAACATATAAGTTGTTGGATTTGTGCAAGAGGTTTCCTTTTTCGCTCCTCTCTCCACCGCTAACAGATACATTAGTATCGTCGTCAGACTCATGGTTTTAAAACGCGTCTAGCAGCCCATGCCCATTGCTAGCACTGCTAACAGATATTGTCTGATTTAACCTGTTACATATCTCGCTCAAACCCATTGTTACTAGATATTTTTTGAGCCCATTGTTAGTAGATATTGTCCACTTTAGTCTGTTACGTATCGCCATCAACTTTACAGTTTTAAAACTAATTGGTTAGGGAGAGGTTTCCACCCTTATAAAGGATGTTTCGTTTCCCTCTTCAACCGATGTAGGATCTCACAGTTTCGATCGATTCACTTCAATCAGTAGATAAATTAATTGTTCTAGCTCTAACACCAACGGTTTGAATAGCTTGATCTCGAAGCTCAGGGACCATTTCAAAGATTCTAGAGTTATTGTCATGGAAAGATGAAGCCATGAAAGGGACTACAAACTACCCAACAACAAAAAGAAAGAGACAAAGTGTAAAGAACAAATGAAAGGGCCAAAATCATCCATATCAATTTACTTTAAATTTGAAACACTTTTTGAATAATCAAGAAAAGTTTGATAATTATAATAATAATAATTATTATTTTATAGTTTCCAATGTTTTAGGAATTAAGTTTAGTTCAATTCAATTCAAATTAATTTTAAAGAAAATTCATAAACAAATTCAATCTAAACCATATAAATTGAATTGGGTTAATCAAATTTTGATTCCCGTCTAAGAAAATATGACCGAATGAAAGGATTATGGACAAATAACGTTCATTTAAGACATACATGTAAAACATAAGTATATGCCTAAAATGTTTCTGTGTTTGGTATTGTGTCTTGTCCAAACCCAACAGATATGTTGGCTCGCATCCCCAAGTCCCTCACCTAAGAGATATGAATGCCAAATAGTTTAGGGCCAATTTACATGACCCCGATCAAGGGACTATTTTTTTTTTCCTATACAATACAATAACCGATCAGTTGATTTTCTCAAAATTTTAAATAGGTTTATCGAATAATAAAAATGACGGAAACAAAATATCTAACAAAAATGCTAAAATTATAGAAAATCACATCTCGTATAAAATTCAAATCAAAACGAACCAATTGAGTATCATAGAACATAAAATTCACGTGTCACGAGAATGTATACATTTAATGATTACAGATTCATGCATTTAAGGCACGAAAGGTATTATGTAGTTATTCTCCACCATAACAATTTAACACACTTTCCTTGTAAACGTCTCATTGTATTCATTAGGACAATATCGAAAATCAGGGCATGCTCCTACTCGTCTCATTTCTTTGTTGATACTATACTTCGTTAACTATATCTTTTTTCCTTACACGGACAAGTTTTAGAATAAAAAAATGATTTTTTTTCCTAATTAAAAAAGAAAAAGGGAGGCAAAAAGAGAAATTCATTCCAAAATGGAAAGTTAGATCCCTTCCTTACAAGAAAATATAAAGAATATTGCCCATGTTCTCACACTCTTCATCCATATTCAATAATTAATGATCTTGAAAATGCATATCCACTAAATCTTTAAAAGAGCATTAATTTAGAGGCATTGCGTAATGAGAGAGAGCAATGATTTTTCATTTTCAAAACTCAAAGAAACAAGAGAATGAAAGCAATAAATAATGAAAGAAAAAAAGGGTATTCAATAAAATCACGAATTATTCATTAGTTGAGGGTTTCAGTGGCTGAATTTGATTTTTGGGTCCCCATTTTCTGGGTCTCACTCAGCAGTTCCTTAAAACAAGCACGCTTTTCTCTCGTTTTCCTTGCCTATTCCTGCCCCTCCTCACGTCCCTTCATTCTACCCTTCACCTCTCTTTCTTCACGATGAGATTGCGTTTCGTTTAATCTGCTCCACTTCACTTTTATCACTTTTTCTTTAGGTATTACGTCTTTTAATCTCCTTTTCCAGTGTTCTTCATTGTTTTTCCTTTCTGGGTTTTTGTTATTTCCCTTCAATTCGTTGGTTTCGGATGAATTCCCATGTGTTGTGTTTGGAAATTTATGCATAGCACGTTGAATTGTGGGTAAACTTTGGCCTCTTCAACAGGGTTTTTGTTGGTTTTTCGTTTCATTTCATCTATGATGATATTTTTTCTTCATGTTTTTGATGTTGATTCATTGTAATTGCCATAGTTTCCTGTTCTTTTGTTTGTCTATTTGCTTCATGATTGTCTATGTTTATCTTGTGGATATCTAGCTCTGTTATCTGTTTGACGATTGAAATTTATTGTTTCAGTAGTTAGGAGTTTTTCTTTGTGTTGAGATATTCTACCAAAAAGATAGGTGAAGATGTCAAGCTTTGTGGGTGTTCTTGTTTCTGATCCATGGCTTCAAAGTCAATTCACTCAAGTCGAGCTTCGAACGCTCAAATCCAGAGTATGTATCTAAGTTTCAATTGTGTTTCTTGGGTTGTTTTGGTTCTTTTCTGGTGAATTGTGAATTCTTTTCAGTTGATATGAGGAATTGTTGTGTTGAATTCAGTTTCTTTCCGTGAGGAGTCAATCGGGTCGTGTAACGGTGGAGGATTTGCCTCCTGTTTTTGTGAAATTGGAAGCTTTTAGTGGAATGTTCACTGAGGATGAGATTAAAGATTTCTTGAAGGAAACGAGTCGAGATGTCGGTGAAGAAATAGATTTCGAGTCGTATCTTCGGGTGAGTTTATTTATGATAGGATTTGGATTGCTTTTTGTCCATGTTGATTTTCTTTTCTACAAGTATAAGCAATCATTTGAAGTGACCGATTTTATAAGATTCATTACTGTAGGCATACTTAGATTTACAAGCCCGAGCCACAGCTAAATCAGGCGGAGCAAAAAGTTCTTCTTCGTTCTTGAAGACCGCCACAACAACGTTTCATCACGCAATTAACGAATCTGAGAAGGCATCTTATGTTGCACACATAAACAGTTATCTAGCTGAAGATCCATTTCTGAAGAATTATCTCCCACTTGATCCCGCTACGAATGATTTGTTTGACCTTGCGAAAGACGGTGTTCTTCTCTGGTAATCGAAACAACTTGAATTTAGACTTTTCAATGTAACTTTATGTTAATGTATGGTAATGACCTTTGCTTTTGGTTGTTCTGTGCAGTAAGCTTATCAATGTAGCTGTTCCAGGGACCATAGATGAACGAGCTATCAATACGAAAAAGGTCCTTAATCCTTGGGAGAGGAACGAAAACCATACCCTTGGCCTTAACTCTGCAAAGGCTATTGGATGCACAGTGGTTAACATTGGCACACAAGATTTGGTCGAAGCTCGAGTGCGTTAAAAACTACCTCTCTAGCCCGGCCCGTCTAATTGAATCTACATATTAGCATAACTATTTTAATAAAGTTAATGTAAAGTTTCCTAATTTTGTTTCTTTCTTTTAAATTTATTTTCTAGCCACATCTGCTGCTTGGATTGATATCACAAATAGTTAAGGTATTAATGAATTGTTCTTCTTCATTTTTCTTGTCGAATATTTTTAATTTAAGGACATGATTTTCCGAGGTCTTCACGGAACGGGTTTTATTTATCTCTTTTAATGTGCTGGGAATGTAGATTCAACTGTTGGCTGATCTTAATCTGAAGAAAACTCCTCAACTTGTGGAACTTGTGGCTGATAGCAAGGTATTTTTTTTCTTTTTGCCCCTTTTTCTTTGTTCATGCCTTGTCGAAAGATGAAGCTATTAGCATAGGGTGGTCGGTTTGTAACGATTCTTACAAATATTTTCTATAACGTGCAGGAAGTGGAAGAACTCATTGGGTTGGCACCAGACAAAGTTTTACTCAAATGGATGAACTTCCATTTAAAGAAAGCTGGCTATGAGAAACAAGTCACGAACTTTTCGTCAGACGTGAAGGTTAGAGAATACCCACCGGTTGTATATATTGCACGGAAAACTTTAATAGACTCTTATGCTATAGTGGTTTTGAGGCTAATCAGTCCCACATTGGCTAATTAAGGGGATGATCGTGGGTTTATAAGTAAGGAATACATCTCAGGCCTTTTGGGGAAACCAAAAGCAAAACCACGAGAGCTTATGTTCAAAGTGGACAATATGATACCATTGTGGAGAGTCGTGTTCCTAACATGTTTGAAGTTCGTGTGGTTTGAAACAGTATTGATTAAGTTTTTTATATGCAGGATGGGGAGGCATATGCTTATCTGCTTAATGCTCTTGCACCGGAGTTCTCTGGTTCCTCTACTATGAATGTTAAAGATCCTACTGAAAGAGCTAATTTGGTTCTTGAGCATGCAGAAAAATTGGATTGTAAAAGATATCTAACTCCCAAGGACATTGTTGAGGGTTCACCTAATCTTAATCTTGCATTTGTTGCCCAAATTTTTCAGCACAGGTGAGAAATGTTTCTTTCAGACTCGAACCATTTGAAGCCTTATTCGAGTGCTTTCCCTCGAGCTTTTCGTCGAATCTTGGCTACACCATTGCCTTTTCATCTTAATCAATAGATATATTGACTGATGCTGCATAGCTGAATGTCTATTCCAAATTGCGAACTTGTAAATGCAGGAATGGGTTGACTGCGGATACCTCGAAAATGTCATTTGCAGAAATGATGACGGATGATGCGCAAACATCTCGGGAAGAGCGATGCTTCCGTTTGTGGATTAACAGTCTAGGCATAGCCACATATGTCAACAATGTCTTTGAGGACGTCCGAACTGGGTATTGTTTTTGTTCTTCCTTCGACTTATGAATTACTTTTACGTCCTTACAGACGAGCTTGAGATATGATGTTCATACTGCAGATGGGTTCTTTTGGAAGTTCTTGACAAAGTTTGTCCTGGATCAGTAATCTGGAAACAGGCAACAAAGCCTCCTATCAAGATGCCGTTTAGAAAAGTTGAGAATTGCAACCAAGTTGTAAAACTTGGGAAGGACTTAAAATTTTCTCTTGTAAACGTTGCTGGGAATGATATTGTGCAGGGCAACAAGAAGCTTATACTAGGTAACCACAATATCTTTCTACTCTTCGTTTATTTACAACTTTTATTTATATGCTCGTTCGATCTTGAAACGGGATGTTATCGTGCAGTGTTTATAGTTTGTTTGATTCACTGGTGGGTGGTGGAACGGTTAATAGACTGTACTTGTGAGCTAAATATATTCGGAAGAAGAACGAAACGAATTGGTAGCTTTAGCAGATGAACTTGTCTTAAGCAACCAACTTACTCAAATAGTTCTTACACACATAGTTAAAAGAGGCTAGGAAACATGGAGACATAAAATACGGGATTCTATCTGTAATAGTCCAAGCCCACCGCTAGTAGATATTGTCCTATTTAGGCCCTTTCGGGCTCTATTCAAGGTTTTTAAAACGCGTATACTAGGGAGAGGTTTTCACATTCTTATAATGAATGTTTTGTTCTTCTCTCCAACCGATGTGGGATCTCACACTATCAACTTGTTCCAATCTAGGATAATAAACTCACGAGGCTTTTCCTTTCATGCTCCCCTCAAGGTTTTTAAAACGCGTCGGCTAGGAGGAGGTTTCCACACTCTTATAAAGAATGTTTCGTTCTTCTTCCTAACCGATGTGAGATTGATCACACTATCAACTTGTTCTGACCTAGGATGATAAGCTCATGAGCTTGGTCTTATTTTACTATTGAGAAATGAACGAAAACTTCCATCTCCAAGCTTAACTCAAACTTAGCTTGCTTCTTTTTGGGTGTGAAGTAGTGTCAAACTAAAATACCCAACGAGCATTAGTTCTCCTTGAAAAGGAGGTTATCGAGCCGTACCTACCTTGTTACGACTTCACTTCAGTCGTTAGTCACTAGCCATGAGGTCGTTACACGAGAGGCAAAGAGAGTAACATTTAAAGACAATTACATTGTTATTGAACAGCATTTTTATGGCAACTGATGAGGTTTACAATGCTTCAACTGTTGAGAAACCTGAGATCACATTCTCAAGGCAAAGAGGGAAAGGAGATCACGGATGCTGATATTCTGAACTGGGCTAACAACAAAGTGAAGAAAGCTGGAAGAACCCACCAAATGGAGAGCTTCAAGGTTAACAAGTTAAGAATATTAATGTTCTTCCTTGACTTTCTGTAGTTGATTGTGTGATGTGGATGATATTAACTTCTGGTTTCAGGACAAGAATCTTTCAAATGGCATGTTCTTCCTGGAGCTTCTTAGCTCTGTGGAGCCAAGGGTGGTGAATTGGGCTGTTGTTACAAAAGGAGAAACTGGTTAGTGTTACATCTTTCCATGTGGGTTTGTTTTAATTTTGACTGTAAAATGGTGAAATTGCAGAGGAAGACAAGAAGCTGAATGCGACGTACATTATTAGTGTTGCTCGAAAGCTTGGCTGCTCCCTTTTCTTGCTACCTGAAGACATTATTGAAGTAAGTAGCAAACTACGTTATCATACTAAATTTGTGTACTCACTTGTTAACAGATATTGTCCACTTTGGCCCTTTATATATTGTCGTTAGTCTTACCGTTTTAAAACGCATCTGTTAGAGAGAGGTTTCTACACCCCTATAACAAATGCTTCGTTCCCCTCTCCAACCAATGTGAGATCTCACAATCCACCCTCTCGGGGATCTAGCATCCTTGTTGGCACATTGCCCAGTGTCTGGCTGTAATATCATTTGTAACAGCTCAAACCTACCACTAGTAGATATTGTCTGCTTAGGCCTGTTATGTATTGCCGTGAGCCTCATGGTTTTAAAACGCGTCTGTTAGGGAGAGGTTTCTACACCCTTGTAATAAATGCTTTGTTACTCTCTTCAACTAATGTGGGATCTCCCAATCCACCCCCTCGGGGGGCCAGCATCCTCGTTGGCACACCACTCGGTGTCTGACTATGAGATCTCACATTGGTTGGGGAGGAGAACGAAACACTCTTTACAAGGGTATGAAAATCTCTTCCTAGCAGACGCGTTATAAATATCTTGAGGTAAAAGCTTTAAAGAAAAAGTTCAAAGAGGACAATATCTACTATCAGTGGGCTTGGACTGTTACAAATGGTATCAAAGCCAGACATCGGACGACGTGCCAGCAAGGAAGCTGAGCCCTATAGAGGGGTGGACACAAGGCGGTGTGCCAGCAAGGACACTAGGCCTCGAAGGGGGTGGATCGTGAGATCCCACATCGGTTGGAGAGGGGAATGAAGCATTCTTTATAAGGGTGTGGAAACCTCTTCCTAGTAGACTTGTTTTAAAAACCTTGGAAAACCCAAAAATGACAATATCTTCTAGGGATGGACTTGGGGTGTGTAAGTGTTTACCTCCTATTAAATTCTTGTTCTGCCATGCCAACTTTTTGACAGGTGAACCAAAAGATGATACTCATACTAACTGCTAGCATCATGTACTGGAGCCTGCTGCAACAAGCAGGGGAGTCCGAGCCGTTAATCATGAACGACGATAACGTTTCAGATACGAACACAGAAACTACCGACGGGACCGAATTGTCCTCTGCTAACAAGGCCTGTGCTTTGGCCCAAAATGAGGACGAGTCTCCAGAAGAATCCTTAGCAAATCAAAGCGCAAATTCGTAATAGAGACCAACCCAAAAGAGCAAGGCAGCATTCTTTTTTTCCTTTTGATTAAATTTATTTATTGGGAGAATATATAATACAGGAAAAAAAATGGTTACAGTTTAGCTTATTCTACTGTTTGGTAATGGTTTACCTGTGGAGGAAATAGACTATATTCATTTTCTGGGAATTTTGAACTAGAAAATCTTGTTAATTAGGGCTGTATTTTCTTTTCAACAATTATAATAAATATCATACAATAATAAGGATCACTTTCTTATCCTTTCGTTATCTGTTCTAACATTTTTTCGTCCCGACCAACGCTATTATTAAGTATGTTCTTTGAGTTTGAAAGGATACGTTTTTATGCTTCACATTAATATTTTTTGTCCGAAAAATTATGTAACGTGGCTGGTATAATGTGGGTGATGAGAAGTCATTTGGATAGTCATGAATAGTAACCTAGAGGGTGGAGAATCTCAATTTGAATGGAGAACGAGAGAGGGAGTGTAGAGAGATTATTTTCTAGCGAAACGGGGTTGAGGATGGGAATTCCCTCCTCGTACTTGACTCCTTTCCTGCCCCTTCGAGTCGAAAACGGGTTGCAGAGTTGAGTTTTTATTTTTTATTTTTTTTACGGTGGAATAGAGAGATTCAAACTTCAAACTATGTTGATTTAGATATTTTTTTTTTTTTAGATGAATATTGATAAGGTATCCGGTCGAGGGAAAGGTTTGTTTGATACATGATAAGGAATCACTACAAGGGAAGTAAGATTCAGATTACCTTGTTGATTCAGATTACCTTGTTAATCGAATATCTTAGATTCAGATTACCTTCTTCAGCGCAAGAACACTTTTTTGAGACTTGAATCACTACACAAGCAAGATTGATCTTGTCTAGCTTGATTGAGATCTGAATAACTTCACACAAGATTGATCATGTCTAGCTTGAATGAATGATTCTAAAAATGCAATACCCCTAATAATAAAGAATCCCTACAACTAAAAGTAAAATTCAAATTACTTTGTTGATCGAATATCTGAAGGCTATAACACTTGTTTGAGATTCGAATCACTTCACAAGCAAAATTGATCATATCGAGCTTGATTGATTGTACATGCAACCTAAACTATATCGAATTGCAAAAACTTAGACATTGACTAAAGGAAAGCACAAATGCTTCTTTTACCCTATTTTCAAAGTCTCTTTTACAACCGATTAAATGAGTGATATATGAATAAATTGAAATGATATCCAAATAAGAGCGATTACGAGAATAGGATGATCAAGAAAAACTTAAAAGAATTGAGAATGACTACCAATATCAACTAGGTGCCTCTTATTTTTTAGTAGCTCAATCATAAAAACCTCAGGTGTCGAATCTAGATTCTGAATTGTTTTTGTAGCCGATTCAATATGTCTACCCATGTAGAAATAGATGAGTAGTTACATTAAGTGTTTATTTGAGACTTAACAATGAAGCCTCGTCCTCTCATTGGCTCAAGAGAAACTTAGTTTATAGTTGATCATAAACAAATTATTGATTAGAAAATGTGATAATTAAGGTAAAAAATTTAATGATAGAGTAAAATAAAATTTGACCCATTCTAATTACAAACAATTTATGAAGGATCGTATAGCGATATATCAATGGATACAACTTGTCCTACAACACATATGAGTTCAACTATTTTATAGTAGGTAAGACGTAACATATGGTTAATAAATGAAAATTGTTTAATTAAAGATTTTAATTAATTAATTTTGTATCGTTGAAGCTTAAAATATATAGGTCGATAAAGTCCATTTGCTAGCTCACACCAACGCTAAAAAAAATTATTAAACCCATAAACCTTTATATGAGAATCAATTCGTTCATACATCAATTCTGGCACGTTTACAAATTTCTTAAAAAACTTAGATTATCCACTTGAAAATCATTATTGAAAATTCATAAGTTTAATTGATAAAATTAAAAGTTCACACTCATATAAACTACCCGAGTAAATAGATCGAGTTACGAATTATACCCGCGCAAATCTCGGAAACTTATATAAACATATAAGTAGGATTCAATACACACTAAAACCGGCTAGATAAAACCTGTGTTTTTTCAGTTGTTCCTCATTTAGATTCACACGATTGCAGAATACCTCCGTTTGACCATTTGACAAAATACGTCGAATGGATCACCAAAGTTTTAGACGAAAATTTTGTAGGGAGTGGCAGAGATTTAGTTGCCACTCTCCGACGATAATTTATATTTAAATAGGAAATCTGTTCAGAATATGTAACAACCCTGATTTTTTAACGCACTAAAAATTTCAGTCATTCTCTCTCTCTCTTATTTTAACCATTTTATTTTTCTTCTAACAACCTCCCTTTCCTCTCATCGAATTCCTGTGGCTAATTATCGAAAAACAACAAGTGGTATTAGAGCCAAATTGAAGCCATCGGTGTATATCATTACGAAGGAGCCAACCTATCAACAAACAAGTTGAATAGTTAAAGTGGTTAGAGCGTCGATCTAACAACACACATGTTGACCTAACAACACACAGGTCTCAGGTTCAAGTAGAAGAAAATGCAAAGTGTAAAAATACACACATATTGTGCACATCGTGGGGCCCATCTTAGGTCGGCTAGCCATTCGACACGGGAGGGAATCAAATCCCATCGGGTCGGCGCGAATCTGTTGATGATTTTTCAATGCGGGTCTGAGGGTTCATTGAACTGCGGGGGGGGGCATTGAACTGCTGGAAAAAGCCCGGGCCCGCTTACGAAAAGTCGAAATGGAAGCGGATCAGTGGATGAGCGATCTTGGCGTGCTCAGGCTCGACAGTACCTTACTGTCACTGAAATTCAAACGTTGCACCTCTGAGCATGGCATGTACACGCACGACCATGGCAAGAAGCGACTGATCGTGGGAGTGTACATCGACGACCTCATAATCACTGGAGGTGACGTGGAAGTCCTCGGAAGGTTCAAGAAGGAGATGTCGAAAAACTTCGAGATGAGCGATCTTGGCGTGCTCAGCTACTATCTTGGCATCGAAGTGCATACGCGAAGAAGCTGCTTGACACAACTGGGCTTGTGGACAGTAATCCTACAAGGACGCCAATGGAGATCCGACTCCAACTAAGGAAGGCCGGCACTACGACGACAGTCGACTCCATCAATTACCGCAGCATTGTCGGGAGTCTGCGCTATCTGGTAAACTCTCGTCCTGATCTTGCTTATTCTATTGGATATGTGAGCCGGTTTATGGAAGCACCTAGGGAGGAGCATCTAGTGGCTGTCAAGCGCATCCTGCGCTATGTAGCCGGAACCAGAGGCTGGGGTGTAAGATACTACGCAGGGAGCGGAAAGGAGAAACTCAAGCTGGTCGGCTATAGTGATATTGACATGGCCGGTGACGTTGATGATCGTAAGAGCACTAGCGGAATGATCTACTTTCTCTCAGGTGGCGCAATCTGCTGGCAATCAACAAAACAAAAGGTAGTTTTTTTGTCTTCTTGCGAAGCAGAATACATCACCGCTTCGATGGCAGCAACACAAGGAATCTGGCTTTCGCGACTAATGGAAGAACTCATCGGGAGAGAAAGTGATCCATCAATGCTATACGTAGACAACAAAGCTACAATCTCCCTGATCAAAAATCCAGTTTTGCACGAACGGAGCAAGCACATAGAAATCAGATTCCACTACATTCGAGAATGTGCAGATCGAGGGCTCATCAAGATTGATTACATCCGAACAGAGAAACAACTTAGAGACATCTTCCCCAAGTCCCTGGCACGGGTGAAATTTGAAGAACTACGCTCAAAGATCGGAGTTCAAATAATAAGGTAGATATACCACAGGTTTTAGGAGGAGATTGTTAGATAAAACCTGTGTTTTTTCAGTTGTTCCTGATTTAGATTCACACGATTGCAGAATATCTTCGTTTGACCATTTGACAAAACACGTCGAATGGATCACCAAAGTTGATGAAAATTTTGTAGGGAGGCACAAATTTAGTTGGCCACTCTCCAGACATTTTTAGGATAATTTATATTTAAATAGAAAATTTGTTCCTAATATACAACAACCTGATTTTTTTAGAGCAGTAAAAATTTCAGTCATTCTCTCTCTTTTATTTTATGCATTTTATTTTTCTTCTAATAACCTCCCGATTTCCTCTCACCCAATTTCTCGGGCTTATTATCGAAAAACAACAAAACCGAGGTAGGTGTGGGTTAGTTTATTTAGTTTCCATGGTGTTTGATCTTAGTGTCCACTTCAGTTCTGCGGAGGGCAGTTTCGTTTATAAGGACTACAGGGTGTGGGTGGCGGATTGCAGAGGTACAATCGATTATAAGGATCGCATACGGGTTTGTTGCGGTTTCCTGCGCGGGGGCTGATGTAAACGGTGCGGCCTTCATGTATGACCGCTGCTGCATCCACAAACAAATTTAAGCTTTCACTGTATATACTTAACCAAAACTAAAACCGTAGGCTGCACAATATGTAAGAACCTCACCATTGTTTCCGGCCACCATTAGCTTCGTGGCTGCACCCAGCTCCGAGGAGACAAGGAAAAAGAAGAGCAAGAGAGCCAAAAAGACCCCACCCTTCCCACCACTCATTCTAGTTCATATCTCTTATCATTCCAATGTGTTTTTATAGGCCATGGGAGAGAGACAAGTTATTTCAAACCTATACAACTTATAAATATCTTCGAGTCTTGGACGTTAACCACCGAAAATTTAAAATATATAAAGAAATTAATCAAAATAAGAAAGCTTATCCCACGTCTGTCACGCTGAGAAAGTGGAGAATCTCATAATCCACTCTCTTTAAGGGCTCCGTGTTTGGCTCTGATATCATTTATAACAACTCAAGCCTACCGCTAACAAATATTATCCTCTTTGAACTTTTTTTTTTTAGGAGAGTAGGGAATCTCACCATCCATTCTCCTTGGGGGCTCCGTGTTTTGATTTGATATAATTTATAATAGCTCAAGTTCACTGTTAGTGTACATTATCATCTTTGAACTTTTACTAAGGAGAGTAGGGAATCTCACAATCCACTCTCCTCGGGCACTCCATGTTTGGCTTTGGTATCATTTGTAACAGCTCAAACTCACCGCTAGCAGATATTATCCGCTTTGAACTTTTGCTTGAGGGGAGTGGGAATCTCATAATTCACTCTCCTTGAGGGCAATGCATTTGGCCCTGATACTATTTGTTACAACTCAACTCCACCCCTAACAGATATTCTTTGGATTAGGGAGAAGTTTCCGCTCCCTTATAAAATTGTTTGGTTGCCGTCTCCAACCAATGTGAAATCTCATATATTTCTTACATGGAAAATTAATCAACTATTTCTTACCAGAGGTATATTTCTAATCACTATTACACCTTTAAACGGTGTATCATACGTGGAAGATTAGTCCTTATTATGATATAAAACAAACGTTTTGATTCCATCATCTATTCACTAAACTAGTTTAAGTTATTATCAGAAGCAATTAAGGGATCATCACTATCATTACATTCAACAATACTAGCCTAACTAGAACTTTTAGTTAATTTTCTCGATTTTATTTGAACCATGTTATTAAGTTTTCATATCATATCTTAGATGATATAGGAGATATTGTCCATTTTGACCTATTACCTATCGTCGTCAGTCTCACATTTTAAAACATAATGTAGAAGATATTGTCCGCTTTGGTTCGTTAAAACACATCGAATGGAGAAAGATTTCCAAACCATTATAAGAAATGTTTTGTTTTCCTCTCCAACTAACGTGAGATCTCACATATCCAATATTAAAAGTCATGATATTTTTAAGACTCGTATAGGTTAAAATATTATTGGCATTGGTTAGGTAGCTTTCCATTTTTGTATTAAATGGTCTTTGAGTAAGTTGACTTACAAGTCAAGAATATATTAATAAAAATATTTGAAAAGAAAAAATTAAATTAAATTAAATAGAAGGGAATGTATTATGTCGATAAATAATATGTTTAAAAATTAAATATAACGTTATACGGGAATATTGTCACAATTTCATATAAATAAATATCACGATACTATTTATGTATACATTGAACCATCATTCAAATTTTATGAGAAAAAATTGTATTTGTATTTATTTTAGGAAATTAATGAGTAAAACGTTCAAATTAATTCAAAATATCATTAAAAATTAATAATTCCTAATCTCAATAAAAATAAATAAAGAAATGAAAAATAATTTTGATCGAATATTTGGTCAGTTAAGACAGGTAACCTATTGCTAAAACGTTCTCTACCATCGATGTGAGGTCTCATAATTCACTCTCAGCCCATCGCTGACAGATATTATTTACTTTGACCCGTCATTAATATCATAGTTTTAAAATATTCTTCTCTCCAACTAATGTGTGATCTCACAATTCATCCGAAGTGTCTGTTTTGGCCCGTTACATATGGTCCTCAGCCTCACGGTTTTTAAACGTTCTCCTCTCCAACTAATGTGGGGATCTCACAATCCATCCATTGCGGAACAGTTAACACACCTCCCACTGCCTAACTCTGATACCATTTGTAACCGCTCAATCTCACCACTAACAGATATTTGTCCGCTTCGGCCCGCTACGTATTGTCGTCAGTCTCACCGTTTTAAAACGAGTCTGTTAGTGAAGGTTTCTACACTCTTATAAAAAATGTTTCGTTCTTCCCACGGATGTGAAATCTATTAATTAATTAATTAGTTATATTTAAAATAGAATTGCAAATAAAAAATAAGAGGTAAGTTCAATCTCACTTTTAAGATTGGCATAAGAGCATCATTCTTAACTAGCATTAAGAAAGCTTCCTCATTTCTATCTCCAAATCTGTTGCATGAACCAACCCTTTTAAGATTTGATGAATTCACTAACATTGCTGCAGCACTTGCTGCACCGGCCGCCGTTTTTGGTACCGCAGCAACCATGCTGGCAACCACCATCAGGACCGTGACCCCTGCAACTGTCAAAGTAATTACCACAGCCGGGGATGTCATCGACGCCACTGCCGCTGCCGTTATCTCCTCGGCTATACTTGGTCTGTAAAAGGTCTCTTGCGGCCACTTCTGAGGAGATGTCGACCACGACAACGCCCAAGACAAGACCTAAAAATGCAAATGCCTTAATGAAATTGGAACTCATTTCTTTCTCTCTCTAAAAACTTGTAATTCCGAGAGGGAATGAGGAGATCTTGCACCCTTTCTTAATCTATTTAAAGGCGGAAATGGCCAAATGAATCAAATTAAAAAGTTTACCTTTTTAACCTAATATCACTGTTGGCCCTTCCTTAATTTAAGAAATGATTATGGGATTATAAGTAAGGATACATCTCCATTGTTATGAGACCTTTTGGAAAAGTTCAAAGCAAAGTTACGAGAGTTTATGCTCAAGATGGATAATATCTACGGGAAGAACTGACAACTAACTGATTATCTAATCCGAACCATAAAAGTTAGGTTGAGTTAGATTTTTTTGGTTGGGTAGGTTGAAATTTTGAAGAACTAAAAAATCTAGCGAGATCCTAATAACCCTATTTTTAAAATCATTACAAGTATTAAGAATATTTGATGTTTGTAAATAGTTGGTAATGTGTTGTAATTTGTGATGAGTTGTAAATTCTATTGGAGTTGCTCGAGTCACCAACCTAACCAATCTGAAGTTTTGATTTGGTCCGAAAGATTTTTTAATCCCAATCCGTATATACTATTACTTTCTAACTTCAAAATTGGTTCAAAACATTTGATTAAGGGATTTTTTTTTCATTGAAATAAGAACAAAAATGATGCAACAAAGTTAAAACGTAAAAATTAAAAATACACACGATATCATCAATAATATCATTCAAGTAAATTGACATGACAACGGATGAGTAAAAATTGATTTTGTAAATTATTGTGACGATATTTTTTGAAATAAAATAAATAGAGATACCGATCTTAGTTTTTTACATAGTTGTAAATCTTCTAACTTGCGCGTACGAAATTATTTTTTTTTTTTCGCGGAGTTGTGATCCATTCCTTCAAAACGTAAATTATTATGTTATTATGTCGGTTGGTAAAGGGTAGATGTCAATTATTATATTAAATGGTCGTAGAAAATTTAAAAAGAAAAAAGGGACTAATTTCACTACAAACTCTATTATTATGTCCTTAGGACTTTATGACTTTCATATTACATTAAATAAAGATAGTGTTTTAGCTTAGGATTAATTGACAAGTAATTTATATATCTTAAAAAATGTAATGTTTTTTTTTTTTAATCTTTTTCATATGACACCATAGATATTATTAATTTTGATAAAAATTTAACTTATGAACCTGAAAATAATATGATATTCATCGACACGTTATTTCAAATTTAGAAATGAACTCTTTAATGATGATGAATTAGAGAAATACAAGTCGCCTAAAAATAATATTGAATAATGTATTTTGTCAAGTCAATACATATATAATTTTTTTAATAGTTAATAAATTCTTAAATTCATTAATTTTAGAGGTCTATTTAGCCTACGAGGTCAAGGCCGGTAGGAAGCTACCTCGAACATGGGAGAGAATTCCATTTAATCAGAAAATGGAGAGGGAGTGAAGATAAGTTTTTCTCCATTAACTAAGCAGGTCGAGGACGAATATTACATTCCCAGCCTTATATATATATACACACACACAGAATCCTCGCTTTAATTCTTGCAAAAATCAATAGAAAATTTTGTAAAAATAAAAAATGAAATAGGTGGGAATTGAGATGTTTTCACGGCCTCCGCCCGTGCTCCATGTACATCTCTATTCATAACGGACTATTTTGGTCTAATCGAACTGAACCAAAAGAACAAACCAATTAGTTTCAACTTTTTCTATTTGGCCTCTGATCTTGGCCAAACCGAAGTTTCTCGATTTCCATTAAAAATCAAACCAATTTATTCAATTGAAAGTGAGAGAGGGATTGAGAAACGTGGCCACTTTGTAACAACGACATATGTTCAAGTCTTTAGCTTCTTATTAAAAAATATTTTAGAAAATAAGGTTAGAATAACTTTTTGAAATATGTTTGCAGTGTATTAGCTAGCCATCAATAATAGTGATCATATTTATAGCATATAACTTTGGACCACTAGTTTGGTACAATTAATTTGAAAAATGAAGTCATCAGTCTTACAGTTTTAAAACGAGTTGGTTACGAGAAATTTCCACCCTCTTATAACAAATGTTTCGATCTTCTCTCTAATTTCACAATCCACCCTTTTGGAGCTCAACGTTCTTGCTAGCACACCACTCGGTGTCTGGTTTTAATACCCTAGCCCAAACTCACTGCTAACAGATATTGTCCGTTTTGACCTGTTACACATCGCCGTCAGCCTCACAGTTTTAAAATGCATTTATTAGGGAGAGGTTTCTACACTATTAGAAACAATGTTTTGTTCTCTTCTCCCAACGTTGGATCTCAACAAACATTAAAAAAGAAACAAATTTTAAGATTTACCTTAATAAGACAACCTTAATTGTAGCATTGTCTGATTGAATAATTTGTCTACTACGACTTGTTACACGTATCTTATTATACATGCACAGAAATATGTTACATCATCCATGATTGATATACTTAGTCATAAAAATGAATTATTAAGGCTAAGTTAAAGTTTTAAAAAGTATATGAAAAGAATATAAAAAAGTGTTAGAATTAGAAAAAAAGAAATTATTAGGAACAACATTTTACATGATTATTTAATTAACTTATACAATAAAGCTTAAAATACACACAATTAATCTCAATAGTAGAGATTAACTAATGCCCTTGTAGTTGGGCAAGCTTACATGGACACGACCAAGCCTTAACAACTCAAGCATAATAATGCATTTATTCATAACTTACACAATCACTATAACATTGATTTGAACCAACACCATTTTCAATTGTTAGGCTTGGCTTGTGGATCTTCATTAACATCCTCATCAGCAGAGCAACCGTGACGACAGTGCCTGTGGTGGTGCCTGTGGTGATGCTTGTGCCCATGGTGGCCTCCCCCGAACCGACGCTTGTCATCCTCGATTCCATCTCCGTTAGTCTCCATCACGGCTTCTTCAACTGTATGATATAATCAAAGCCCTAGGAATAGTAAGCTAAGTCCATAATTTAAACGTAATCATTAACGATATCATCAAATTAACATATGAAATACAAGTTTACCGCTCTTTAGACCTCTCGCGGTAGCTGTAGCCTCCTCTGAGGAGAGGAGGATGACAACAGCAAAAAGGAGGCCGAGAATGATAAAAGCTTTAGAATTCATTGTAAACGCTCGAGCTAAAGAAATATGGAAAAAGTTGTAGAAGGAATGAGAAGATTAGTAGAATTTTGATTGTATTTATAGGAGAAGATAGGAAGATGGGTTTCATTGGACTTAAATGGCAATTAAAGATTGTCCCTACTATATAGTTGAGTTGGTGTACAATGGTTTCAATTTTGTTTGGAGATAAGTTTAGTTGATATTTCTTCAAAAATTTGAATGGATAGCAACCATACCTATTGGATAGCCACCTAAAATTAACATCATTGTCCTCTTTAGACTTTTCATTTCAGATTTCCTCTCGACGTTTTTAAAATACTTATGTTCGGAGAGGTTTCCACATCTTTATAAAGAATGCTTTGTTCACTTCCCCAAACGATGTAGGATCTCACAATCCACCCATCTTCAAGGCCCAGTGTTCTTGCTAGCACTCGTTATTCTCTCTAATTGATGTGGAATCTCACAATTCATCCACCTTTGGGGCTTAGCATCCTCGTTGACACTCGTTCTTCTCTTCAATCGATGCAGAATCTTACAATTCACCCTCATTCAGGGTCCAACGTTCTCGATGACATACCGTTCGGTGTCCACCCCTTATTTACGCATAAAATAATTACGTTATGTATATGATAGCAACTTTAGATTAGTAAAATCTAGGGTGGTTACAAATACAATAGAATTATATGGTGGATAAAGTGTAAAAATTGAAAGATATACATGACATTATTCACATTCATAGACAGGTGATTGGATATGTAGAAAATGATTTTAACGATATAGATTCATATTAAATAAATGGTTACAACGATCTAAATCTTCTACATAGCTATAGATGATGTCACGTACGTTTTTTAATTTTTATCTACGTAAATTATTTACCCGTTTTATATTAATAAAAATATATTTGTTAATATTAAAATTAGTATTCCATGCAAGCCCTATCCCAAGGAGGATTTTTAAAACATTTCATCCACTTGGTAAACTAGGCGGCTACTCGTGCAATGGAAAATAATTTGGGTTTTGGTGGTTGAATGTCCAATCAATAATAAACAATGGCAATTAAGTTTGATTTATTATTTGACGTTGTTGTTTTCAAATATGCCTATTAGTTAATGCACATGTTATCAAATTAGAGATAAAATAGATATCCATGTGGAGGGGCATTTTCGTCCTCGACACGTTGTTTCAATTTTCATTTTCGTAAAATTTTTCATTTCGTTTTTTCGATTCAAGATCAAAATTTTCGCTATTTTTCATGTTTTCAAAAAATAATTTCTATTTTTCAATATAAATTTTATTTAAAAATATAATATAATGTTATACCAAGGAGATTTTTAAAATTTGAAATGTGCATGTTGTATAAACTCGGAGTTTTCATAATACAAAACATATTTCAAGTACCACTAATGGATATTATCTACTTTAGCTAGGTATCGTTGTTAGCTCTTAGTTTTAAAATGCATCTAGTAAATAGGGTTTCCATACTCTTATAAGAAATTTTTCGTTCCCCTCTCCAACTAATGTAGGATCTCTCCATCCACGCTCTTGAGATCTCAGCGTTCTTATTAGCATACTGCCCTGTGACTAGCTCTTACATTTGTAACAACTCAATCTCACTATTAGTAGATATTGTTCGTTTTAGTCTGTTACGTTTTGTCATAGGTCGCATGGTTTAAAACACATCTGTTAAAGAGAAGTTTCCAGCACACCCTCATAAGAAATGTTTTAATTCCCATTTCCAAAACAAGGTGGATTGATCGATCCCACATAGATGGAGAATTAACTCAAGTGTCACAATTATCCTCGACCGTTCAAATTTTTTTTACTTCGTTGAAACCTAGCAAATAAGCAAAACTTCTCATTCGTTTTCTCGTAAAGGAAGAATTTATGAGAGAAGAACACGAACAAGAGACATTTTTTTACAAAGGTATTTTTGAATTTTTTTTTCCATTCAATATATCACACGAGAATGAATCAACATTTCTATTATACCATAAAATTTTGATACACAAAGTAACAAAATATATGATACTTGAACCTGCCTCAATTACGTTCATATGATAGATTAACATCGAGTAGCCAATTTTCTTGAAGTAAATTTTACTTTCTCCCCTCTACCGTTCTTTTTCAAATCCAACCTTATTCTACACAGTACGGTAAACTCAATCACTTGTCCCTGATTTCCCTCCTAAAATCAACTCAACCAGACTCTTAGCCGGCTGAGCTGTGAAGTAGCCCATAGGTGCCGCCAGCTCTGTCTTCCTACTTAAGCTTAAGGCATCCCCTCCAGTTCGATTAATTCCGGATTTTGATACCTGACGTTCTTCAGTTCTAGGTCTTAACACTCTCCGAATATCATTGAATAAAGTGGTAGTGGTTTAGTTGTTAGATCCGGATTCAAAAATCTATAAATTTATTAATGTACGTTCATATCTATGTTTGAAATACTTTTATCCTTTTTCTCTTCTTCACCAACTGTACCTTCTTGTAACATTTTTAAAAGTTGTAGCAAGAAATTATATCAAATAATTAAGTAAAATAAAACTTTTAATTATATAATTATTTATATATATAAAATATAGTGACTTTTAACGATTGAAATGTGTTCACATTATAGAGATACCAAAAAACGTTTCGATTTAATCGGCATGATTAAAAACCAAATACAAAAGAAAACCTAAGTCATTCCATTCCCCATGCATTTATTACTCAACACAAACCTTAGGGCTTTGTGTCACGGTCATGCTCGTCCAGGGCGTGTTGCCCATGGCCGCATGCCTATGGCAAGCCAAACCCTTGTCATGTCTTTTCATTCTAGTGTTTTTACTTTTGTAGTTCTAGGGCGTATGACGCCTCAAAAATATCATGTCTAGGCCTGCCAGACATGAAATGCCTCACAATGTACTATAGGGGGATATGACTAGTTGTCAACTTCTCCCTACCCAAGGTTATATATGCTAAGCCGTTGTTATCTCTCTCTTGCTTGCTTATATAACGTCTCTTTCAAAAATCTCTCTTTCTAAAATCTCTCTCTACCCTCGTTTTCCAAAACCTTCTTTTAAAACCGAGGTTAGAGGCTTGATCATACGTCGCTTGGCCGTAGGCGACGCAAGTACAAATTGGCTTAGCTCACTTGTCGTTGGAAAGTGAGTGCCGCACAATCGCTAGTCCGCTGCCTTTAAAAGTGCGATTGTGTCAAGTGGTATCAGAGCTTTGTTAGCTCCGTGACACAGTAAAGACCGAAACCATGTCGGCGACAAAGTCGACACCCAAAGCACAAGCCGACCGGCTTACGCTAATAGAGGAGGAAATGTTGTTTCTCAAAGAAGTCCCTGACACCCTCCGTTTCCTGGAAGCACGGGTGACCGAATTGAGTGAGAAAGTCGTAGGAATCGACGCAATGGGCAGCCACCTGGATGGGTTGCCAATCGCAGAATTGATGTTTCGTGTGACCTCTTTCGAAGAAAGAGTTGCTCCTATGAGCAGCCCAAAACCGTCTGGTAGTCCGGATAGCTCTGTCGCGCACAAGGAGGGACGTGGCGAAGAGTTCGACGTGCTACAAAATACAATGATGAACTTGTTCAATGGATTAGCTGATGAGTTCAGAACAACAATCAACAACATCCAAGAAAGGATGGCCTCCATGGGCACTCGAATTGAAATGACCATGAAAGCCGTGGAGAACGTCACGACTGGACAAACTAATACAGGGTCCAACAAACTAAGATTCCAAGATCCTAGAGCCTTTAAAGGGAATCGGGACGCCAAAGAGTTGGAAAACTTCATCTTTGATGTCGAACAGTACTTCAAAGCCACAACGGCTTGTACTGACGACAAGAAGGTGACCGTAGTCTCGATGTATCTCATAGACAACGCCAAACTGTGGTGGCGTACGAAGGTGCAAGACATCGAGGATGGATTGTGCACCATTGAGGATGGATTGTGCACCATCGAGGATGTCGAACAGTACTTCAAAGCCACAACGGCTTGTACTGACGACAAGAAGGTGACCGTAGCCTCGATGTATCTCATAGACAACGCCAAACTGTGGTGGCGTACGAAGGTGCAAGACATCGAGGATGGATTGTGCACCATTGACTCGTGGGAGGACCTTAAGAAAGAGTTGAGAGACTAGTTCCTCCCCGAAAACGCAGGACATTTAGCCATGGAAAAACTAGTAGCCCTGAGACACACTGGAGGCATACGAGACTATGTCAGGCAGTTCTCAACCTGATGCTAGATATCAGGGGCACATTAGAGAAGGACAAGGTGTTCTTCTTTATAAATGGGTTACAGCCGTGGGCCAAAACAAAGCTACACGAGAACAAGGTCCAAACCCTAGCTGCCGCAATGGCCTGTGCCGAGAGACTCCTAGACTATGGGAACGAAGCGGGATCCCAAAGAAGAATAACACCAGCCCCAAACACTGGGGGCAAGCCATACAAACCACCAATTCATCGAAATGGAAGCCCCAACAGGCCGAACGGAGGTAACGACAGACCAAACGGATGGACGGATAGACCTCCTCAGAACAACCAAGCGGGGACATCTCGAGGACCTTACCATCAAAGAAACCACCCGACGACGCCTTTACAATGCATGCTGTGTAAAGGTCCCCACAAAGTATCTTACTGTCCTCATCGGGCCTCTCTCACTGCGCTCCAAGTGTCCATTCAAGAGAGCAATGACGCAAGGGTTGAGACTATGCTTGACAAGAAGGAAGATTAAGACAATCCCAGAATGGGCGCGCTTAAATTCTTATCAGCCCTCCAACGGAAGGTCGAACCGAAGGAGATAGTAGAGAAAGGGCTCATGTTCGTAGATGCGACAATAAATTCCCAACCGAATAGGAGCACTCTGATAGATTCAGGAGCGACCCACAGCTTCATCGTCGATCAAGAAGCCCGAAGATTAGGACTCACTATAGGAAAGGACCCGGGAAAAATGAAAGCTGTCAACTCTGAGACCTTGCCTATTGTGGGAGTTTCCAAAAGAGTCCCCTTTAAAATAGGGGATTGAACAGGAGAGCTAGATCTTGTCGTAGCTCGCATGGACGACTTTGACGTGGTACTTGGGATGGAGTTCCTCCTAGAACACAAAGTTATCCCAATGCCGCTGGCAAAATGCTTAGTGATCACCGACCGCAACCCCACAGTAATACCTGCAAGCATCAAGCAACCACGTAATCTTCGAATGATCTCGGCCATACAATTGAAAAGGGGACTCGCCCGAGAGGAACCTACATTTATGGCCATACCATTGATAGAAGTAACAACCACCGAAGAAACTGTCCCAAATGAAATCAATGAGGTACTAAACAACTATGCTGACATAATGCCAGAGAGCTTACCCCAAACATTACCACCTCGTCGAGGCATCGATCACGAAATCGAACTCATCCCCGGGGTTAAACTGCCAGCGAAGAACGCATACCGGATGGCTCCGCCCGAGCTAGCCGAATTAAGGAAATAACTGGATGAGTTGCTGAAGGCGGGATTCACCCGCCCGGCAAAGGCACCCTACGGAGCCCCCGTACTGTTCCAGAAGAAGAAGGATGGGACGTTGCGTCTGTGCATAGACTATAGAGCCTTAAACAAGGTGACGGTACGCAACAAATATCCACTGCCGATAATATCCGACTTGTTCGACCAACTTCACGGGGCCAAGTACTTCACGAAGTTGGACTTACGATCAGGGTATTACCAAGTACGTATTGTCGAAGGGGACGAGCCCAAGACGACGTGCGTAACAAGATATGGGGCCTTCGAATTCCTAGTAATGCCCTTTGGCTTGACAAACGCTCCAGCTACTTTCTGCACTTTGATGAACCAAGTTTTCTACGAATACTTGGATCAGTTTGTCATAGTATACCTCGACGACATAGTGGTTTACAACACAACCCTAGAGGAACACAAAGTGTACTTGAAGCTGGTGTTCGACAAGCTACGACAAAACCAACTGTATGTCAAGAAAGAGAAATGTGCATTCGCACAAACATGCATCAACTTTCTTGGACATGTCGTCAAATGTGGACAGATTAGTATGGATAGCGATAAGATAAAAGCTATCAAAGAATGAAAGGTTCCTACTTCCGTATCCGATTTGCGGTCCTTCTTAGGATTAGCCAACTACTATAGGTGGTTCGTCGAAGGGTTTTCACGACGAGCCTCCCCATTGACAGAGCTGTTGAAGAAAGACCACACTTGGTCGTGGTCAAATGATTGTCAAATGGCCTTTGAAGATCTGAAAACAACCATGATGAGGGGTTCTGTCCTCGGATTGGTAGATGTTACAAAGCCATTTGAAATAGAAACAGACGCTTCCGACTTTGCCCTAGGTGGGGTCCTTATTCAGGAAGGCCACCCCATCGCTTTCGAAAGTCG
Source organism: Cucurbita maxima (assembly GCF_002738345.1). Classification (NCBI taxonomy): domain Eukaryota; kingdom Viridiplantae; phylum Streptophyta; class Magnoliopsida; order Cucurbitales; family Cucurbitaceae; genus Cucurbita; species Cucurbita maxima. Next base: position 4,464,775 of record NW_019272027.1, read on the forward strand.
AAAGCTCAATGACGCCGAACGTAGATACACTGTCTCCGAAAAAGAAATGCTGGCAGTAGTCCATTGCCTTCGAGTCTGGAGACAATATCTCTTGGGATCACAGTTCGTAGTGAAGACGGATAACAGCACCATTTGCCACTTCTTTGATCAACCAAAATTGACGGCAAAACAAGCCCGGTGGCAGGAGTCGTTGGCTGAATTCGACTTCAAGTTCGAACACAAAGCAGGGAAGAGTAATCAAGCAGCCGACGCACTGAGTCGGAAGGGCGAACATGCGGCCCTGTGCATGTTAGCCCATATTCACTCAAGTAAGATCGATGGATCGATGCGCGACATCATCAAGGAACATTTACATAAAGACCCATCGGCCAAAGCCGTCGTCGAACTAGCTAAAGCTGGGAAAACACGACAGTTTTGGGTTGAGGGAGACCTTCTGATGACAAAAGAAAACAAATTGTATGTCCCAAGAACGGGAGAATTGAGGAAGAAGCTCATTCAGAAATGTCATGATACCTTATGGGCCGAACACCCTGGGTGGCAAAGAACATACGCTCTAATAAAAAAAGGGTACTTCTGGCCAAACATGCGAGACGACATCATGCAATACACCAAGACGTGCCTCATCTGTCAACAGGACAAAGTCGAGAAAGCCAAAGTCTCAGGACTCTTGGAACCTCTACTTGTGTCGACAAGACCCTGGGAAAGTGTATCTCTGGACTTCATAACACACCTCCCAAAAGTCGGGGAATATGACGCTATCTTGGTTATCGTAGACCGATTCTCAAAATATGCGACGTTCATCCCCACTCCCAAATTATGCTCGGCCGAACTCACAGCTCAACTATTTTTCAAACACATTGTAAAGTTATGGGGTATTCCGTCGAGCATCATCAGTGATCGGGATGGCAGATTCATTGGGACATTCTGGACCGAGTTATTCGCCTTCTTGGAAACAACCTTAAACATCTCCTCGAGTTACCACCCTCAAACCGATGGTCAGACAGAACGGTTCAATTGCTTGCTCGAAGAATACTTACGTCACTTCGTCGACGCTCGCTAGAAGAACTGGATACAACTGTTAGATGTCGCCCAATTTTGCTTCAATTGTCAAACCAGCTCGTCTACGGGAAAGAGTCCCTTTGAAATTGTAAGTGGATGACAACCGACCTTACCCCATATTATCGATCATCCTTATGCAGGGAAAAACCCTCAAGCTCACAACTTCACAAGAGAATGAAAGCAGACAACAGATATAGTCCGAGCATATTTAGAGAAGGCTTCCAAGCATATGAAAAAGTGGGCAGACAAGAAGCGTCGCCCCCTTCAATTCCGAGCAGGAGATCAAGTCCTCATCAAGCTGAAACCAGAACAGATCAGATTTTGCAGCCGAAAGGACCAGAGACTAGTTCGAAAATATGAAGGCCCGGTTGAAGTCCTTAAAAAGATCGGGACTACCTCCTACCGAGTTTCACTCCCCACATGAATGAAAATCCACCCAGTAATTCATGTGAGCAACTTGAAGTCATACCACCCTGACCGAGACGACGACCAACGAAATGCAATCACAAGACCGAGCATCGATCTGAGGCAAAAAGAAACAAAAGAAGTAGAGGAGATCCTCGCCGACAGGGTTAGGAAGATAGGAAGACCTGTACGGACGATTCGTGAATTCCTTGTAAAATGGAAGAATCTCCCTACAGAGGAAACCAGCTGGGAACGCGCCGAAGACCTGAACTCCGCAGCCTCCCACATCGCTAGGTTTGAAAGTAGTCGGTTGACGGGGTCGTCAACCAATTAAGTGGGGGAGGATGTCACGGTCATGCTCGTCCAGGGCGTGTTGCCCATGGCCGCATGCCTATGGCAAGCCAAACCCTTGTCATGTCTTTTCATTCTAGTGTTTTTACTTTTGTAGTTCTAGGGCATATGACGCCTCAAAAATATCATGTCTAGGCCTGCCAGACATGAAATGCCTCAGAATGTACTATAGGGGGATATGACTAGTTGTCAACTTCTCCCTACCCAAGGTTATATATGCTAAGCCGTTGTTATCTCTCTNTTGCTTGCTTATATAACGTCTCTTTCAAAAATCTCTCTTTCTAAAATCTCTCTCTACCCTCGTTTTCCAAAACCTTCTTTTAAAACCAAGGCTAGAGGCTTGATCATACGTCGCTTGGCCGTAGGCGACGCAAGTACAAATTGGCTTAGCTCACTTGTCGTGGAAAATGAGTGCCGCACAATCGCTAGTCTGCTGCCTTTAAAAGTGCGATTGTGTCATTTTGCACCCTCCACCACTTCACTGTGGCCATTGTGGCCACCGTAGCCTCGACGGCCGCCACAGCCACCATGGCCATAACGACCACCTTGGTAACCACCATGATCATGGCCTCCATGACCTCTATCATATTTGGCATCCTCTATTCCATTGATCTCCACCCTCACCTCTGCAACATAAAATTTAGCAGTAAATAAACATTTCGATTTTTTTAAAGAAATTTCTTATCGTATAAGACTCATCATTGTGTTTTACCAAGGTTTTCGCCAGATCTCTAGCATACCCCTCAAAAGAGATGAGGAGAACAAAAACGAAAAAAAGATCGAGGGAAACAAAAGCCTTGGAACTCATTTTTGTGTGTAGTAAGAGAAATGTTTTTGAAGATGAGATGAGTAAGATCTGCCTCATTCTAGATGTATTTATAGTCATCAAGAGTAGAGAGACCGTGTAATAGTTCAAACCCACTGCTAGTATATATCGTCCACTTTAGTTAGTTATGTATTGCCAACAGTCTTATGAGTCTTATGATTTTAAAATGCGTCTATTAAGAAGAGGTTTTCACACCTTTATAAAAAAAAAATGTTTTGTTTCTCTCCAACAACTAACGTGGGATCTCACAATATCTGTGATTAGTTGGAGAGAGGATCGAAACATTACTTATAAGGATGTAAAAATTTCTCCTAAGTAGATACATTTTGAAATTGTGAGGTTGATGATGACGATATGTAAGAGACCAAACCAAACCATATCTACTAATAGTGGACTTATTAAGAATCAAGCAAAGATTAAAGAAGAGTTTGCATGAGTATATTTCATATTTTAATGAAGCTTGAAGAAGAGTTGGCATGAATATATTGCATACTTCAATAGCACTTGCTGAACAAGTGTGATCATAATACGATCAAGTTGAAGTTTTGGACTGATCGAGTGATACGTATGTGCATAATTTCTTGTGCCACTAATTTGGTACCTTACCAATAGGGTTTCAACTTGAAGGATCGTGACAATTAATACCCGCATCAATTAGCTACGTTTCATTTTTATTTAAAATTGTGTTTGCTTTATAAGTGGATGAGATTATTTTTGTAGGTATTAATTGCTGTACTCGATTTTATCCTTAAATTCGATTATTTTAATGAAAAATTATTTGAAGAGGCTTCCAAAACAAGGCTGTCAATTTAAAATAATATCACGATTTTGTAACATTCATGGTTTTAAAATAAATTTGTTAGGAAAGGCCTTATAAGAAATATTTTGTTAGCCTATTAAATTGACGTGAGATCCTACAATCCACTCATTTGGAGCCCAAAGTCTTCGCTAGTACACTGCTCGGTGTTTGGCTTTGATATTATTTATAACCGCTCAAACTCACATCTAACAGATATTGTCCGCTTTGATTCGTTATATATCGTCGTCAGCCTCACAATTTTAAAATGCGTCTATTAGAGAAAGGTTTCCACACTGTTATAAGGAATGTTTCGTTCTCCTCTCCCAACGTTGAACTCAACAAGCCTTAAAAAAGAAACAAATTTTAAGATAACCTTTGATAGTCTTAATGAGACAACCTTAGTCGTAGCACTGTCTGATTGAATAATTTGTCTACTAGGACTTGTTACACGTATCTTATTATACATGCAGAGAGATATATTGCATCATCCATAATTGATATACTTATACATGATTGTATAATTTACTTATACAATAAAGCTTAAAATACACGCAATTAATCTCAATAGTAGAGATTAACTAATACCCTTGTACTTGGGCAAGATTACATGGACACCAACAAGCCTTCACTGGCTCAAGCATAATAATGCATTTATTCATTACTTACACAATCACTATAACATTGACTTGAACCAACATAGTTTTCAATTGTTAGGCTTGGCTTGTGGATCTTCATTAACATCCTCATCAGCAGAGCAACCGTGATGACAATGGTGGCGGTGCCCGTGATGGTGCCCATGGTGGAAACGATGATTTTCATCCTCGATTCCATCTCTGTTAGTCTCCATCACAGCTTCTTCAACTGTATGATATAATCATGCCCTAAGAATAGTAAGCTAAGTCCATAATTTAAACGTAATCATTAACGATATCCACGAGCGAACATATGGAATAAAATTTTACCGTTCTTTAAACCTCTCGCGGTAGCTGTAGCATCCTAAATTTAGAACTTTAGAATTCATTGTAAACGCTCGAACTAAAGAAATACGGAGAAAGTTGAAGGGATGAGAAGATTAGCAAAATTTTGAATGGATAGCAATACCTATGGATAACCTCCTAAATTAATATACATATATATATATATATATATATATATATATGTATATATATGTGTATATTATAATTTGAAGGGATAGCAATACCTATGGATACACTCCTAAATTTAAAAAAAAAAATATATATATATATATATATATATATATATTTTTTTTTTTTTATGCTTAATTTGAATGGATAGTAATACCTATGGATAGCCTCCTAAATTTAAAAAGAAATATGAAATATATTTTATGCTTAAATTTCAAAATTTATTCCATAAAACAAAACTACTAGATATTATCTTATTTCTTGAATTTTTTCTCAACGTTTTTAAAACATGTTTGTTAGGGAAAGTTTTTGCACCCTTATAAAAAATGTTTTATTCTCTTCCTCAACTGATGTAGGATCTCACAATCCACTCACCTTCGGGGTTCAGCGTTCTCGTTGACACTCGCTCCTCTCTCCAATCGATGTGGTATCTCATAATTCACTCCCTTTTATGGCCCAACGTCCTCTTGCTAACATACTGCTTGGTATCCATCCCTTATTTTTGCATAAAATGATTATTTTATGCATACGGTAGCGACTTTAGGTTAGTGAAATCTAGGGTCGTTACAAATACAATAGAATCATATGGTGGATAATGTGTAAAAATTGAAAGATATACATGACATCATTTTCAGTATTATTAACGTTCCTTTGACACATGGTTGATATATAGATAATGATTTCAACAATATATTGATATTAAATAAATGGCTACAACGATCTAAATCTTCTACATAACTACCGATGATATTAAGTATGTTTTTTTTTTTTTTTTGATCCACATAAATTATTTACATGTTTTATTTTAATAAAAATATATTTGTTTTGAGTGATATTAAAATTAGTATTCCATGCAAGCCCTATCCCAAGGAGGATTTTTGAAAAATTTCATCCACGGCCGCCACCGTGGCCATTGTGGCCGCCGTAGCCACCATGGCCATAACCTCCACCGCCGCCGTAACCATCATGATCATGGCCTCCATAACCTCCATCATATTTGGCATCCTCAATGCTATTGATCTCCACCCTCACCTCTACAACATAAAAATTTATCAATAAATAAACATTTCACATATTTTAAAGAAAGTTCTTATCGTATAAGGCACATCATTGTCCTTTTCCGAGTTCTTCGCCAAGTCTCTTGCGGACACCTTAGAAGAGATGACGAGAACAAGGCGAAAAGAAGACCAAAGAAAACAAAAGCCTTGGAACATGAATAGGATGTGCATCATGTAGATGTATTTATAGGCATCAACATAGAGACTATGTATTAGTTCAAACCACTGCTAATATATATTCTCCACTTTAATCAATTAGTTATCTATTCTTATCCGTCTTATGATTTTAAATGGGGTTTCCATACATTTATAAAAAATATTTTGTTACTCTTCAACTAATGTGGGATCTCACAATATCTATGATTAGTTGGAGAGGGTAGCGAAACATTTCTTATAAAGGTGTGAAAATCTCTTTTTAGTAGACGCATTTTAAAATCGTAAGACTGATGACGATAATGCGTAATGAGCCAAAGCAAACATGTACTAGCAGTAGATTTGGACTATTACAGATGGGGAGAATTTAGACCCGACAATTAAAAGGCTAGCATTTTAGTTGGGTGTGATGAACTAAATGAGAGAATTATTTTGAAATGAGAAGCAAAAATGAGACTTCACAATTTTATTTTTAGAGAAAAATAAAATATAAATAATAATTGACTCAAAGAAAAGTTTGACATGAGTATATTGCATGCTTCAATAATGAAGCTCTTTGAATCGAATAATTGATTTAGAATCATTGATTACGATAACAATTCAACTACAACATAAGGGTTCACATGATCTAGTGGTAAGAAAAAATAGATTTTTTAAGAAAGGTATACGAGTAGAACTGATATGATCGAGAAAGAATTGGTGAAAGCTCTCTTTTTAACTCAAAGAGAAGGTAAGCCTTTTGCAAATCTCGTGCTTAATTTAAACATCAAAGTTATGTCATACACGATTGAATAGATATCAGTAAACCTTTTTAATAAATGTAAGGTGCACCCTTTTCAAACTTTCAAATTGGCATATTGATTGAGAAATTCAGAAGTAGTTCTTAGCATTTATTAAGAGGGGTCTAATTCATCCGTGTTTATGACAGAGCAAAGCTTATTGGAGAGACTATTTCAGCTGCAGAGATGAGGATAACCACTAGTGTAATATGGGGTCAGTTGGCAACATCTATTTAATACTCAAATATGGCTGGCGTGTTAGAGAAAGGGAGTGAGTGTGTTAGGTTCTTTCATTTATACATTGCCACACAAGAGCCCTTAAATGTAGTTAATACCATTAATACTATACATATGTAGTCATGCTTCAAAACTAGGGAGGTCCTTTAGCCAATTACTCTATTGGTATTGATTTCGAGCTCAAATCTAAGGATGGAGTGAAGAAGAAAAAAGAGTGAGATCTCACATCGGTTGGAGAGAGAATCAAAACATTTTTTATAAGGGCGTGGAAACCTCTCCCTAAGAAACGCGTTCTAAAATTTGTGAGACTGAAGACAAAGCATAACGAGCCAAAATGGATAATATCTGCTAGTGGTGGGCTTGAGTTGTTACAAATGGTATCAAAGCCAGACATCGATCGGTGTGTCAATGAGTAGGCTAGATCACCAAGATGGGTAAATTGTGAGATCCCACATCGGTTAGAGAGAAAAATGAAATATCTTTCGTAAGGGTGTAAGGGTGTAAGGGTAAAGGTATAGAAACCTCTCCGATAATACATAACAGAAAAACAATCGATTAACTGGTTGGTTTCGTTCTATCGACCTATAAAAGTGGGGTTGAGTGAGATGGAAACGTAAGGATAATCAATTATTTTATTTTGGCACGGTGTCAAGCTTATGAACATTTTATAAACATTGGAAATGGCGAAAGGGGGACAATGTTCGATAACTTAGAAACGGAATTTGCAGACAGAAACACACAGTAAAAACTAAACACGGAGAAAGAACAGCCGAGGCATTCCATTCCCCATGCATTTATTTCTCAAACATTAAACCATTTCATTATTTCAGCACATCCACACTATGCCTTATGGCTTTGCACCCTCCACCACTTCACCGGCGTAGCTGCAGCACCGGTAGCGGCACCAACCATGCCGGCAACGGTAGCCACCATGACCGTGCCCATCATGGCCGCCATGATCGTAGCGACCACGACGGTAGCCCCTGTCATATCCTCCATACTTGGCATCCTCTACGCCATTGGTCTCCATTGTAGCCACTACAACATTATCATTAAAATTAACTCCAAGTGAAACAAAGCTAGACATTGCGGTCAAGATTTTAAGTGTCATAGAATCTTATCATGTGAGACTCACCATTTTCGTTCTTGACCGAGGTGTGTGCGAGGTCGCTCGCAGCCACGTTCGAAGAGATGAGGAGAACAAAGGCAAAAAGAAGGCCGAGGAAAACAAAAGCCTTAGAGCTCATTTTTTTTGTGTAGTAAAGATCGATTTTTTGAGATGGGATGAGTAAGATTTGCATTCTTCTTGAACTATTTATAGGCAAAAAGAGTAAAGGAGATGAGCTGAATTAGGACGTTGGGATTTATGACTGACTCATAATTTAGTTGGGTGTTAATGAACCAAATGAAAAACATTTTGAAATGACTCAGCTCTCTTCAAAATCTTATCTTTAGGGAGAGATAATGTTTCACCACTACTAAACTCTCATGATTTTGCTTTTGAATTTTTTAAAAAGCCTTGTATCGAAGTATTATTTACTTATAAACCCATAATCAAATCCTTAATTATCCAATGTGGGACTCCTCCCCACAATCATCAACACACTGGTTATCGTGCAACTTTAAATTCACGTTAAATTCAAATCGACGTCTCTCAACTGTTTTAAAACTATTTTAAAGTTCAAAACTCGTTAGAATGTTAGATGAAAAGTCGACATGTCTAAATGTTGCTCTGTCAAATTATTTTCATGCAAGTGGACCTGTGAGATTCCACATTAGTTGAGGAGGAAAATGAAGTATTCTTTATAAGGTGTGAAAATCTCTCCCTAGCAAACACGTTTTAAAAATTTTGAGGGAAAATTCGAAAGGAAAAGTTCCAAAGAAAACAAAGGAAAAGCTTCAAAGAAAACAATATCTACTGGCGGTGGGTTTAAACGGTTACATGACTAAAAATATTGAACAAAGAAAAAATTGGCATGACGATGATCTAGAACCACATGAAAATGATGTAAATAATAATCAACCCGTAAAAGGGTATTGGCTGATGAGTAAACTTTGAAATGGGCATATTCATTGTACAAATCAAAAGTGGATCCTTGCATTAATCTAGTGGGTTCTAGTACATCATTGTTTATGTCAGGCACAGCTTCTCATGGAGATTATTTCATTTACAAGGATGGGGCAACATCTTGTGTAACATGGTGGGGTGATCTGACCCATGATATTAATAATTCATTTCAAATAAATCTCAAAACTATGTCCAATCCATTTCCAAGACTATTTGAAAACTTCATTTTGTGTCATTTTAAAATTATGTTCGAAATAGGGAGCTAGCATGGTCAAATTTGGTTGGCACTGCTAGGAAATGAAGTATGTCAGGTCCTTTCATTTCAGACTCTTAAATGCACTTAATACAATACATTTTATGAATGCAATTAATACTATATACAAAGGAGAGTGAAAAAAAAAAAAAAGGAAGAGCATAAAGTAGATGAGTGATATCCGAAGTTGGATACGAAAGAGAACAAAACACCCTTTATAAGTATATGGAAACTTTCCCTAACAGACTCGTTTTAAAGCTCGGAGGGAAAACTCGAAAGGAAAAACCAAAAGAAAACTATAGGAGGCTATCCCCCAAATGAGTAGATACGGGGCTTTGTGCTAGTAAGGACATTGGACCTGAAAGGGGTAGATTTGGTGGACTCCCACATCAATTAGAGAAAGGAACAAGTGTCAGCAAAGATGTTTAAGCCATGAAGGGAGTGAATTGTGATAATGTGTGAAATCGAACCGTTACAAGATAGCAGATAGCACGTATGTATCCCAAAATAGGGTCAGTTGAGATTGAGTAGCATATGATGATTCAGTTCAAATATTAATTTCCTCAATTGATAAATTTGTAAAGATAGATGGAATAAATATTTTGGGATTGAATCTTATACAAACTCATTGTATATAACACTCTCACTCGTATGCCTTCATATGAATTATTCAAATCAAGTCATTTATGTAATGTTACCCGGAAACCAATCTTATTAATTTACTATAGGCCTTTAAATTTTTTTTATAAATGTGTCATCCACATAATATTGAAGTTTACACCTATAATTTTTAATTTTTAGGTCAGAGTTAATTTAGATAGTAAATAAAAATATATTAATATGTTGTTTTATAATATAAATGGCAACCATTTGGTAAGACGTGTATCTAAATTGGTAAGATGTGTATCTTAGGGCAAAATCTACCTAACATGTTTTCATACTACATGTCTCATAATTTCAAATACTCCATATGGTGTTGACACCAAGGAGGGATACATAAATTCATAAACATAAGGTGCACCTTTTTCAAGGGGCTCAATCATAGAAAGTTAAATACTTGGAGCAATTCTATATTAGATGACTTCTTAAAGATTTTCCTAGGATGCACGAGGGATGGCATAGAGCAATGACATAGATTTTCCTAAGATGCACGTGAGTGATGGCATAGAGCAATGCCATAGATTTACCTAGGATGCACGTGAGTGATGGCATAGAGCGATGACATAGATTTACCTAGGATGCACGTGAGTGATGGTATAGAGCAATGACATAGATTTTCCTAGGATGCCCGTGAGTGATGGCATAGAGCAATGACATAGATTTACCTAGGATGCCCGTGAGTGATGGCATAGAGCAATGACATAGATTTACCTAGGATGCCCGTGAGTGATGGCATAGCAGTTTGAAAGGACCTATGTTGATGTGTGGGTGTGTATGGGAAATAGTCCAAATTTTGAATTCTTATATAAATGTTAGGAATCGGTCCTTACCAACTATAATATAATTTAAGGTCAAACTAAGGCAAAAACGAGTGAGCACATGACCTTGAGTGAAGGTGTACATGAATTAACCATTCTATTAATCTAATCAAATATTATATATAAAAACAAAAGAATGAATCAAAATTGTGAAAAGTATAGAATTGAAACTGAAAAACTTTTGATAGAGAAGATGACAAATTCCTAGTAAAATTGTTTTAAAGAACTAGTAAAAAAATAAAGAACAAGAACAAGAACAATTCAAGCATCTACCATGGCGGCGGCTTCTCTCTGAACAGCTTTCATCAACAAACCATCTTTTTGCAGCGCCATATGAATGGGCAAGAACCCTAACCCCTCAGCAATGGCCATCATCATCTTCTTCATTCCCCTCATGAACTTCTCCAAATCAACTTTTCCATTCGACTCACTTTCGTACGCACAACAAACCTCATCGCTTCCAAACTCCTTTAACATCTCTGTGTACGACAGCGCGCCGTCGCCGTCCACGTCGAGGTGCCTGAAACGCTCCCTAATGGCGGCGCCAAAGGCTTCCTCGTCCTCCACGAAGCTCACTACGGTGGCGCTGTCTAACAATTCTACGCTCATCTTCAAAAACCCTAATGCCTTATGATTCTTTGGATGAAGATTTTATAAAAGCCCTTGGCGGCCACTTCTATTGCTATTTTAGGGAAGAGGGTTTTGGTTAATTATTGATTTAGGGTTTCTTATTATTAACTAGATGTTAAAATAAAATACCAAAAAAAAAAAAAAAAATTAGGTTAAATGTACTGATACAAAATTTATGGGTATTTTTAAAATGTGGACGGTTTATTAACTGTACTTTTAATTTTTCTTAAATGGATAGTGACGGGTTTTATTAACGGTAAAAGTATTTTTTTTTATAAGCTTTTAAAAAAAATTTAAGAGTATTAATGAAAATTTGGAGGTTTGAGTGTATTTTGAAACCCTTTTCAAAATTCAAGGGCGTTTTGGGTATTTTGAAATAAATTATTAACGGTTTCTATCGTATTTTTTTAACTTTTTAAAAAAAAATTAAAAAAGTTTTAAAGGTATTATTAAAAAATTTAAAATTTTATAGGTATTAATAGATGCTCCTTCATTATTTTTATTTATTGTTTTGAATTTGTTTCCTTAATTTCTCCTAATTTTATACTTTAAAATATTGTCCTTATTTGCATGATATATTTGAGTTTGAATTTTTTTCATTTAAATTTGTTTTAGATTATTTCCTTTTCTGATTATCTAAATAAGTTGGAAATTTAATTTTAAATATATTAAAATTATTAATAATTTTGGTCGTATATGTCTTAATTAATTAATTAAGTTTAGTTTGGTTAAATTTATTCCATTTTAATCAATAAAATTTTAATTATATATTTGTGTATTGTTTATTTTGCATAAGTGACACTTAAATAAGGTGAATATTGAGTTCGCAGATATTAGGTGATAGAGCAATAGCTATAACTAGATTTATGTCGTCTTTTAAAAATTTAAAGAACTAAAATTTATATTTTTTGAAAAAAATAAGTTTTAATTTCTCTTGTTTTAAAAGTTAGAATTTCATCTCTACGGTTTGATATTTTGTTCGTATGTGGCTCTTGTTGCTTGGGAACGACATTCCCTGTTGTGACTAAAAGTCTATCCTTGATTAATCTAAATTTTTTCATGTAACAGCTCAAGCCAACCGTTAACAAATATTGTCTGTTTTGGCTCGTTAGGCTCATGATTGTAATACATTTCTACTAAGGAGAGATTTTCCCATCTTATAAATGTTTCGTTCCTCTCTCCAACTGATGTGGATGTCACAATCACTCTTCCTTAAGGACAATGTCATTGTTGACACATAGCCTGGGTGTCTGGTTCTATTACCATTTATAACAACTCAAGCTCATAGCTAGTAGATATTGTCCATCTTAGCCTGTTACGTATCGTTGTCAACCTTATAACTTTAAAACGCATCTACTATGAATTGGTTTCTACACCTTTATAAGAAAGGTTTCGTTCTGCTCATTATTCGAAGTCGGATCTCACATTTTCAACCTAGTAGCGGCTAACAAATCGAAATTTAGGTCAAGAAAAAAGCACCCACTCCTTGAATTTATCATTTTGTTTGATTGGCATCTCTCTCAATTGCTTCTCTAAATCTCTTTTTTCCCCCTAAAATTTGGCTAGTTTTTAAAAAAACTTACATCCCAAATTATAATTTAATCGATTTAACCCAATATACTATTCCATGAAAATCAATTTAAAATTTGTTCATACATCAGTTCTCACAATTGTACAGCCTTCTTAGAAAACTTAAACTACCCACTTGAAAATCATCAACACTTGGAAAAAAAAAAAAATAATTACACATGTAAATTAACGTTTTTTTTAGATAAAACCTGACAGATGATATAAACTCATCGAGTTACGAATTATACTCCCGCATCCTCGACATAAAACACAAATCTCTCGAACTTTTAACATTATAAATAGGATTCAATACACGCAACAAAGGTCCAACAACACATAAGATGGATAATTATGGAAAGCAAAGAAAGAGATGAAGGGTTTAAAGAGATTAAAACATAATTAAAACCCACATAGTTGTGAGTTAATTTACTTAGTTTCCATGGTGTTTGATCTTAGTTTCCACTTCAGTTTTGTGTATCATTGCACTTTTTTGACTTAGTATCGCAGTGATCTTGGTGTTTTGGGACCGATTTTGAACTGCATTTATGATAATGGTTGGGATGACTGCAATTGGGTTTGATGGGGATTAAGCTGTAGAAAATGGGGTAGGGTTTATGTTTGGCCGCTCCTGCATCCCAAAACAAGTTTAATGTGAGATTGCACATCGATTGGGGAACAAAACTAAATACCCTTTAGAAAGGTGTGAAAAAATTTTCGGGTTTTAAAATTTTTGAAGGAAACTTGAAAGGGAAAGCCCAAAAAAGACTATTAAAAGAGAATGGCTAAGAAGCTTACCATTTTTTTCGGCCAACATTAGCTCCCGAGCTGCAGCCAGCTCGGAGGAGACGAGGAGAAGGAAGAAGAAGAAGGCCAAGAAAACTGAACCCTTCCCACAACTCATGTTAACTTGTTGATACACAACAAGTAAAGTGGTTTTGAGATGAAATTGAGTGATTGGTTTCCATATAACAATGTGTTTTTATAGGCCAAGGGATGGGGAAATGATCGGAATGGGTCCTCATAACAACAAAATTTGCCAACTTTTTGAATGTGGGTTGTTTTTTTTAGGACGTATGGATCTTACGAGCTCATCCCTAGTAGATATTGTCCATTTTGGTTTGTTACTCATCTTCAAATGTGTCTATCAAGGAGAGTTTCTACACTTTTATAAGGAATGGTTCGTTCCTCTCTCCAACCAATGTGGGATCTTACAATCCACCTCTCTTAGGGGCAAGCGTTCTCGTTGGTACACTGCCCGGTGTCTGGCTCTGATACCATTTGTAATAGCTCAAGCCCACCCCTAAGAGATATTGTTTACTTTGGTCCATAACGTATCGTCATCAGTCTTACGATTTTAAAATGCATCTATTAGGAAGAGGTTTCTACAACTTTTTAAGAAATGCTGCATTTCTCTCCGACCAATGTGTGGTCTCACATGGTATGTCTATTAGATTCCGTTTTTGAAAAAAAAAATAGTTTACACACCTACAAAGTTGTAACTATATCAATAAAACCTTAAGTGCCCACCAAACCCGTCGGAAGAATAACCAAAAGTGTACCAAGCATAGATTGCATTATTGTTTGGGAAAGTTTTACCTTAAAGGAAACAAGTTTTGTTTTATTATTTATTCAAGAACATAGGAAGATATTTTATAGATAATAATATTAATTTATAGGACTTGTTATTTTTACGTAATAACTTAAAGGGTTTATAATATATTATATAAAGTCAAGTATCTTATCCGAGTAATGCTACTGATACAACAAATTTTGTAATCGTTACAAATGATTTGATCTTTGTTCGTAGGGAGACATGTGAGTGGAGATATCATATATAATGAGTTTGTATAAGACTAGACCATGAAATATTTGATCTCTTTTTGTAAATTTATTAATTCTAAAGATTAATATTTCATTGGATGATATATGCAACTCAATTTTAATCTCACGTGAGTTAAGAACTTCTAGCCCTGAGAACTTATTCTTTGATTTATATGAGTGAGAATTGTTTTTGTAACCGATTCAATATGCTTACCCATATAGGAGAAGTAGATGAATAGTTTCATTAAGTGTTAATTTCGGGACTTAAACAGTGACCTCACCCTCTCATTGGCCCGAGAGGAATTTAATTCATAGTTGGATGATAAACAAATTGTTAATTAAAGAATCAATGGTAATTTAAAAGATGTAATGATGGTGTAAAATGAAATTTTGACCTAGTTGTAATTACGAACAATTTGTGAAGAATCAACTTGCATGTAGCGATTATATCAATAGAAACAACTTGTTCTACCGCGAATATGAGTTCAACTATACGTCCTTAGTAGGGTAGGGTGACCTGCTGTTAATAAATGAAAATTGGTTCTTACCGTCTTCTTAAAACATGCAGATCTATAAGGTCCCTTCGTTACCTCATGGTAACACTAAAAAATCAAAAATATATTTAAATCCATAAACTATTATATGAGAATCAATTTAAAATTTGTTCCTACGTCACTTCTTACCGTCTTCTTAAAAAATTCAAACTATCACTTGGAAATCGTCAAATATTTGAAATAAAAAATCTAAATCGGATCAGTATTAAAAATTCATAAACTTAATTGATAGAATTAAAAGTTGGCACTCTTATAAACCAAAGTATTTTTATAAATAGTGTAAATTGATCGAGTTGAATTATATTGCACAAATCTCCCAAACTTATAACCATATAAGTAGAGGATTCAATACACACTAAAACCCAGGTAGGTGTGGGTTAGTTTATTTAGTTCCCATGGTGTTTGATCTTAGTGTGCACTTCAGTTCTTCGGAAGGCAATTTCGTGAATAAAAATTGCAGACTGCGGGTGGGGCTGGCCGTCGGAAGCAATCACTATAACGACCTGGGCGATCGCAAACAGGTTTGTTGGGGTTTTGTGTGCGGGGAGGTGACGAAAGTGGTGCGGCCTTCATGTATGATCGCTGCTGCATCCAAAAACAAATTTAAACTTTCACTATATATACTTAACCGTTTATTATAAGACAAATATCTAGATATTTACCTTACGGGTTATCATATTTGTCCTTTTATTAAAGACAAATATATTGTATTCATTTATTATTCTTTACTTTTATTGTTATTTCATATTATTTGTAATTTACCAATATTTATGTATTCTGTAAATGATTATAAATAAGAGAACTCTCACCCCATTTAAGCGTGATGGATTTAGCAAACATTCACATTAACCAAAACTAAAAACGGTAGGGTGCACAATATGTAAGGACCTCACCATTGTTTCCGGCCACCATTAGCTTCCTGGCTGCACCCAGCTCGGAGGAGACAAGGAAAAAGAAGAGCAATATAGCCAAAAAGACCGAACCCTTCCCACCACTCATCTTAGTTGATTTCTCTTTTATCACTATACTCAACAACAACTATGGTGGGTTTGAGATGAACTTGAGTGATTGGTTTCCTCATTTCATTGTGTTTTTATAGGCCATGGGAGAGGGACATGTTATTTCAATCCTATACCTCTTATAAATATCTTCGGGTCTTGAATGTTAACCACCGAAAAATTGAAATATATGTCTATTAGATTGAGAAAGTGGGAAGTTTGAGTTCAATATAAAAGGAAGGTCTCTTGACTTACCATGGCATAATAATTGGACAGTTTCATCTCACTTTGGTGATTCGGAGGTAGTTGAAGAATACATTTTTTGACGGCTCCAGTTCGACTTCTCAGATAATCCAGCTTGAGTCTCATCAATTTTGACTCTTTGAGAGGTGTTTTTTACGCTTTCAGAGACATTTAAGATTAATATGGCTACTTTTCAAGCGAAGTCTAGATTACTTTATGCAAATCAGATGAGTCAATTTTCATAGTAGAGTTTTTACTTCTATGATTATGGGATTCCTTACGTAAAATTAAATTTCAAGGAGAAATTTTGAGATAGCATCAAGGGAGCATAATGACTTCGGCTTAAATGGTTTTACTATTGGTTTGATTGAATTAATTGTATTATGTATGAACGACACACGCTCTGACGTGTCATACTTTGTGATTGTCTGACACGTATTATGTTCTGTCGTGTTATATTTGATGTCATGAGATGTTGTGTTATGTTATATATCTGGTTGTGACTTTCCATATCGTATGATGCATGATACCTCTATATGTTATAACATGCACACTATGTTAGCATGTTCACTTCGCGTTTATGAAAAAACTATTAAACCACCTATGTTATTCATGAAAATTGTGTTATGACAAAACGAGGCATGACATGTATCATACGCATATACTAGGATTTAAAGTTAGGGGACCTCATACATTTTATATGTCATTTGCATTAAGATACTTTCCCATTATAATTAATACGAATGTGTATGCTATGATATTATGTACATCATGATATTATGCGCGTTCCTTTCCCTCCAAGCATTTTCACGAGCGTGAGTGCGCGGAAGGTCATATCCAAGAATACATATACAAGTCTCCTGTTCGAAAAAATACCTAGAACTTTATTTGTTACAGCATGAGGTCTTTACTAGCAGTATAGTTCGCTTTAGTCTATTACACATCATCGTCAACTTCATAATTTTAAAATGTCTATTAGGGAGAGATTTTCATACTATAAAGAATATTTCGATTTCCTCTCCAGTTAATGTGATATCTTACAATCCATTCCCTTTGGGTCTAGCATGTTTGCTGACACATCCGTGTCTGGCTCCGATATCAACTATAACAGTCCGAGGCTACTGCTAGTAAATATTGTCCATTTTAGCCCGTTACATATTGTCATCAGCCTCATAATTTTAAACGCATCTACTAGAGAGAGGTCTTCACACTCTTATAAATAATATTTCGTTCTACTCTGTCCAACCAAATTGAGATCTCACATCATTACAATTGATTTATAATTATTTCCATTCAATACAATTTAAGATTCCAACCTATCCTTTTTAAGTACCTATCAAATGAAAGAACAAAAACAAGAAGTGTCTATCAATCTAGCATTATTTGTTTGGAAAAGTCATAAAAATTGGAGAATTTTATTTTATTTTCTTATTGTAATGAGTTTTTAATTTACTTTCATATTAGTTAAAACACTACAATCTTGAGGCTTGTTAGACGAACACGATTCTCGTGTATTCCCTAAATTAGCCGATGTGAGACTTTTATCATCTAACACCTCCCCCGAACAAAGCACGCCTCCCCTTAATCGAGGCTTTGGGCTTCCCAAAAGGTCTCATAACAATGGAGTTAGTATTCCTCACTTATAAACCTATGATCATTCCCTAAATTAGCCGATGTGGGACTTTCATCATCCAACACCTCCCCTCGAACAAAGCACACCTCCCCTTAATCGAGGCTCGACTCCTTTGGAGTCTTAGTCATTTTTTACTGCATTCGTACCTTCGAGGAGGCTTGACTTCTTTTTTCTTTTTGGAGTCCTTTGTTCGACATTCGAGGATTTGTCAATCTATTGGCACGGCTAAGTTTAGGGCATGGCTCTGATATCATGTTAGACGAACACGACTCTTCACAATTGTATGATATTATCCACTTTGAGCATAAGCTCTCATGGCTTTGCTTTGGGCTTCCCAAAAGACCTCATACCAATGGAGTTAGTATTCCTCACTTATAAACCCATGATCATTCCCTAAATTAGCAGAGACTTTCATCATCGAAAAAGGCTGTCAATGCATTTGAGATAATCCACTTATCGCCATTTTGTTTTTCCCATTACGACAGTTTCTATTTGGTTCCTGAGAAACTGCCGCGAAAATCTAGTGCTCTTTGTCTCATTTCTCAGTTTGCTGAACCTACGAGAACATGCATAAAAGTTCGACCGTTTTTTTTTCTGGCCGATTTTTTCGGTGTTGTGGTGAATTCTGACACGTGGTGATTTGATCGCTCGACTTCTTCCTCGGATTTTTGTGCGAGTAAACAGGATTTGGAATAATTTTTCTTTGGTCGAATCTGATGTATATCCATTGGCTTTGATATTTTATCGTAAATGTATTAAACTTTTGTTCTGTGATTTTCGAGATCATGCACATCTTGTTGTGAATGTATGATTCGATTATATTTGGATTTCTGGATTCGCATTAAGCTGTGTGATCCTATTTTGTTGGCTGTGGACTTGTGATCGATCCAGGAACAAAAGATGAAGATCTTATCTTAGCTGAAAAGTGAGAAGTTCAGGTCATACTATTAATTGAGTCGATGGGATATACCTTCATGTCCTAATCACTCTATGTTGCCTTCTTAATCAGGAGACCCACTAATCTCTGGTGATAGTGGGAATACGTTTGTTCTGGATATTGTGAATGATTCAAAGAGGGTATGGAAGTCGAGGATGCTGAAATGAGGGATCGCACCCAAACTCCAGCTAGGCTGTTCAGGGGTCTGTTGTGCTTACTGGTGCTTCTTTTAACAGCATTTATGATGTTAGTATTCTACGGTTTTATCAGTGCCATTTTTGTTCGAGTATTCAGCCTACATTATAGTCGAAAAGCTACTTCCTTCTTCTTTGGTTCTTGGTTAGCTGTGTGGCCTTCTCTGTTTGAGAAGATTATCTACGTACTTCACCTTTTTTTCATCCATCTGGTTCACAATCTATGTGTTATTCGCCTGTTCCTATCTGGCCTTCGCTACCAGTTTCAACACTCGACCAATGCCAATTTTCCGGCGTAAAAAATTGTCTTGAAACTTGATCGACGGGGCGGATGTGCAGTATTACAAAACTATATAGACTACGGTTTGAGTATTTTAAAAAATATTCAGTAAGTGATCCTACTATTGGAGTTACAGGTAAACACACACAATTATGAATATGACCTAACATATCAGTCTATATTTCTTAAACGGTTATCTTAAACGGGCTAATTGAATGCGTATTTACTGTTCTAAACACGGTCCACACATGCGAGTATGGACAATTGATCTCTGTGAAGCTAACTCGACAATTGTTTTTCAAGCCGGTTTGATTTTCAACTTCAGCTTTCCACTTCTTGAAGGTGACAAACACATTTGACTCGTGTTTCAGGAAATAAACCTATACCTTCCTGCTGAAATCATCGATGAAAGTGATGTAGAACTTTGATCCACTAAGTGATGGAACTCGAGATGGTCCCTAAATGTCTGTATAGACTATTTCCAACCGCACTTCTTCAATTCTCTAGTAGCTTTTGTGAAGCTAATTTATCTTTGTTTGCCCATAACGCAACTCTCACAAAGGCTCATATCAACGAATTTCAGGCCTTCTAAAACTCCATTGGCAGCCAACATTTTCATTCGTTTGACATTCATATGTTCAAGACTATTGTGTCATAAACTTGAATTGGAAGCACTCTCTCAGCAACCATGTTTATACACCCTAAAGAGGTGTATAGGGTTCCAGATTTTGTGCCACGTTCTAATACCATGGCACCCTTAACAATCTTTCAGGAACTCTTCCCAAACTCATGCATAACTTGTGTTATCCAACTAACCAATAGCGATATGGTAGAGTTTGTATGCTTACATTCCCTTCCCTTCAATCTCCAATGTTTTATTGTCAGCAAAATACACCTTCTCATAATTTTTTGATTTAAAATTTAGAAACAATTTCTTACATGGAGATAAGTGAAACGATACACCTAAATCCAAAATCCAGAATTCAGTCGGGCTGTCCACACTAAGAATTAGAGCATCATCTTCTGTTGAATTTACGAAATCATCATCATCTCTAGATTTGTGATTCTACTTTCTCTCTAGTTTTTATATATTCTACAACACCTTCAATAAATTCAATGTTGTCTTCTCCTTAACGATGTTGAATGCCACATTTCTGGACAGTGTCTTCTCCATAGTCATGTATCCAGCTTCATCCCCGACAGGGGTTCGTGAAGATCTTTCTAATACAAATAATCTTCAATCTACATCTTTCAAAAACCAAAATCAAATCCATCGAACTTCTCAATTCCAATCTTTGAACTTTCCATCTTTACAGATCGTGGTGAATCTTTGCTTAGCTCTGGTACCAGTTATTAGGATCGCACAACAACACACGATCTAGATAAACACAAAGAATAAGAGAGAAATATTTGGCTAAAGGATTATATTGATGACTTCAGATACATGCATACACTAATACAGTAATATAACCGAAAGCATGAAAGTACATTTTCAAAACTACCTAAAGGTATATATGGTTCATAATTTTAGCCGATATAATCATTTACTATATATAACTAATTATCTATCATATATATATCTCTACCCACTTTAATAACAATTTGAATATGCATGCAATGTGAATAACACGAAAGAACATATACTATGCTTAGCATAGAATCCAAAAACTTAATAAACCATAACACTTTGAAGCATAAATCTCTAAAACAATAAGTGAACACCAAAGTTTTCCAATTTTAAAATGAAATAATGTATTGAATTCAGACCAATATTTACCAAAATATGAAATAGTTGTTGAGAGCCGAAAGCGGAACAAATGTACTCACAACACCAAAATCATTGGAGACATACAATATTGCACTCAAAAACTTGATTTTTCAACAGCAGAAAGAATGGCATTATATAGCCTTCTGCTAAACCTAAATATAAACTAACAAGCCTACAAATATTAGCAAAACCTTGAGAATAGGTCTTGGTTCTAGAGAATAGGGCTTATGACAGTGTTTAACAATCTCCACCTTGTCATAAGATCTCCAAGTTGATAGCGAATTTGGTTGTTACCACGTCAACCCACTACTCCTTCCTTCCGATGTTGATGAGATCCAAACAATGGCAGAACTTTTCACGAGCGATCATCTTTGTCAACATATCACCAGGGTTATCAGCCGTTTCAATTTTTAGTAAACGAATATCCCCTTTGCTAATAATTTCTCGAATAAAGTGAAAACGGACGTCAATGTGTTTTGTACGAGCATGATGGACTTGATTTTTTGACAAGCAAATAGCGCTCTGGCTATCACAAAATACATCTATATGTCCCTACAAAATACCCAAGTCATTGATCAAACCATGCATCCAAATAGTTTCTTTAAAAGCTTCCGTTACTGCCATATACTCTGCTTCAGTGGTAGACAATGCAACAGTAGACTGCAATGTTGAATGCCAACAAGCAGGTCCACCAGCCATAGTAAATAAATATCCCGTAGTAGATCGTCGCTTATCCAAATCACCAGCATAATCAGAATCCACAAAACCAGCTACACGATTGTCAAGATTAAACATTTCTTGTTTTTGAAACTTAATACCAACATCAATAGTGCCAAGAATGTACCTAAGAATCCATTTTACAGCCTGCCAATGCTCTTTACCAGGATTATGCATATAACGACTCACCATGCTTACTGCGTGTGAAAGATCAGGTCGAGTACACACCATAGCGTACATCAACGCACCAACAGCATTTGTATAAGAAATGTTCTCCATATACCTTTTGTCATCGTCAGAACTTGGACACATGGAAGCACTAAGCTTGAAATGAGGAGCAAGTGGAGTACTAACGGGTTTGGTTGAATCATTCAAACTAAATCTTGACAATACCTTGCGTAGATATTGAGACTGAGTCAACCAGACTGTACCTTTTTTTCGATCTCGCTCTATCTCCATTCCAAGTATTTTCTTTGCATTGCCTAAGTCTTTCATTTCAAATGTTTTAGAAAGCTCATCTTTGAGATTATCAATCTCCACCTGTCTCTTTGAAGCAATTAACATATCATCAACATATAAGAGCAAGTAAATAAACGATCCATCATCGAGACATCGATAATACACACAATGGTCAAATTGACTATGAGTATACATATGCTCTACCATGAAATGATCAAACCTTTTATACCATTGGTGAGGGGATTGCTTCAGCCCATACAAAGATTTCTTCAATCTGCTTACTAAATGTTGTTGTCCAACTACTCGGAAACCAATTGGTTGTGCCATATATATTTCTTCTTCCAAATCTCCATGCAAAAAAGCAGTTTTTACATCGAGTTGTGCAAGCTCAAGATTAAATTGAGCAACCAAAGCCAACAAAATTCGAATCGAAAAATGTTTTACCACAGGTGAGAAAATTTCATTGTAATCAATACCTTCTTTTTGTGCGTAGCCTTTAGCCACAAGTCGAGCCTTATAACGTATACCAAAAGGGTCTTCCTTTTTTGCAAAAACCCATTTACAACCAATTTCCTTCTTACCTTTTAGAAGTTGTACCAAATCCCAAGTTTGATTTATCTCCAATGATGTTATCTCCTGATTCACAGCCTCTTGCCAGTGTAAGCTATCCGGACTCTGAATAGCATCTTTGTAACTGTTAGGAACTCCATCAATCAAAGAGAAAGCATATGCTATCGTATCATCAAACCTTGCAGGTTTTCGAATTACCCTTCGTGGTCTATTCTTGGCGATTGACTCAGGTTCCTCCACTCTTTCATTTACAAGACTTTGCTTCTCAAGACTTTTCTCTTTCTGTTCTAAGACCTCAAAGTTATTATTTACGTGATCAATAGGTTCTTCAGTAGGAGCAATCACATCAGGAGAGAACACCACCTTCTCCACCTGCTTCAATGCCTCGTCATTATTTTCAATTTTCTGCAAAAACATTCTAGACTCATCGAATGTCACATCTCGACTATTAACAATCTTACTTGTTTCTGGACACCATAACCTATAGCCCTTCACACCTTTGCTAAAGCCCATAAACTTGGTTTTTTTTGCTCTAGGATCCAGCTTTGAGTCTATCACATGATAATAAGCAGGACACCCAAACACATGCAATTTATCATAATCACTAACAGGACTACCTGACCATACCTCAAGCGGAGTTCTCCCACCGTTTCCAGAAACAGGTAAACGATTCACCAAGTGAACTGCATAACTGAGAGCCTCAGCCCAAAATGCTTTACTCAATCCTGCTTGAGACAATATGCATCGAACCTTCTCTGTTAATGTCTGGTTCATTCTCTCAGCAACTCCATTTTGTTGTGGCTTACCAGGAACAGTGAAGTGTCGAACGATCCCTTCATCTCGGCATACTTTAAGGAATGGATCATAAGTATATTCTCCCCCGTTGTCTGATCTCAGCCTTTTGATTTTCCTGTCCGTCTGATTCTCTACCATTTTCTTCCACTCTAGGAAGATTTGGAGAACCTCGTTTTTGTGCCTCATGGGATACATCCAAACTCTCTTCGAGTAGTCATCAATAAAGGTGACGAACCACCTCTTTCCTCCCAATGAGACATTCTTTGTGGGACCCCATACATCAGTGTGAACATAATCCAAAATGCCCTTTGTTTGGTGTATAGTTGTACCAAACTTCACATTTTTTTGTTTACCAAATATACAATGTTCACAGAAATCAATTCTTCCAGTTGTGGCACACTTAAGGACTCTTTGGTTCACCAGTGTCTGAAGCGCCTTCTCACCAGCATGCCCGAGTCGCATGTGCCATAATTTCGATATGTCTTGTTCTTTCAAACTTGCCACAGCAGCATGCCCAATTATTGTGGTTCCGTTGAGGTAGTATATGCTACCTCTTCTAGTTCCTGTAATTGCCACCAAAGCTCCACGAGCTACTTTCAAATTCCCTCCTTCCAAAATGATGCGATAATCACTCGCATCCAAAACGCCAAGTGAGATCAAATTTTTCTTCAAGTCAGGGACATACCTCACCTCTTTGAGTTTTCGTATAACCCCATCAAACATCTTGATTTGTACTGAGCCGATTCCCATTATCTTGCAAGTACTATCATTGCCCATATAGACAACTCCACCATTGAACTTTTTGAAGTCCAAAAACATCTCTTTGTTGGGACACATATGATAGGAGCACCCAGAATCAAGAATCCATTCACTGGTTTGGCTGACTGATAGGGAGATTGTCAAGGCATCATCTGTATCAGTGTCGTCATCTCTAACCACATTGGACTTCGACCCCTTCTCTTTTAAGATCGAACAATCCTTTTTTCCAATGGCCTTTCTGTCGACAATATGCACACTCATTTTTATCAAGTTTTCTCCAATTGTCAGATCTACCTCTCGACTTTAATCGAGACTCTCCACATTCGTTCTTTTTCCAATTAGAAGTCCTTCCATGAGCAGTGAGAACATTTGAGCTAGAGCTTTGATACGTCTCCTTTTCTTTTTTTCGCATCTCATTGTTTATTAAGGCATTTGAAACATCTTCAAAATCAATATTAATGATTCCATGTAGTAGGGTCGTTACTAAAACTCGTATGATTCCGGCAAAGAGTTTAATAACAACAACGCCTTGTCCTCGTCATCAATCTTAACATCAAGATTGAGCAAATCAGTGATGATTTTGTTAAAATCGTCCAAATGCTCAACCATTGAGATGTCTTCCTTGTAGTCAAAACAGAAGAGTTTCTTCTTCAAATAGAGTTTATTTTCCACACTCTTCTTCATATATTTCGCTTCAAGTTTGTCCCATAATTCTTTCGCCATGGTAACCTTCATAAATGGATATTTCTGATCCTTGCCAAGACAGGATCGAATAATTCCACAGGATTGTCGATTTAATTTCGTCCATTCTGCTTCTGTCATGTCTTCAGGCATTTCCTCTTGGAGAGAAACATCGAGGTCTTGCATGACCAGCAAATCGCTAAATTCGCCTCGCCAAACACCAAAATTATTGGTTCCATCAAATTTCTCTACTTCGAGATTGGAACTCCACACTCTCGATCCACGTCGTGATGGTTCTGCCATTTGCAATAATTAATCTGGATGAAACTCAAAAACACAATTCTTGAAAATTGAATTTCAAGAGAATAAACACGATTGTGAGCACGTCTAATGGTCGATGAGGCCCAAGCTTTCACAATACCCCAAAATACCACAATAAGGCTCTGATACCACTTGTTGAGAGTCGAAAGCGGAACAAATGTACTCACAACACCAAAATCATTGGAGACATACAATATTGCACTCAAAAACTTATTTTTCAACCGTAGAAAGAATGACATTATATAGCCTTCTGCTAAACCTAAAGATAAACTAACAAGCCTAAAAGTATTAGCAAGACCTTGAGNATAGGTGTTGGTCCTAGAGAATAGGGCTTATGTGTTATGATCCTTTGTAAAACCACTGTCCTAGCCCTTCTGATGTCTCTGCTGCAGGTATCAGCCTCTACCCCCAAGTCCTCCAAATTCTTCATGAACTTCCCCAATGTCTTCTTCATCTCCTCCACCCCAAGCTTCACGCCAGCTTCCTCCTCTTCCATCACAAAACCTGCTTTCTCAAACACTGATTCCATCTCCACTCTCAGCTTCTCAATAAGCACTCTTATGTTCTCCATGTCTTTAATGGCTACATATGTTCCCACTTGCATTGAGCTCATCACCTCCTTTTGCCCCCTCAATGCCGCCTCGTAGTTCTTCCATAGCGAGTCGATCCATTTCCCCATCGACCCCACTGGAATCGACGAAGCTGCTGCCATCACCGCTGCAGCCGGTGGAGCAGCCACCGCAGCTGCCACAATTGAGCATATCAACACGGTGGCAAAAGTGGCTACAAAGATTATACTAGACACCTTCCTCCATGTACTCAATGACTTGAGCTTCTTGTCAAGCTTGTTCTTCCTAATTTGCAGTTTCTCAAGCAATCCAATTTGTTGTCTAAAAACAGAGTTGAATATTTGGAAGAACTCATCTGTAAAAGGCTCACCAACAGCCTTGAAATTCTTCAACTCTTGTAGAGTTTTGACATATCCATTTCCACCCTCAAAGTGTTGAATCGCCATTGAAACAAGAAGATGGCTATCACGAGCTCTTTTCAAACACTTCTCCAGCTCAGTACAGAAATCCAAAGACTGCAAACTATTCTCAAAATACTCCTCAACCAATTCAAACAACTCATGATTCTTCCATATATCTTTCTTGCAACCCAAAATTACTTTCACAACTTCTTGATTCATTTCCAACAAACACTCTGTAATTTCTTTAAGAGAATCAAAGGAAAGCGCTCTAACCTCAACGCCAACGGCGATTGTGTTGATGGCTTGATGGGTTCGAGATTGGAGCATGGAATCGAACGATTGTAGATCCGCATCGGCCTTACAAGCCGCCTCATAAGAACTCAGCTCTGTTTTGTAAGCCCTTTTGGTGATGTGGGATCCCATAGGTGTTGAATCGAAAGAGGGTTTGGAGGGAAATTGAGAGAAATGTTGGAAGATTTCAAAAGGGTTTTGAGAAAAGTGAGAAAGGAAGAAGACCCAGAAAGGGATTGGAGAATGGAAAGCGATTGAGAGAGAAATCGATGAAGAAATAGAGGAGGGTTTTGGTTAAATAGGGACGCGGAAACACACAAACTTGTTCAATCCACACGGAAAGTGTTCCTTAGAGCATAACGCTTTCAAAAATTTAAAGACAGAATTGAGAGGCAAGAAAAGAGATTTTCAAAAGCGAGAGGTAAGGGGAGGCAGAAGCTTATTGTGCTTAAACAAGTAGCCGCAAGCAAAGCAACCAAACCAAGCCAAATGTGGTTATATTATGAGAGAGAGACTCCATTTTTGGGTCCCACTGTGGAGACTCTTTCCCTAATGCCCAATATGAAAAGAGATGGGAGATTTGATTCAAAACCATGCTCGTTTTATAGGTCCCACGATTAACGATGGCTCTTGCAATAATGAGGTCACTATTTTAGTGAATGAAGCAGAGAAGACTAGTGATATTGATCCACAAGAAGTTCAGTAAACTTTGAGACAAACAATCGAGGCAAATTTAGCTTTCGGACGAGCTAAGACACGAGCAGAGATTATCAATAGCATATTTTGTTGATTTGTCTAAATAATCAAGAGAAATAAAATACTCTTTTTATGTATTTTATATGATGTTTTTTTAATACATACTATGTTGTTTTTAAAAAATATTGTTAAAACGACGAGTAATAGATTTAAATTATGATATTAAACTTTGGGATACATTTTTATTGATGTTTTTATCTAAATGATTAGTATGTTAATTTTTTTTTTATTTTCGTAAAATAAAGAAATGTGAGCAAAAAGGAGAAGAACATATTATATGAGGGAAATAAAAGGGTGATGGAAACGGCAGAAGAAAGTGTAATTAATAATTAATTAATTAATTAATTAATTGCCTTTTCTCCTCACGTCAGTCTGTGGCGCGTGCTATCCACGCGTACCCATTCTGTTAAATGCCCTGATTCTCGGGGATGTTAACGTCACCCATCACCTACTCCCTACGTCATCCCAAGCACACGTATATGTGTATACACACGTACATATACATATACATATACATATACATATACATATACATATACATATACATATACATCTACATCTACATCTACATCTACATCTACATCTATATCTATATATATATGTATACCAATAAGAGTGCACAAATCGCCAATCAATTCGAAGATCGTCACAACCAAACACTTGAGAGTTTAGAATTTTTAAAAATATAACCCAATTTTTAAAGCTTTATAGAATTAAAACTATACCCATATAAATTAAATTTAAATCTAAATGACTAAGAAGGTTTGTTTGCTCGTTTTTCGATTCAATTTTAATGATATTCCTGATTTCTCTTATTGTAAGACATTGGGTAGGAATTTGAGAGAAATTAGAGCAAGTTAGGAGCATTTTTAATGTATAAATAGATCACCAACATGTGTCAGTAGCTATGTGGATCGCTAAGGAAAGCCTCCACTCGAGCTAGCCATAACCAAAGCATGTTTAAATAATAATATGCTTTAAGTATGGTTTTACCGATTGAAATGCCAATGAATAGAATTTATGATAAATTCAGTAATTATGATTTACTTATTGGTTTATTATCAGAGTAAAACATGAGTTTAATAGGGTTTAATTGCGTATTATATTATTTGTATGTCGTATAATTGTACGATTGTGGTACTATGAGAAGATTATCAGTCAATCCTTAATGTGAGACTTGTCACTAGTGATGGAGACCATATCTATACCTTCTGTCTTAGTATGACGTATATAAATCAATTAGTGCAGTACGTACACTATATGGGTGTGGTTAGAGAGTCTCCAGTTATTCCCTAATTGTGATCTTGTCAAAGCAGGACAAGGGAACACATAGAGTCGACATACACGAGGGTTGCTCCCTCTTGTATTACCTTCACATTGTGAGGCTATTAGAGCTAGGTCGACTACCCTAGTAGTTATCTATCACAGAGAACAAACTCCATTATAAGAGTTGGAAATACGATGACACACACTAAGACTAGAACACAATTATCTAGATACCCTAAATTTAGCTACATCTTAGTCTAGTTAGCAAGTTCTAACAGACTAGCAAATAAGAGAGAGCTTTGTTCGGCTAATGTAGAAAAGTTAAAAGTTGGCTAGTTGAAATGTTGAAGTAATCAAATATAGAATAGTAGAGCCTAAACGCTAGTCTAGGCAAGTGTAAACATAGTTTTATGGTGTTTGAGTATGAGTAGGAGCTCCTAGAGACTCAATGTTGATTGTACACCAAGCAGTTGATCAAAGTGAAAATCAACAATAGATGTTTCATTAAACTTTCAAACTATAACCCAAATAAAAGAGACACAAGACGGACTAAGGCTTTTGGACTTAAAGTTATCCCTTTATAGCTCTCTCTCTAAGACCATCCTTGTCTCCGTTCATCATCTAGTTGTAACTTGAGTATAAAATACTCAGTAAGCAACCAACTTTTGACTCTGAATCGTGTACATTATATGCATCACATTCTAAACCATAAAATTATAACCTATGCTTTAGCTCTAAAAGTATAGCCAACCATGTGGGTTGAATCCATGACAAGTAAATAGCCTACTCGGTGACTCTAAATGAATCATAATATCTTGTAGCTAAATACCACCTAACTTTATTCATAGACTATCTTAAAACAATTATTAAGTTTTCTGGCTCAGAAAAGTTTCTAAAGGGTTGCTAACCCTCTACTTCTTGCGTTCTCTGGTTCTAACCCTATCAGGGTCCATCAGTTGTTCGCCTACCTACTACATGTACGTTCATGTTTTATAGGTTTTTGTTATTAGAGTTCCACAACTTACACACTCAATCTAGATCAAGAACACGAAAAAACAAGAGAGAGAAATGTTGTATCCTTCCATTAGGGTTTAACATAGCTCTCATATTTATCATAATAGACAAATATCTTGTATTCATTTATTGTTCTTTTCATTTTCTTTTTAATTTATTTGATTCTATAAATGATAGTAAACAAGAGAATTTCACCACCATTGAGATACGGTGGTACAAAAAGGTTTCTTTAAAATTTCGTGAGGAGGTGTGTTGGAAACACCATGGAATCATATACATCATGTGAATGTTTGATTAATCCACCACACCCAAATGGTGGTGAGAGTTCTCTTATTTATAATCATTTACAGAATACAGAAATAAGGTAAATTACAAATAATAAGGAAATAGCGATAAAAGGAAAGAATAATAAATGAATACAATATATTTGCATTTAATAAAAGGGCAAATATGATAACCCGTAATGTAAGGAAAATATCTAGATATTTGCCTTATAATGAACGGTCAACTATCCTTAACACCCCCCCGCAAGCTGAGCGTCGGATTTGAACGAACATGAAGCTTGGATCTGAAAAATTCAAAGAGAGGTCGAGAAATACTCTTTGTGAAGATGTCAGCAACTTGGAGATGAGAGGGTACATATTGTGTGCGAAGTTTGCCAGCGATAACAAGTTCTCGAAGGAAATGATAATCTAGTTCAACATGTTTGGCCCGCTTGTGAGAAACAGGATTAGAGCTCAAAAAAATAGCACTTTTGTTGTCACATAAGAGTAAGGGTTGCTGTGAAATAGGGACCTTGAGGTCATGCAAAAGATGCGTAACCCAAAGAAGTTCAGCAACAGTTGTGGCAAGAGCACGATACTCAGATTCACAGCTGGAGCGTGATACAGTAGGTTGCTTTTTGGCACTCCAAGAAATGAGATTGTTACCAAGATAAATAGAATAGCCGGATGTAGAACGACGAGTATCGGGACAACCAGCCCAGTCAGCATCCGAATAAGCGACTAGCGTACTAGGAACAGTGGATGGACGAAAGGTAAGACCAAAGTGGAGTGTTCCTTTGACATAGCGAAGAATACGTTTGTCAGCAAGAAAGTGATCTGCAGTAGGGGCATGCAAGAATTGACTGACAGAATTGACAGTATAGGCAATATCTGGATGCGTAATAGTCAAGTACTGAAGGGCGCCAACAAGAGATCTGTAGAGAGTAGGATCAGAGAAAGGAGAACCATCAACAGTCAGGTGTTGAGAAACAACCATGATAGTGTGAACTGGTTTGCTATCGAGCAACTGAGCACGAGTAAGAATATCTCGAGCATATTTTAACGGACTGATAAAGAGACCATCAGGAGTGGGTGAAGCTTCAAGACCAAAAAAGTAACTGAGAGAACCCAAATCTTTGGTAGCAAACTCAGAATGAAGCTTGCGAGTAAAGCTGTTAATAAGAGATGAGTTGTTGTCGATAACAATAATGTCATCAACATAAAGAAGCAAATAGATAAGGTTAGATTGCTGATGAAAGACAAAAAGGGACGTGTCAGCGCGACTGCAAGAAAACCCAAGTGTGAGAAGAAATGAGCTAAAACGCTGAAACCAAGCACGAGAAGCTTGCTTTAAGCCATAGAGAGCTTTCTTTAATAGACAAACATGCATAGGAAATCGAGGATCAACATACCCAGGAGGTTGTTCCATATGAACACGTTCAATAAGCGTTCCATTGAGAAAAACATTCTTGACATCAAGTTGTTGAAGAGGCCATTTATTTGTGACTGCAATAGAAAGCACAACACGGACAGTGGTAGCTTTGACAACCGGACTGAAAGTGTCAGTGTAGTCAAGACCAGGAACCTGAGTATAACCTTTGGCAACGAGACGAGCCTTGAAACGCTCGACGAATCCATCGGGCAAATATTTAATACAAAACATCCATTTAGAGCCCACGATGTTGGTGTTGGCAGAGCGAGGAACCAAAGTCCAAGTATCAGTTTGTTGTAACGCTCGAATTTCTTCATCCATGGCAGCCACCCAAGCTGGATTCTTAGCCGCAGATTTGAATCCTTTTGGCTCAGTGGATGCAAGAAGAGCAAAGAGAAGTCCAGATGAGCCCAACATACCAAGATTTGCTGGATGACGAGTCTTGAATATACTAGCTTTGGCACGTGTGATCATAGGATGAGTGCCCAAAGAAGAGAAATCAACAGGAGGTTCAATAGAGGTCGAATTAGAAGTCGAAGGTGGCAAAGTGGAACCTGCAAGAGAAGTATCAACCTGCACAGATTCATCTACAAGGTCAGAACAAATATCACACGGGGATGAACTGGATTGAGGAATGTGCGGTGATGAAGTGGTAGGGGGGGATGAATCAATATGATGAAGATGTGGTTCCAAGAAATTTGAAATAGGAATAGTGGAAAGAGGTTGGGCTTGGGAGCTAGGGATAGCAGGAAAGTGAGTTTCATCAAATTGAGCATGGCAGGTGATATATAGCTTAGTGGTGGCGGGATCAAGACAGCGGAACTCTTTATGAACAGGACTATAACCCAAAAAAATACAAGGAATGCTGCGGGGAGAAAGCTTGTTAGGCATATAATCACGCAAATAAGGATAAACACGACAACCAAAGGGATGAAAATTGTCATAATGTGGAATGTAGCCATAAAGGAGTTCAAAGGGTGACTTACCTCCAAGAAGTGGAGTAGGCAACCGGTTGATAATATAAGCTGCAGTGTTGAAGGCGTCAACCCAAAAACGAGGAGAAAGATGAGAGTGAACGAGAAGGGTCAAGCTAGTCTCAGTCACATGACGATGTTTTCTCTCAACACGACCATTTTGAGCAGGTGTATATGGACAAGAGAGTTGATGGTGGATGCCAGAATTACGTAAATGAGTTTTGAAACAAGTACTAGTAAATTCGGTACCACCATCGCTTTGAAATACCTTGATACGAGAAGAATATTGATTTTCCACAAATTTTTGAAATTGAAGAAAAATATCAAAAAAAATCAGATTTAAATTTTAAAGGGTAAAACCAAGTGAATCGAGAATAATCATCAATAAAAATAGCATAATAAAGAAAACCCGAATTTGATTTGACGGGAGAAGGACCCCAAAGATCACAATGAATAAGATCTAACACATGAGACGACCTACGTTCATTGCGGGAATAAGGCAATCGATGACTTTTCGCAAGCTGACAAGTATTACATAATGATGGAGAAGGCAATAAAGACGTAAGAGAAAGATGACCTTTTTTATTTAAAAAAGAAATAACAGAATGATTCACATGACCCAGACGAGCATGCCATAAATCATATGAAGCACGTAAAGATTTGTTTTTAAGGGCTGAAATAAAAGAAGAGTTGCCGCGCTCCAGCACATATAGCCCTCCATCTCTTTTACCGGTTACCACCACCCTTCCTGTTTGATGATTATGGATAGTAATAAGATTATTAGTAAATGTAACGGAGAGAGGAAAATCAGACGTTAATTTACTTATGGAAAGAAGATTTTTAGTGAGGTGAGGGACAACCAAGACATCTAATAAGTGAATATTTGGAACAGGAGAAAGAGTACTGGTGTGGGAAATGGGTAGGGATGCACCGTTTCCTACCATCACAGAGTCCTTACCCGTGTAATTTTTAGACTGATCCAGAATTGATGGGTCGGCAGTCATATGGGCCAAAGCTCCAGTGTCCAGAAACCAATCAGCAGCATCGGGTCCAGCAATAGAACATGACGTGTTAAAGGCTTCAGCAAGGTGAGCATGAGAAGAATCAGGTCGAACATACCGTTGGTTGCAGCGATCAGCATAATGGCCCTCTTTGCGGCATATTTGGCAATGAGGTGGTCGACGACCCTAACTTGAGTGGGTTCGTCCTCGATTAGAAGAGTTGTTTTTGTGAGAATAAGAACGACCTCGCTGGTTGATAAAGGAAGCAGGGTGACTTCCATGGGTGCGACCACGATTAGTGACTGTGAATGTTGTAGGAGTGGAGTCAGAGGACTCAAGGGAGCGCTGGAACAAC
Organism: Cucurbita maxima; assembly: GCF_002738345.1. Classification (NCBI taxonomy): domain Eukaryota; kingdom Viridiplantae; phylum Streptophyta; class Magnoliopsida; order Cucurbitales; family Cucurbitaceae; genus Cucurbita; species Cucurbita maxima. Next base: position 4,498,637 of record NW_019272027.1, read on the forward strand.
TCAAAACTTTCAGTTTTAGAGACTAGATCTGCAAAACAGGGGATAGGGGAGAGAGCCATCTGAGCAGTAGAAAAAGCTGAAAATTCGGTGCCGAGTCCACGAAGGAACCAGTGCACTTTATCAATGTCCTCGATGGGTCTGCCAATGGCATGAAGTTGGTCACAAATTTTTTTGAAGACACCGGCATACTCAGCAACAGGTTTTGTGCCACATTTCGTCAACTGCAAGTCGTTCTTGAGTCTCAGTTCATGAGCTTTTGACTGATGGCTGAACGTAGTTTGCAACGCAAGCCAAACATCACGTGCAGTAGAGAGACCAACGACAACAGCCATGGCTTCCTCAGTGAGAGAGGAGAGCAGAAGACAGAGAAGTCGTTGATCGGCTGCTCTCCATGCCAAATATTTGGGGTTGAATGTTGAGGAGGTTTCTGGTTCAAAGCGAGGTGGTGGAACCATAGTTCCATCGACATAGCCCAGCATGTCTTGACTCTCAAGGAGAGGGAGAAGTTGGCTTTTCCAAAGAAGATAATATTGACTCTCAAGGAGAGGGAGAAGTTGGCTTTTCCAAAGAAGATAATTGGAGGAAGAAAGTTTGATGGTGATCATATGGATTAGAGTATTGAAAGGAAGAAGATGATAACAAGATTCGGAAGCCATAGAGAAGAAAGAATCAGGGTTGTTAAATCGAAAGGGCTCTGATACCATGTGAATGTTTGATTAATCCACCACACCCAAATGGTGGTGAGAGTTCTCTTATTTATAATCATTTACAGAATACAAATACATAAATAAGGTAAATTACAAATAATAAGGAAATAACTATAAAAGGAAATAATAAATGAATACAATATATTTGCATTTATTAAAAGAGGAAGGTAATAAACTTATAATGCATGAAGAAGCAATAGCCTCCGCCTATGCAATATCTTCAAACCCCATTCCAGCTTCCATTGCAAATCCAGTTCACCATCAAACCTACACCCACAGTCACCAACGCAGACAACACCCCAATTCTCATCCTCTTCTTCATATTTGTTTTCGATCAATTTTCCTCGAGGAAGTTCCTGATGATCGCTCTGCTCGGTTTCACAATCGCATTCATCCACTCATTCACCGCCTCTTCTCCGCTCTTCTCGTACACCGCCGTGGCGTCGACCTGGTGTAATTTCCACCCGAGCTCGTCTCGTAGCCGATGAAGTTTTTGAAATTGACATAATGCGAGTTTGCATGTATTGCCCTTAATTTCTTGAATCGCCAATTTAAGTAAATCATCTCTATACAATTGTTCGCCGTTTTTCTCCGCTTTGAAGTACTTATCCAACTCCAGAGCACCGATCGCACGGCGAATTCCACGGCTATAGTCGGCGTTAGGAATGAACATCTCTCGAGCCTCGTCTACCAGCCCTCCTTCCACCATCTTATCGACTCGTTTTGCAATGTACTTATAAAGAACAGGAAGCAAAACAACAACCCAAATAAAGCAACAGTCGAATCTCGAACGGAAATTCGTATTCGGATTCTCAACCAATGCTTCAATATAGTTATTCGATCCTCCGACAATGATTGGAAGACGTCCGCGTCCAACAATCTCGTAAATTGACCCTTCGACAAAGCGACAGAAGTCATCCACCGTCAAATCTGCCTCGGGATCCTCGATTACGCCGAGGAGATGGTGAGGAACGCCGTGGTGTTCGGACGAGTCAGTGATCTTGTTGGTCATTATGTCAAGGCCTTTGTAAAACTGAATCTTGTCGGAGTTGACGATCTCCGACGGGAAGTAAGCGGCCAGGTTGACGGAGAGTTTTGATTTTCCAGAAGCAGTACAGCCCATAACGAACACGACTTTGTGCTTCTTGTCCCCCATGTTCTTCATTCTCCTTTAAATATCAACAAAATAACAAAAAATAATTAATTAAAATGAAAATTATATTAAAAAATATTAGAGAATCAAACACCAACAAGAACAAGAGAGAAACCTTAAATTTGAGACACAACTCTAAACGATATCACCTAGTTGACGTGAAATGAATCCATAATAATAAATTCCGCTTTAAATAATAAAACTTTACTCCTTTTTGTTTGTTGGATTATTAGTTTTTTTTTAGTAATTACTAAAAAATAATAAATTCCAACCAATTAACACGAAAAATACCGAAATGCACGAAATGTAGATTATTGAATATTTTTCGAACATACATAAAAACCCGTATTTCATCTAACAAATTTCGACGTTTTGTAACTAAATATTTTTGTTCAATTAATTAAGACTATACTATTAGTTTGTTGCGAATAAATTAATTAAAAGTGATTTATCTTAAATATCAAAATCATATACTAACTATAAAATAATACAAATTTGTCACAAGTAATATTAAATATCTAACAAAGTGGAAACTTCTTTTGTTATCAATTATAAATATGAATAATTTAGATTAATTGTTTTTTTTTTTCTGAAAAATTGTCTTTAAATACTTGGTCTACTGTTTTGCTTATTTTATTTTTTATTTGTATATATATTTTCAAAAATTAAGTCAAGTTTTAAAAATTTAAAAACTGTTTTCAAAATTTTTATTTTTATTTTAAAAATGTAAATATTTTCTTTAAGAAAATGAAATTTATGGTAGAAAAAATGACATATATATATATATATATATATATATAAAAAAGTTAAAACAAAACTCTTAATCAACACTAGTCTCCCATCAAAATTTCTAATTTGATAGTATATTAGAAGTGAAAAGAATGGATAGAAGATTGAATATATATATATATATATATTTTGGTGTTAATTTTAACAAATCAACCCATCGACCACTCAATTCAACCTAACTCGGTTAATTCAATCTAACTCGATTAGTGCAATCTACTCTAGATGCAAGCACCCGACTCGTTATCTCTAGCTTGGCCCAGACTTGAACAAACAAGCCATCAGCTCATGCTCACCCTAGTCACAATCATCTCATGCTCGGCGTAGACATGAACGTGCGCCCCATTGCTCAAGCTTGAGCTGAAGCAAGCGCACAACCCAAGCTTCTCCCAAGTCATCTGGTGCATGTGGCTTCGTCAATTAGTTCTCCAAGCCATAGTTCGTCGTCAACTTAGCTCAGTTTCCTCCCTTGTTCGTGTTTTCGAATCATTTTTCGGTTTTTCTCTTAGCTTGACTTTAGCATAACGATTCTAATTGGTATTTTGAACATTATCCTACCCTTTTGAATCGTCTAAGAGCTATTTTGACATAATTGGAAGCGTTTGAGGTCATTAAGACTGTGAATGTTTGATTAATCCACCACACCTAAATGGTGTGAAAGTTATCTTATTTATAATCAAATAAATTACAAGGATATGGAAATAGTCGCCTCATCGGGCGAAGAAGTCAATTTTGGCGAGAAGGGCAGTCAGAAGAGTCGCCTCATCGGGCGAAGAAGCCAATTTTGGCAAGAAGGACAGTCAGAAGAGTCGCCACATTGGGCGAAAGAGCCAATTTTGGCAGGAAAGGCGGCGGCAACTTGGATGGCAAATAGGCCAGTGCGGCACCCATATTTCGAAGGTAAATCTCTGCAAAAGGTTGATAGAGAAGGACAGTCAGAAGAGTCGCCACATTGGGCGAAAGAGCCAATTTTGGCAGGAAGGAAAGGCGGCGGCAACTTGGTTGGCAAATAGGCCAGTGCGGCACCCATATTTCGAAGGTAAATCTCTGCAAAAGGTTGATGGGTTTAGGTTAGGGTTTATGTGAAGGATGAAGGTTGATTGGGAAGAAAATGAGAGAGACTATATTAGCCAAGGGGAAAACCGATTGGGTTGGAAAAGGTGAGGTTGTATGTACAGAGTATGACGAAAGGTGATTTGGAGGTCAATAGGGTGGAGCCGAAGAGTAATCAATCGGCTCCGACTACGACAGCCATGAAGATTGCCCTTGCGGCGTCAAAACCAGCAGGGGTGGTGGAGAAGAAGATTAGAGAATTCAAAAGCCATTGAAAAGAAAGGATCGGGGTTGTTAAACCGAGAGGGCTCTGATACCTTGTGAATGTTTGATTAATCCACCACACCTAAATGATGTGAAAGTTATCTTATTTATAATCAAATAAATTACAAGGATATGAAAATAGTAATAAATGGAAATAACAATAAATGGAAAGATACCTATAATAATAATAAAGCAAATATTAGATATTTGCCTATATCAAATATAATATATATGGTAAACTATAATTTATTACTAAATATCCTTAACAAAGACTCCTGGTTAGTCAATTTTGATTAGTTATTTCGGCTTAGGCCAACATGTGAATGAGGTTATTGTTGGAATGTCTTTGGACTAAGTTAGATGGATAGTATGATGTATAGTTAACATTTAATTTGTGGATTATTTACTTGTTTTATTGACTCGTGTATATTGTGATACTATGATTACGTTATGCCCTATAAAACACTTGATTAATTATATATAATAAGTATAAATGTTATATACCATGCACATGTATGCATGTTTCATATGGAATTCATATCATGAAATATATGGAAATATGACGTATATCATAATCATGTACCATGATTTAAAACACGAAACTTCATGCAAGTTATATGTCACAAACACGAGTTACTTTTTTAGTATGTTATGTAAACACAGGTACACTACGATATGATACACATTCCCAGTTGGTTTCCAATAACATAATGTGTTTTAGGCTAAAGTCAGGCCTAAGGTACATATACGAGCACGTGGTAAAACAAAAGAAAAGTCAAGTGGGATGCGGTTAAATAAATATTTATAATACACTAATTAAAATTATTTTAATAATTTGTCTTAATAAAAATAAATTAACTAATAATAATTTCGATAACAATTCATTTTTTAATTTAATTTATTTTAAATATTTAATTATAATAAATTAATAATAATTTTTTAAATAATATTTAATTTATTTTGACAAAAAAATATTAAATAATAAATGACTTATTTAGTTTAATTTATTTTAACAATAGTTAATTATCTAATAAATTTTTAGAAAATATTCAATAATATTTTTCAGATAATAATTGTAGGGGTGCAGAACGCGAAACGTGAGTCACGCAACAGGAGATTGCTTCCTTTACTCTGGTCCCTCCTCCACAGAAACGACGCAATGCCAACAGTGAGTCGACCGAGCTGTCACTCACCATACCTACGTGGCGATTTGTGATAGGCTACCTGGAATGAAGGTGAAGTAAGTTTTTGACGTGGTGTGGATGACGCCGGTCCTCAGTGGAAGCTCGAAAGCGAAGGGATCCGAATTTGGCCCTGGAAAGCGTACGACGATAATTTCAGAGAGAGAGAGAGAGAGAGAGAGAGAGCTCTGAATCAAACCCATCTTCCTCCGTTCTCTCACTTTCTACACGCTTTCTTCCTTCCGAACCTCTGCTTCAGCTTTATCCTCTCGAGAATTGGTTTCTACTCGTTCGAATCCAGGCAAGCTTTAGTCTCCTCTCTGTTCTTCGCTTTTCTTTCTGCTGCGATCGGCTCCATTTCTGTTTCAGCTTGCTTTCATTTTCTTTTTCATTCTCGATTGATTGATTGATTGATCCAGGGTTGGAGCTTCATTGATTTTGTGTTAGTGTTTTATGCGTGTCGAATGAAGCGTATCTTGATTACGCCTTGCATCATTAGGTATTGTTGCGTTGTTATGAGAACCTAATTGCTGTGGTTTTTTTTTTAATTGATTTTTTATGGTGTTGGATAGTGTTCTATGCGGATGTTTCTGATATTTGTTTTCATTGCTTTGATCGCTCAACTCTTCTGCGTCGTCTATTTGACGATTGGAAAGTAATTAACGAGTTTAAGCTTTGTTCTCTTCTGTTCTGTTTTGTTTGTTTGTTTTGTAATCGAGTTTGCTGGCACATGGCGCTGGATATCTAGTATTTGCTATCCCGATCAGTTATTGTGATCTAGTTGATTCTTGATTCGATGGCTATGCAACGATGTACTAGGAATAGATGCGGCATGCTGGCTGGAAAATGCGTGGAAATTTTTCTAGGGAACTTTGGGGTTTGTTTTAGCAATTGTTAGTGCAATATTCTTCTTTATTTAGGAATGTCGATTTTGCTTCTTCCACGGTGTTATTGTCATTCATAACTGATTTGAATGTTGTTAGACCTCAAGTCTTTGCTATTTCGATTTACGGTTTTTGAAATGGCAACCGATGATACATTTTTGTAATCTGCAGTGTTGTAATTTGATTTCAGTTCATTCGTTGTGTTGTTATATGGTACAGTTGAATTTATTGTTAATAACCACCCTGTACTGTCTTTGCTATTCAAATTTACTGCCTTTGAAGTGGCAGTTAAGAAGAAAAAAACGTTTTATCATCTGCAGTCTTATAATTTGATTGAGATTAGTGTAAAGATTTAGTTGTTGGGCCTTTATATATATATAGGAATTCTACTACTCAATTGGCTGAATTTATTATTCTCAATTTTACCCAGTACCCATGTCTTCTACTTTTTGACAAAAAGCTTTTTGGAATACTTTGATCTGGCAGTGCTCCAAATTTGATATCCTATTTATACAGTACCCTGCAGGAACGATGATTAAGCTTTTTAAAGTGAAGGAAAAGCAGAGAGAGATCGCAAAAAATGCAGATGGAAAACCTCCTGTCAAGAAGCAAACTGCAGGAGAATTGCGTCTTCAAAAAGGTAGAGCCTAGTTACTTCATTTTCATTTTCGTCTTCTGTGAACAACTTTTGCCTTGAAGCCATAAGTTCTGTGGACAACTTTTGCCTTGAAGCCATAAGTTCTGTGGTTTGTAGATTGTTAATGTTAATTATGCTTTTGCTAGAGCTATTTTTCGGAAAACCTGTTTGTTTGGTTTGTTGTATTTATTGCATCCATAGTCTTCACTAATGTTCGGATCAGGTTTGTTTTATGGATTTTCTTAATTTTAAATATGATATTGCATGCAAGGCCATGAAGACATAGATCATCTTTTTGTCCAGTCCCAGCTATCCTCATTCCTGGTGAAACTTCTATTTTAAATCTCCTATCAGTCTAGAATTTGCAATTGTCAGCTGAAAGTTTAGAGATATCCTTGAGTGGGCCGTATCTTGTGTCATAATGCAGTCAAAGCTCTGGTTTCTTCATAGCTTCATCTTGACGTACAATCTAGAAGTTTTTTTTATTTTTTTTTATTATTATTATCATATTTTTTATGTATTAAAGAAAACTGGAATATCTTTTTTAACCTATGTGGCTTTGAGCGTAAGATGCTTTTTATCTTCTTGAGTTTTGCTTTCTTTGCTTAGTGATATGTCTCTTATCCCATGTATGTAGATATAAATATGATATAAACATTAATCAATTTTCCTTTCACTACGGAATAATATGGCTATGTGCTTGTGTTGTTTTAATTGTAGATATCAGTGAACTGAACCTGCCAAAAACGTGTAGTATATCCTTTCCTAATGGCAAGGATGAGTTGATGAACTTTGAGGTCACTATTCATCCTGATGAAGGATATTATCTGTAAGTAGTCTCTTGAAAATATTGTTTTTCAATTTAGTTGCAATATATGCTTCTTAAGTTGAAATGTACGTGTAAGACATTACATTTCCCGAATCTCAGACATGGATGGATGTCATATCATTTCCATCAATGAGGTATCAATAGAACTTTGCATTGGACTTGGTTCTAATGCATTTAAGCTGTGTATTGAAAAATTGCTTTTTTCAGGGTTTAATCATCATTTCTTTGTTAAGATATTTGTTCCTCCCTTCCACCCAGAGTAGCTGTTCCCTTGTAATGAACATTAAAAGTCCCTTGATTTTGTGTTAACAGAGGTGGTACATTTCTCTTCTCTTTCCAAGTTTCCCCTGTCTACCCTCACGAGCCACCAAAAGTGAAGTGCAAGACAAAGGTAACTATGCTGATCTTGTTCATTTACTTTTGTGTTTTTTAATTATTCTGAAAGTAGGCTTATAGATAACATGTGTGACTTGCAGGTGTATCATCCTAATATCGACTTGGAAGGAAATGTTTGTCTCAATATTTTAAGAGAGGACTGGAAGCCCGTTCTGAATATCAACACTATAATATACGGATTATTTCATCTTTTCACGGTATTTATGATTGTACTAATTATATGCCTTCAAAATTAGGCTTAAAATCTATTAAAGTATTCAATTTCCGTACTTATTTGTTTTAGTCCCTAAGTTTTCAATTGCTTTGTTTTAATCCTTACACGTCTTCAATCGTTTTGTTCTAATTCTTTAACTTTGCATTAATTATGTCCAAGAAAGTGATCTGGAACCTAATGTGAAACTCGCTGCTTCAAACATTTATCTATGTAAATGTTTACTCAATAGACTAAAATGGGTTTTATAGGAAGTTTAGGAACTGAAATAAAATATTACCAAAATGGAATAAGAACAAGTTCAAAGAATAAAATAAATTTGAACCTTGAAGTTGCTAACTTTTTATTTTTTCGATTTTTGCAGCAACCGAATCATGAAGACCCCCTCAACCACGATGCTGCTGCTGTTTTGAGGGATAACCCAAAGATGTTCGAATCCAATGTGCGAAGAGCCATGGCTGGGGGTTACGTGGGGCATACTTTCTTCACACGTTGCATGTAGATTCTACATGAATTGTAAAGCACCAGATACATTATTTGAAAGCACGGACTCGGCAAGGTTGTTGAACTTCTGTGGTAAGACGACGTGTTTAGAGGACTTCCTGATCATCATCGACGCAGCATGAAGTCGTTAGTGATGCAGGTGGAACTTTGTTGTGTGTTTGCAGTATTGGTTTCAAATGGAAGTTGGACTGGGAACTGAAACTCTTATCTGTGTATGTATTTCCTCTAATTTATGTTTAAAGACAGATCGTTCGAAGTATAAGGTATGTTTTTGGAGCCTCCCTTCTTTTTCTTTATCAGAGTCTCTACAACTATGGATGTAAATTTACTGAACGGAATCACTATGATTTATTTCCTTATATATTTCAAGTCTGTAAAACAAATCTCTGTTAGTTCCACAGTTTTTTTTTTTTTTTTTGTCATCATCACAAGATTGGAAAGTTTTTATCATGTTTATCTTTATTTTGTCAAACCCTTTATCTCAATGGCCACTCCGATCGTGTTGCTCCAATGATTGTGTAATTGAAAAGCTTTTTGGGCCAAGTGACAGAAATCTCAGGGAACCATTTAGTTAAGTGGGAGGTAAAATTTAGTTCTTATCAAACTAAAGCTCTCACAAACTTTATAGAGATTATTTACAAATTTTAAGTTGATATCGAGTCATTTTAGCAAGATGTTAGCAAATTTCGACCCTTAAGCCGAAACTAATACTGGAAGTAACACGAAACAGGGAAAAAGACTGCATATGAACTGAGAGCTACATAAATAGATTCTTTCTTTTCCCCCAAAAAAACAAACTTTATAATAAAACCAGAAAAAGCTAAATATACAAGAAAAAATAATTGTGCAGTCTGTTTGAATTACTATGAACTGCTGTGGTGCTACCACATTCACAATGAATACTCTAAAACTTAATGGAACCAAATATTGCAGCTGCAAATCTTCTCTGCCAAAACGAGGCGAAATCTCTCACCTGGATCGAAAAAATGGCAGCAAAGAAGCAAGCAGAGTGTTTGTTGTCAGCGTTCCTTCATCGAACGACTTCTCGTCCCTTTCAGCTCCCATGGTGGCAGACAGCCTTTATAGTGAGAGTGAAGAAACAATGAAGACATTGAAACTTCCCGTTGATGCATTGAAATCGACGTGAAACAACCAAAAGTCGTTCGTAATCGTTTCTTTTCGTTGTCATATCCTTGGAAATTTGAGTCGTGTGGAACAGTTGAAGTCTTGAGAGCCTTGGGGAGCATGCAGTTACATAGATATCCTGCAACATAGAACGTAAACAGTGATTCTCAAGAATGAAAGGCTGTAGACGCAGCATATCAGTTCAAAATAAAAAATGAATTTTTGTTTGTTTGAAGAAAGTCCAGAAGGGAAAGCCCAAAGAGTACAATATCTGTTAGCGGTGGGCTTAGACTGTTACAAATGATATCAGAGTCAGATACCGAGTAGTGTGCCAGTGAGGACTTTGTGCCCACAAGGGAGTGAATTGTGAGATCCCACATTTTCTTATAAGGGTGTGGAAACCAAACCTTTTAGACGCAGAAGCCTCTAACCTTTCCCTAGAACGAAGCATAACCTCTCCCTAGAACGAAACATTCTTTATAAGTGTGTGTAAACCTCTCCATAGTATAAGTGTGTGTAAACCTCTCAATAGTATAAGTGTGTGTAAACCTCTCTCTAGTATAAGTGTGTGTAAACCCCTCCCTATCTCCCTAGTAGACACGGAGACCTCCTTTTCCTAATAGACGCCTTTTAAAACCTTATGCATATTGTTTGTGTACATTTGGAAAGTAGAAAATTGTGAGATCCCACCTTAGTGGGAGAGGGGAACAAAACATTTTTTATAAATTCTTTATAAGAGTGTGGAAACCTCTCCCTACCAGACGCATTTTAAAACCTTGAAGGAAGCTCAGAAGGGAAAGCCCAAAGAGGACAATATATACTCGTGGTGGGCTTGGACTGTTACAAATGGTATTAGAGTCAGGCACCGAGTAGTATGCCAGCGAGGACTTTGTGCCCTCGGGGGTGGATTGTGAGATCTCACATTTACTTAAAGAATGTGGAAACTTTTCCCCAATAGACGCAGAAACCTCTAACCTCTTCCTAGAATGAAGCATTCCTTATAGTGTAAACCTCTCTCCAGTAGATACAAATACCTCCTTTTCTTAGTAGACAGCAGTTTGAAAGAAGTCAAGCCTAGGAAAAACCAAAGAGGAGGGAAGGGAAAGCTATGTTGAGTTACCTATTCTGGCAAGCCGATTCACCCATTTGGGTATGTGTTTCCCAGTGAGCTTGTAGCAAATATCCTCACAAAAATGGTTGCAGTTCTTAACAATCAAATGGTACATATCGCCATTGTAATTGGCAGAATTACGCTCCATGAACTCTCGAAATTGAGCAGGATCCAAGCAAGTGGTACCCATAAAAATTGACTTCCTAAACTTAAACCCCGGACAACATCGAGGTTCAACCTCAAACACACCACTCGTCGGATAGTCATGAGCTCCAAACGCATATTCCACACCATGAACTGTAAAAGTACATAAAAACACACACACAATCAGGAACGACAACAACAACAACAATAACAATCATTCATTGAAACAACACACGATTCAAGAACAACCCAACAAACCTTGAATCCCAGAATGAAATATGCCAACCCCTGCCCAGTAAACACACCCATTCACAGTCGTCAAGTCATACACATTCAGATAAACTGGAGTGTTTCCTGGACCATATCTCGATGCCCTTTTCGAAAAGATACAAAAGTGAGAGCTAGATTCGCCCCTCAAATGGAGAGGTATCATACAATTCCATCCCTTCTCTGATATATACTTCATGTAGTCTCAATCTGTACAATAAGGACTCAAATTTTTACACACATTCATGAAAAACAATGGCCGAATCAAGAGCTAAACATCACAAACATCCCAGAAATGAGATCTATTTACAGAGCAGAGAAACCAAACCTTGGAACAGAGAGCAGCCGGTTTCCGGTGACCGGAAGTGGGAGAGAGGCAGAGAGAGATTGGTGTCAATATAAATGAAGAAGAAATTTGCCTTCGCTTTAGAAGAAAGATGGGTTTTGCATTTTGGGAAGAAGCATTAATGGGCAGAGGCCATTTATGTTTTTTCCGGCGAGAGAGAGCGAAGGAGACCGGAAATGGAAGGCGGAAAGGTGGGAGAGAAGGAGAAGAGGGCGGAGAGAAATGGGAAATGGTGGTGTGTGAGGGACGAGAGTGAAAGGCAAGAAAGGAAATGAGAGGAAAAAGAGGAAAACGAAGAAAGAAAAGAAAAGAATGTCTGAGAAATTGGGAACTAATTAAAAGATGGAACCTTTGAAACGAAACTCTGTCGTTCTTCCATTTCACAGTTTGACTGCCTCACTTTTTAAACTGAATCAATTTCATCAAATTTCCCTTTTCAATTCTTTGCTCCCCATTTTGTTCATTTATTCCTTTTACTTTTACGATTACACGTTATATTCTTACAAAATTGAGCTATGTTCATATTGTCTATTACGAACCATATTAATATTAGACAAACCATATCAATATTTTATGTTTATATTGTTCTATTACGTTCGATATCAATGTTTTAATTATTAAATTTTGATTATGTTTGAGCTCGAACAAAAATGAGAACATAGTTTAAAAAGAAAAAGAAGAAGGATGAGGATGGAGAAAGAGATGTGCAATTCTCTGTTTTGTTCAAACTCAGAATTTAAAAGATGAAAATTCACATGCTTTTCCTTTTTTTCTCTTTTCTTTTTCTTAATATATATATATTTTTTTACAGATATATTAATTTAATTTAATATTGTGTACCAATTCAGAGATGTCTATTTTATTTAGGAGTCTTGATAGTGTAGAAATGTGAATAAGAGAAATTTTTGTTTAGACCAAGAATATGGGAGGAAACATTTTGTACCTGTTAGATAAATGAGATTGGGGACGAGGTTATATTTCTCGTCTCGGTCCGTACTTTATTTAATATAATATATTTTCAGAGCAATATATTTAAATTAAAGTTAAATTTATTTAATTGTTAAAAGACTATATTATAATTTATTTCATAAAATGTTTTCTTTAATAAACTAAAAAAAGATATTTCTTTCTAAAATTTAATTGCTAATAATATATGGAGCTATTATAATCAACATTTAAATTGTAATAAATGGATGAAAATTTATTGGGAATAAAATATATACTTATTAAAAAAATATATTAACTAATAGTAATAAATAAATTAATGAACTAAAATTATTCCTTGGTCACTTGTAATGAACAAAATGATATTTTTACATATTGGGCCTCACACTATTTAGGGCTTTTCACATATTTCTTGAGACAATACCCGCAAGCCCAATTTCACATAGCCGACATCCATAGCCTGTAAGCCCACAAGCCCACAAGCTATTTGTAATCCCATAGTTTGTGTAACCCCATATTTTTGACTTAGGACCAAGAAAAGAAAGAATGAATCTTGGAGAAAAACGGTCACTGAACTTGCCAATGACGCGTAAACATTGTGCATGAACTCGGTTATTATCGAGTATTTAAGATGAATTGTATTGTATATGCTATAATCCTAAAGAAATTTATTGAAGTAGATCGTGTCTTTAATTTTTTAGTAGGTCTCAAGAACAAGTTTGACAAAAAAATGTTGTCCTCAGAAGAAACAATTTCCCTTACTTGAGTAAAAAAAGGCAGATGAAGCCTTATGCTTGACAAACCATCCTAGTTTAAATGCATCGACTTTTGTTGTAATTAAAGATATAAATAACGGATGAGACAACCAATGGACGTATGAAGACAATTTATGTGTGCTCCTTGCAAGAAACCACGACACCTAAAAGAAGAATTGTTGGAAGTTAGAACGAAATTGTGATTTGGGAACAAAGGAAAAATGTAACGCAAAAAAAGAAAAAAAAAGTTTGGCTTAAGTCGAGGGGCAAAAATGTCATTTTGCCCATCCAGCCATAACAGGGTTAAGGAAAACCCCATCAAACCTCCTGCAAAAGAAAAAAGAAGTTAGAAAATTGAGAGGAAACAGAAAAGAGTAGCTGAGAAGTTTCTTCGAACCACATCGGAATCCACCTTCAAACGTTGAGACCTGTACAAGGAATGATAGGCTAGCGAGACCGACGCTCCATCAAGATTCAAGAACGTTTCGCTAGGTAAGATTCTGAACGAAATTTTTCAGATCTGAGCTTTTCCTATGTGAATCGAGTCCTAAAATGTTGATATATTCACCTAGGAACAACTCTACACACGATCTGTGAAGAAGTTTGGCCAAAATCACGATCCGAACGCATTGATCCGAGAATCGTATGAGAACGGTAAGCAAACTTCCGACGCTCTTAACCCATCTGTTAGTTAAGCAAAAATTAAGAAAAAAATACCAGGACGTAGCCTGTAACACAATCTAGAACCTTGTCGAAGAAACCATATTGATCTGAACTCTAAATCAAAAGATATGAAAATTGAAAAAATGGCTCTATGTTACGGATTGGAGGAGAGAGAGAAGAAGGAGAAGAAAAAAAATTCGGCAGTCACGTGTCGGCCGGCGAGCAACGGAGGGTGACTCGGCAAGCGCTAAACATGTGTTGATCGTCGGCTGGAACAACGCAGCTCCAGTCGAATGACGACATGTGTCGCCTGCCAACTTGAGCCAAACCTGACCTCCTGACACGCGACTGCGCAGAAGCAGCTGCACGTGCGACTTGTGACTGGCGCACTTCCTCGCGTGTGGTCGGCACACAGCTAGTGCGTGAGACGCCCGTTTTGGCCCGTTCGCCCTCTGTTTGCCTGATTTTTGTCCCGATCCCAGTTCTAATACTATTTTTATGTGAATAGGGACGTAATTGAAGAAAATCAGTATTTTTGGACACCTCACGGGCATAGAAATGATAGCAAAAGGTCACACGTCAACTAGGTAAGTCACTAGTCGGTGTTTAGGAAGGAATACTTGTATGATTCACTTTGACTGCATGCATGCTAGTTATTCGCCTTAGGTGGTAGCCTCCTATGACTGATTGTTATGAGCTGATGATGTGTAATATTATGTGAAGTTTTGGGTGAATTATCCTAGCATGCGTATCCGAGCATGTGACAACCTAGTCATCCTTTGATTATGTAAAAGCCCTTCAGGTGGCGTCCATCCTTAACGTGCCCTGCACCGACAAGCTACAATTGGAAACAACACAATCATCCCACACTACAGCCAAGGGAAAGGGGTCAGACCGTAGCCACCCCAAAATTGGTAAACCTCCCCATGGCCGCATTGATAAACGAAGAAGAGCCTCGGTGCAGAACATGACCCTTTGTCCTAACTGTCGGCGTCCTCACACGGGGGAGTGCAGGACAGGAACAGACGCCTACTACAGATGCGGCCAGGTAAGGCACTTTGCAGTAGATTGGCCTCAGAGGAACGATCAGCGTATCAACCGGCCTGCGGTACAACATCAGAGGGGCCAGGGTGCTCAACATCAGCAGGGGTGAGATGTAGCCCATGCAACGACAGCCAGACAAGCTGACCAGCTTGATGCAGTTGTCACAGGTACGCTACTCGTATTTGGTCATCTTGCTTTATTATTGTTTGATTCGGGTTCAACGCATTCGTTCGTATATGAGAAGTTTGTAGAGCTAGCACACCTAGAGAAAGAACCTTTAGAGATCACCCTATCAGTGTCCACCCCTGCTCACGAGCTGTTATTAGCTACCCATAGGGTTAAGGGAGGTTGTGTAACAATATCAGGATGTGTCATCTAAGTTATACTGATAGTGTTAAGCATGCAAGACTTCGATGTCATCTTGGGTATGGATTGACTAGGCAAGAATCACGCTATGATAGATCGTGAGACTCGAATAGTGACTCTCAAGCTCCCGTCAGGGGACAACTTTACCTACAAGGGAACCATTTTCAAAAGAACCCCAAGCGTTGTAACAACACTGAGAGTTAAGAAGTTGATTCATAGTGGCGCGAGTGCATTTCTAGCCAACGTAACCTTAGACAATAGTAACAAACAATTAGCCTCGTCGGTACACATCGTCAGGGAGTTCGTAGATGTCTTTCTAGAGGATCTTCCAGGTTTTCCCCCAGCTTGGAAAGTCAATTTTGGGATCGATTTAGGACCAGGAACCGCGTCGATCTCCAAGGCACCTTACAGGATAGCACCTGCAGAACTCAGGGAATTGAAGGAACAGATACAGGAGCTGTTGGATAAGGGTTTCATCCGGCCTAGTGTTTCACCCTAGGTAGCCCCTATTCTATTTTTCAAGAAGAAGGAGGGGTCCCTACGACTATGTATTGATTACAGGAAGTTAAACAAGGTCACCATAAAGAATAAATACCCCTCTCCAAAATTGACTTAAGGTCGGGGTATCATCAATTGAGGATCAAAGAAGTGGATATACCCAAGACAACCTTCAGAAGTCGTTATGGACATTACCAGTTACTCGTTATGTCTTTTGGCCTTACCAATGCACCAACGGTTTTCATGGAACTAATGAACAAGGTGTCTAAGGAATTCTTAGACACTTTTGTCATAGTGTTCATCAACGACATTCTAGTATACTTTAAGTCAGAGGCAGATCACGAAGAGCACCTTAGCAATGTCCTGACAATACTGAGAACCCAACAACTGTATGCCAAGTTCTCCAAGTGCGAGTTTTGGTTGTCTAAAGTAGCATTTCTGGGTCGTGTGGTGTCAAGCAAGGGGATTACAGTGGACCCAACTCAGATAAAAGCAGTGATGAGGTGGCCAAAACCGACCATAGTCACGGAGGTGGGAAATTTTCTAGGGCTAGCTGAATATTACAGAAGGTTTGTCTAGGATTTCTCCAAAATTTTCTCAGCGCTAACTCAGCTACTCAAGAAGGGCAAGCCCTTTTCTTGGACTCGAGCTTGCGAACAGAGTTTCTAAGAACTCAGGGAGAGGTTGGTGACTGCACCAGTTCTTACAGTTCTAGATGGGTCAGGTAATCTCGTGATCTATAATGATGCATCAGGGAAAGGTTTAGGGTGTGTGCTCATGCAGAAGTGTAAGATGATAGCGCATACTTCAAGAAAACTAAAGGAATATGAACGAAACTACCCCACGCATGACCTCGGGTTAGCAACGGTAGTGTTTGCTCTTAAAATGTGGCGGCATTACCTGTATGGAAAAAAAGTACAAGTCTTCACTGATCATAAGAGCCTAAAGTACTTGTTCATGTAGAAGGAGCTCAATATGAGACAAAGGCGATGGTTGGAACTGGTAAAAGATTATGACATAGAGATCCATACTTCTGCGATGATCACCACGCAGGAAAGACTACAAGATGAGATGAAGAGGGCTGGGATAGATGTGGTGGTTAAAGGTGGTACTGTTCAGATGGCACAATTGACCATACAACCCACCCTACGAAAGTAAATTATCGACGCTCAGAGGTCTAATGAACACCTCAGTAAAGTGTGGAGTCAGACTGAGACAGAGAGACCAGCAGGATATTCTATCTCCTCAGACGGGGGCCTGCTGTTGCAAAATCGCCTGTGCGTTCCCCGAGATGAGAGAATCTTAAAATATATTATGACCGAAGCCCATGATACATCTTATACGTTCCACCCTGGAAGTACGTGATGTATAAGGATATGAAAAGATACTATTGGTGGCCCGAGATGAAGAGGGACAGTGGATTCCGTAAGCCGTTGCTTGACCTGCCAGCAGGTGAAGACTCCGAGGCAGCGCCCAGTAGGACTGTTACAGCCCCTGAACGTTCCTCAGTGGAAATGAGAAGCAGTCTGTATGAATTTCATCTTAGGTTTGCCAAAGACAAAGCATGATTTCAACGTCATCTAGGTAGTTGTAGACAGACTGACCAAGACGACCCACTTCATTCCAAGCAAGTCCACATATCGAGTGGATCGGTGGGCACAATTATACATAGAGGAGATAGTACACCTGCACGGGGTACCAGTTTCCATAGTATCAGACCGGGACACCAGGTTCATCTCTCAGTTTTGGAAAAGTCTGCAGACAGCATTAGGAACTCAATTAAGGTTCAGTCGTTGAGAATTCTCTTTGACTTCTTCTCAAATTCTTGGAGGATCTTGTTGAAAAAGGTCTTTTGGAGAAAATTTCAAATCGTGTGAAGGAAGTTCCATATCCAAGTAGACATAGGAAGCTTCCGAACTTGTATGTCATGTTTCTAAGGTACCATTCGTATTCAATTTATATCTTTTATTTTAATTCTTAATAAAAATAAAACTAAGATCAAATGTTTTTTGTGGTACAAATGAATAGTTTATTTCTTTCCATTACTCCAATTTGATGTGGTGTGTAATAATACACAAAGAATCATGGATAATGTTTTATGGAAGTAATCTTTAGCATTGTCGGTTCGAAATCTACGAATATCACTAAATAATTTTATTTCCGTTACTCCAATTTTTTTTTTTTTTTAAAGAGGGAATAACCATGTGACCCAAGTACAATTATTAGTTAATGTGAGAAACGAGTACCAAAAATATTTGGAACAGTTGAGGGTCCTCATATATCACTATAAATCAAATAAAAACGAGTAAAACTTTTATTTTGAATTATGAAAAAAAAGATACACAAGCATGTTTGACAAATTCACATGTATCACAATGAAAATTAAATACCTGGAATCCTTGAAACAAATTTGACAACATAATTCTCAAGCATAAGTGAGGTAACAAAATCATATATTTATCGGAGGAAGTGTGGAATGACATGGGTATAGGGTTGGTTGTTCCTCTCATAATTACAAGTAGTATAGATCATTCAATTCCTTACCAATTATAATAGTCCGTCTTGGTACCTAGTCTAGAAAAGCACAACATGATGAACATAAAATAACACTACATTTGATGTTATGGGAAACTTTTGTATGAAAATGAGACTATTATATAGTTTTAGGATGTTTATAACGTTTTTTAGTGTAAGGATTTGAGAAATGAATACATCGTTTGTTCCTATAATGATGACACTGGTAATTTTACCACCCTAATTTTTCAATTAGGGAAAAGTTTATATGTTTTAAAATATTGTAAGTGAGGGATCATGACATCAATTGCACCCAAGTCTATAATTCAATTAATCTGACTATATCTAAAGGATTTATTCAAAAAGTGAATAAAGACTTGGACAATCAAATTTGATGGTTTGGCGAGGAAGTCCATTAATGATTCCACTCATCTCCACAAGTGCTTTTGACATTTTTTTGTCACGACCCAATATTTTACTTGGACCTTGATTACGACACATGAATGCACAAAATAATTTAAGTACCCAATAGATAAAAATCATTTATTTCTAATAAAATTGCGAACGAAACAAAAACAATTAACAGTTTGGAAACAAATTACGAAAGAATGCAAATCCCAAAATAAAGACTGGACTGACACCCCGGGACAACCCATTCCTCTGTGACAATCCCTGTCTCCATCATACCCACCCTTGACCGACACCTCGCGCTTCTGAAAAAGGACAACATAGCAAGGATGAGTATAAAAATTATACTTAGTAAGCCACCTACTTGTAGGCTCATCACATCCTAACTTAACAGGTTCTCATGGTCTCCTAATTCAATTCTAGGACATCTGGTTCTAATCTTAGTCCCTTGGGGCTATACCAGTTCATCATCCTTTCATTAGATACCTAAAGGTTCCTTATGCCGAGCATATATGGCAAGTATTTCTCTATGAGGCGCGACCTTTACATGGCTATTTGAGACTACATGGTATCTAGCCTAGGGGTGTGCTGAGTACCTCCTAAGCCCATATAGTCCCCCTATGGGGGGTGTGACCCAACCTGTTCCCATGCAGCTAATGGATGTACGACGTGGGGACACATTTTCCATACGAAATGGCTAAGAGCAGTAAGAACTGGTCAGGAACCCCTGGTCCTCCCACGAAGCTATAGATACCATTCACACATTAGCAATCTATGAACACTTCTGAGATACCTCGTCGCCGTGGTAATCCGCTAAGTTCCTAGGGAAGGTTAGGTCTAGCTAGAGTGACTTGTCGCTCCTAACCGCAAATCGCTAGGCTTATCATAGTAATGAGCTATAGAAAATAATAGAGTGTGCATGCAACCGTCGTCTAACATCATAATAGATCATTCATGCAAATTAGGCACGCAGTCTCAACAGGGCGATGGCCTCCATCAAGCACCCAGAACGCAGAATACACAATTCCAACATGAATTATACACATGTATACGTATAGCAGAAATTTAACGCACGATTGCACACTCGAATAATTCACCAAAAACTTCACATAATATTACACATCATCAGCTCATAACGATCAATCATAGGAGGCTACCACCTAAGGCGAATAACTAGCATGCATGCAGTTCAAGCAAATCCTACAAGTATTCATTCCTAAACACCAGGTGGTGAGTTACTTGGTTGACGCATACCCATTCACTATCGTTTTTATGTCAGTGAGGAGTTCAAAAATATTGATTTTCTTTAATTAGGTCCCTATTCCCATAAAAATAGTATTAGAACTGGGATCGAAACAAAAATTAAGCAAACAAAAAGCGAACGGGCCAAAATGGGCGTCTAACGCGCCCTCACGCATCAGTTGTGCGCCGACCACGTGTGAGGAAGTGCGCCAGTCGCAGGCCGCACACGCGACTCGGGTTTGCGGATCGACTCGGGGTTTGCAAGTGACACATGTCGTCGTTTCACTGGAGCTGTGTTGCTCCAGTCAACGATCTAAGCGTGTCCGGTGCCTACCGAGCCGCCCTCCACCGCTCGTCAACTGTCACGTGACTTCCAAGTTTTTTTTCTTCTCCTTCTTCTCTCTCTCCTGCAATTCGTAACACAAAGCCATTTTTTTGATTTTTATATCTTTTGATTCGAAGTTCGGATCTATATGGTTTCTTCGGCAAGGTTCTAGATCGTGTTACGGGCTACGTCCTGGTATTTTTCCGTAATTTTTGCTTAACTATCATATGGGTTAAGAGTGACGAAAGTTCGCTTACCGTTCTCGGACGACTCTCGGATCTACACCTTCGGATCGAGATTTCGGCTAAACTTCTTCACAGATCGTGTGTAGAGTTGTTCCTAGGTGAATATATCAATATTTTAGGACTCGATTCACATAGGAAAAGATCAGATCTGAAAAATGTCATTAAGAACCTTATCTCGCGAAACGTTCTTGGATCTTGACGGAGCGTCGGCCTTACTAGCCTATCAGTACTTGTACAGGTCTCGTCTGAAGGTGGATTTCGACAGTGGTTCGACGAAACTTCGCAGCGACTCCGTTTCCTCCCAATTTTCTTTCTAACTTCTTTTTTCTTTTGCAGGAGGTTTTATGGGGTTTTCCTTGAACCTCTATTATGCTCGAGGGGCAAGATGACATTTTTGTCCCTCTGTTGACTTAGCCAACATTTTTTTTTTTTGCCTTACAAACTCTCCCCTCCTTAAGAACTTTCGTCCCCGAAAGTGGATATTTCTTGGAAGAGTTCGGGATAAGCTTTCCTCATGTCCTCTTCTCGTTCTCAGGTTGCCTCTTCCTCACGGTGGTTACCCCATGAGACCTTTACCAAGGGAATAACTTCGTTGCGCAATCGCCTGATATCTTGAGCCAAAATTCTGCTAGGCTTCACCTCAGACAGATCTTCCCGAAAAGGAAGCGTCTCGTGCTCGATTACATGGGTAGGGTCTGGAGTGTACTTTCGCAACATGGATATGTTGAACACATTGTGTACGGCGGCAAGGTTCGGTGGCAGGACAATTTTGTATGCCACTGCCCCAACTCTTTCTAGAATCTTGAAGGGGCCTATGAACCTTGGGCTTAATTTTCCCTTTTTTCCGAACCTCAACACCCTCCTCATAGGGGCTACCTTCAAGAACACGTGGTCACCCACCTCAAATTCGAGGTCCCTTCTATGCAAATCTGCATAGCTTTTTTGTCGGTTTTGTGCAGTGAGTATCATCTACTTAATTTTCTACACCATTGCATTGGTGACTTGAACCAACTCTGGTTCCAGTAGTTGTTGCGTGCCTACCTCTTTCCAAAACACTGGTATTCGTCACCTACGCCCATACAGTGCCTCAAAGGAGGCCATCTGAATGATCGCTTGATAACTGTTATTGTATGCAAACTCCATCAAAGATAGATGTTAGTCCCAGCACCCAGAGAAATCTAAGGCATAGGCTCGGAACATATCCTCTAAGATCTGATTCAGTCTTTCGGTTTGTCCGCCCGTTTGAGGATGGAATGTATGATTATTCAACTCAAGGGTTTTATTTATCGAGACTTTGTGGTAGATTTTTGTCAAATCTAGAATAATATATTTGAATATATAATATGTTACAGTATGATATTTTATTTAAATCATATTTAAACATTATAAGATATTCCAATATATACCTTACCAATTTGAAACACATTCAATTTCTAAATACATATATATATACTATGAACTCTAACAGAAGCTATTGGCTGACTAGCTCGGGTAGGCATGTGAGGTGTGTGATGAGTGAGTTGTTTTTCCTCGTTTGACTTTGTTTGTCAGTTTTTCGATCTAATTTTAAAATCCTATTTTCTCGATTTAGGATCAACTTAAAGAATTAAAAAAAATAAGTGCTTCAAATAAACAGAAATTGATCAAGCAATACTTGTAGGAACCGATAAGATATGCTAGAATACAAGCAAGTTTAAAATTATCATATTATGACATTTCCAAGTAAATCGAACTTCAACTAAACTTTTTTTTCTTTTAAGTTGTAGGTTTTTAGGCTTAAACTGGGCTTTGCAACTCTAACTCAGATTCATCCAATCACTCAATTTCAACCCTCGTGTTCTTCATAAAAGTTGTTTTTATGAAATTATATGGACAAAAATGAAGCTTAATATGCATTATGGAGGAAGAATTTTGGTGTGACCAGTCGCTAGCTTACGCAAAAAAAAACACAATCTTTGGTCTCGACAATTGAGCTCCTAAAACTTAACAGTTAAATAATTCAAGTTTAAGATATAATCTTATCTTATCTTATTTACTCACTTATTTATTCGGTATTTACTTTTTATGATGAATAGATTCTTGTTCCTATTTAATTTTTAAGATGGAATATCGGTAACTATTAGAAGTTATCTATAAATAAACTATAGCCACTCAAATTTTATATCTCAATATTACAATATATATCCTTCCTTACATTTTTTTTTTTTCTTCATGTTCTTCGTTTAAAATTAATTGTGTAAGCTGTGCAATTCGAACCGGATAATAACCAGATGTGGGTTTTGATGTTTGGATTGATGGGTTGAGGTTTGGGTAAAGAGATAAGGAGGAGGACCAGGGCAACCACATGACTTTGCAGCAGTCAACAATGATGACATTAAAGGAATCAGTATTGGGATGCGTGCAATTTTCACTTTCATTCCATTGCAATCCTGTTTGGAAAGAGAATCATTTGTAATATTAGATAATCTTTTAGAAATTTTTCTAGAATGTATCGGAGTAAGTATCTAATATGTTTAAAAGATTGAAATTGGTTGGAAGATTTAAATCGATAAGACCAGTAAGCATGCCTCTTGTTCAAAGCGGGATAATTCTCTTTCTTTTTGAATGGAAGAACTCTACCTCTGGCTACCGAAGGCCTTATTGTAGCAGCAGCTCCGTGAAAGACAGTCTTCTTACTTTGTTTAGCTATTTCAGCCATAGTTAGGAGGATGGTCTAAATCGTTGCTCAGGCTAAGGAGAAATCTTGGGCATGGAGCAAATGGTGGCAAAAGTTCAATAAAATAAAACCATATAATTTCCTTTTTAATTTCCTTTTTAAGTGTGTGAGATTGATGCTAGATTAAAATAAAACCATATAGATAGCAACACATCAACATTATAAAATAATAATTAACAGAAAAATATTATTAATATTTTCATCCATAAATCCATATGATATGACATGTATTTATGACGTTGACCGTTGGGAAAAAAGAAAAGGATGTATTGCTTTCAAACTATAGAGAAGAAAATTCAAAAAAGAAAAGGACTTCAATGAAAATTATTTAATATGTTTTGTCCATTCTTAATAATTGGGAGAACCTTGATAGAAAATTATGTTTTAATTTTTTTTAAAAAATAATTTTTGAATTTTTAAGTTTGATTATGACATAAAAAAAAAAAAAAAAAACTATCTATTAACATTTTGTTTGATAAGACAATCAATTTTTTTCATCTAAGAATGGATGCACCATTTAGAAGGGTAAATACTTTTACTTGGAACTATTTCGATCAACCTGAATTGCACCAATTTCACGTGCATTTTATCGAAAAAGAAAAAAGATTTTTGAATTAAAATTAGTAGAAATTTAGAGCAAAAAAGAAAAAAAAAATCCTCACAAAACCGTAATTATACAAGATATTTGCATATAATAAATGGTGAAATATGATACATATGGTAAACCATAATTCAAGGTTAAATATCCTTAATTTACCCATGTAATTTTTAGACTCATCCAAAATAGATTGATCGGAAACCATATGGGTCAAAGCCCCAATGTCCAAAAATCAAATAGCAACCTCAGGTCTAGTAATAGAACATGACATGTGGAAAGCTTCAACAAGGTGAGCTTGAGTAGAATTAGTGCAAACATACCGTTAGTTGCAACGGTCAGCATAATGGCCCTTCGTGTGACATATTTGGCAGCGAGGTGGTTAACGACCCTAACTCGAGTGGGTTCATTCTCAATTGGAAGAATTGTTGCTGTGGAAATGAGAATGATCTTTCTGGTTGCTAAAGGAAGCAGGGTGACTTCCATGGGTTTGACCAAGATTAGTGGCTATGAATGTCATAGAAGTGGAGTCAGAAGACTCAATGGAGCGTTCGAACAACTCAAAACTTTCAGATTTAGAGACTAAATCTGCAAAACAGGGGAGAGAGGTGAGAGTCATTTAAGTAGTAGAAAAGATTGAAAAATCAATGCCAAGTCCATGAAGGAACCAATGCACTTTATCAATGTTCTCAATTGGTCTGCAATGACATGAAGCTTGGTCACAAATTATTTTGAAGGTACGAACATATTCAACAACAGGTTTGGTGCTGCATTTCATCAGCTACAAGTCATTCTTGAGTCTCAATCCATGAGCTTTCGAATGATGGTTGAACGTAGTCTTCAACGCAAGCCAAGCGTCACGGATAGTGGAGAGACCAACGATGATAGCAATGACTTCCTCAGTGAGAGAGGAAAGTAGAAGGTAGAGAATTCGTTGACCGGCTACTTTTCACAACAAATATTTGGTGCCGAGTGTTGAGGAGGTTGCTACTTCAAAGCTGAGTGGTGAAACCAAATATCCATCAACGTAGCCTAACATGTCTTCACTCTCAAGTAGATGGAGAATTTAGCTTTTCCAAAGAAGATAATTGAAGGAAGTAAGTTTGACAATGATCATATGAATTAGAGTTGAAAGGAAGAAGATGAGAGAAGATTTGGAATCCATAGAGAAGGAGGATCGGGGTCATTAAACCTGAGGGGCTATGATATCATGAGAATATTTGCAAAATCCACTACACCTGAATGGTGGTGAAAGTTCTCTATTTATAATTATTTAAAGAATCAAATAAATTACAAATGAAATGAAAATAACAATAAATGGATACACGATATTAGCATATGATCAAGGGCAATAAATGGATACAAGCTATTAGCCTATGATCAAGAATGAAATATGATACACATGTTAAACACTAATTGAAGCTAATTATCCTCAAAGACTCATGTTCGCATGAAATCTAACACATAGACCATCGTAAATTTGAGAAATAGTTTTTCAAAGTTCAAACTTGAAACTGATGTCCTGGGCACACATAGGTCGACTTGGATTTCAAAAGACAAAATCAAACTTTCATGAAGGATAAATTGGTAACACCAACTTAAGCTAATCAAATAAGTATGATGGTATATGTTGTGGCCCCTACATGCACCATGTTGTTTGTGCTATGTGTATATGTTCTATGTAATGACATATGATGTTACGATATATATGCATGTGATAACCATTACGCCATGTTGTAAATGAAATAAATTACTATGTACGTCATATTATCTATTGCTACGTAAAGCTATGTGATGGAACATATGGTGATTGCCATGTATTCACGATGCATATGTGAAATATGTCATGGATGAGAGGAGAAAGGAAAGGAGATTAATGTTATGTTATGAATGAAAATCATGGGACCTCATGCATGCATGTATGTCATGTGCCTTGGGATACTTCCCTATTATGTTATGCTAATACTGACGTGTACCTTTAGTATTTATGTTCACCATGATATCATGCAAGCCTTTCCTTTTCTGTGGCATCCGGTGACGTGTAATACGTTGTGTCCAACTAAGCTACACCTAGGGGTACGTATACGAGCCCACCTAGTGAGTCCATGGGTGCGTGCGTGAACTGTGTGGGGAAGTACCACACATCCAACCTTGCCTGGAACTGCAAAGAGTCCAAGGCAAGTGTTATGATTTTAAATGATAGGTCTCAATCATGTTATGTGCGTGGATGCATTACTAACCTCAAAGCGGGGTGACTTACCGAGTATTTTTAGAAACTCTACTTCTCTTTGGATTAGGTTGGATGAAATTGAGTGTTATATGAATGACACATATTTTGTGGCTTATCCACATGTTATTTTCTAATGTTATGATTATGTTATGTTTATGAAAGTTATGTTACACATATACTTCTACTATGTCAGCCCAAGTATGTTATGATACCATGTTCATAATTATGCCTATGAGACATTGATGAGCCATGTATGAAGATAATGGAAGTTATGCTATGTGTCAGGGTCATATTTGTTCAAGGCGTGTTGCCCATGACCGCATGGTCGTTGCATGCCAAATCCCTTGTGTTGTAGCACTTTACTACTTTCATTTACAACTTTCAAGATGTATAGCTTCTCTTTGTATTTTCTAAGTGTATGACATTGCGACATAATTATGTCTACACCTGATAGACCTGAAATGCCTTAGAGTCTCTAAGTCGCACAATTGAAGTATGTGTCGCACAATTGCTGGCAAACATTCCGTAAGAGTGTGATCGTGACACCATATACACATATGCATGTCTCATATAGACATTATGTCATGAAAAGAATGGAAGTATGATATGCCTCATAATCATGTACCATGATTTGAAAATACAGGACCTCATACATGTATATCACAAGCACGAGAGACTTCCTCAATATGTATTGTATGAACACGTACACCATGATATGACACACTCTTTTTTATCGTTAGTTTTTGACAGTGTGAACGTATGTTAACCCATAATAAGACCAAAGGGGTATACATACGAGCTTGCTTAATGGGTTCATGCATGCGTGAACCATACATAGAGAAGTATTATGCATCCAACCTTATTCGAAAAAGATAGTATAGTCCAATGAGTAGTTACAAAAACTTAGGTTCTACCATAAAATATAATTACATTTTTCGACCTCAATAATGAGGCTATTTATTGAGTATTTTTAAATACTCTAATTAAGTTTACAATTTTTTTCAAGTAAAGATAAAAATTCCCATGTACAAATGATAACTCCATTGAGTAGGTCGTGGAAGCGAAATCATCATAGTTAGATTTTCACATTTAAGTAAGTCTTTATATGTTACAACACATCGATAGTATCTATTTAAAACTTTTATAAATGATATTATTGAAATATATATATATAGTATAGTATTCAACTGAGTTAGAAAAACATCTCGATTACTCCAAATTTAGGGATACGTTAAATGAACGAACATTATTAAACAAAACTATTTCACTTTATTAGACTTCTATCCCAAATAGATTTCTAAATTAAACATAAAAGTAAATAAATATGCTTAATATTATATATAAATATATATATATATGTGACATATTAATAATAAATGTAATTAAGCTAAATATCTGAGGGAGAGATTCACCCAATAAAAAAAGCTATCACACATGGATCTCAATTAATGATAGACGTGTATTACTATTAATACACTTATGATATTGAGATATGTTGATAGACATCATTGACTTCTTACCTGATTTAATCGTGATATAATTAAAATTATAGCATTGTTGGAGTTTGTCTGCAACTTTATAGGTATTTATAGGTAATTAATAGGGAGTAGTTTTCTATTTTTTTTCAAATAGTTAATTTGTAGGAGTTATTTGTTTTTTTTTTATTCCCTTTATTTGGTATCAGAGCTAAGCTGGTAAGGACCTGAAAGAAGAAAGAGCCAAGCCAATAAGGACCCGAAAGAAGAAATACACAAATTGAGTGTTTGAGAGGAAAAACACTGAACAAATGGCAAGTGATTTTGGAAGCTTTACTACTTCCTAAATTCGATGGAGACTACGAGCATTAGAGTTTGATCATGGAAAATCTCTTGCGTTCCAAGGAATATTTGAGTGCTATTCAATCTAGTTTCGAGAAACCAAAAGGAAACGAAGCACTAAGCGCAGCCCAGCAAAAGGAAATCGATGAACCAAGGCTCAAAGATCTCAAAACAAAAAAATTATCTCTTTCAATCCATTGATAAGAGTATTTTGAAAACTATCCTTCAAAAGGATACTGCCAAGCAATTGTTTCTGAGTATCCTACAACGACTTCGCAGAACATTCGAAACCTTAGAGATGAGCAGGAGAAGGTGTTTTTGAGTATTTTACAAGAGTTATGTCTCGCTAATGACATGAAGAATTACGGAGAAGATATGCCGGATGTCAAAATTGTTGAGAAAATACTTCGAAGTCTCACCGATAAATTCAACTTCATAGTATGCTCAATTGAAGAATCCAAGGACATGGACCAATTAGCAGTCGATGAATTACAACAAATCTATTCAAATCATGCAGCAAAAACGTGTGGATGAATTACCCAAATTAAAGGAAGCTGTCAAAGTTTGCACAATTTGCAATGTTGGGAAGCAACAACGACAAAAATTTCCAAAGAAAAGCAAAGGGAGAGCATCAAACAAACTGGAATTGAGTCATGGAGATCCTTGTGGACCCATCACTCCAACCTCTCACAGTAATAAAAGGTATTTGCTGGTACTTGTAGATGATTTTTCTCGCACGACATGGATTTATTTTCTTGCAGATAAATAAGAAGCATTTGAAACATTCAAAAACTTCAAAAATCTTGTTGAAAATGAAGCAAAAACAGCCAAATGTGAACTTAGAACTGACCGGGGAGGAGAATTTACATCAAATGAATTCAACAAGTTCTGCAAAGATAACGGGATTAAGCGACAACTAACAGTTGCTTACACTTCCCAGCAAATGGAGTTGCAGAATGAAGGAACTGGACCATCATGAACATGGTATGGGGTCTTTTATCTGAGAAAGAGATGCCAAAGAAGTTGTGGTCGGAAGCAGCTAGATGGACAACTCATGTTCTGAATCGTAGTTACACAAAGGCAATCAAGGACATGGTTCCTGAGGAGAAGTGGTCGGGCATAAAACCAAATGTGGAATACTTCAGAGTATTTGATTCAATTACACTTGTTCATATTCCCGAACAAAAGATAACCAAACTTGATGATCGAAGTCTCAAATGCGTCTTACTTGGTAGTGATGAATCTAATGCCTATTGCTTGTATGATCCAGCAACAAAGAAGATAATTGTGAGTAGGAATGCCATATTTGAAGAAGGTGCAAAATGGGACTGGAATTCAAATACAAAAAATGCAGAGCAGGATGTGTTGGCTTGGGGAGATGATGATAATTTGCTGCATAAGAATCGGAAGGAGGAGAGACTGATGGAGAAGGAGATTCAAATGAAGAAGCAAATGACCAGTTAGAAGAAATCCAAGAAATGGATGAATCTTCCCCAGAGTTGCCACAACAAACAAGACAAAGGAGAGAGCCAGTTTGGATGCGCGATTATGAAATAGGTGAACACCTATTTGAAGTAGAAGAAGAAGTTGAGGGGTTTGCTTTTCACATCTTCAATAATGATCCTGTGAACTTTGAAGAAGCATAAAGGAAAAGGAGTGGCAGGAGGCTATGAAGCTTGAAATTCAAGCTATTGAAATAAATCAAACATGGAAGCTTGTGACATTGCCGCATCAAACAAAGAAAATTGATGTCAAGTGGGTCTTTAAGACGAAACTAAATGAAGAAGGCAAAGTAGACAAATGTAAAGCGAGACTCGTCGCTAAGAGATACTCGCAGAAAGCTGGAGTAGATTACAATGAAGTTTATGCACCAGTAGCTCGATGAGATACAATCAGAATTCTAGTGGTAGTAGCAGCTCAACTTGGATGGTGCATCTATCAACTTGACGTCAAAAGTGCTTTTCTATACGGTGAATTAAACGAAGAGGTATTTGTTGATCAGCCTAAAGGTTTTGTCAAAAAGGGAGAAGAGAAAAAGATTTATCGATTGAGGAAAGTTCTCTACGGCCTGAAACAAGCACCGAGGGCTTGATTCAGCAAAATCGGGAGTTATTTTAAGAAGGAAGGATTTGAGAAAAGTAAATATGATCACACCTTGTTCTTGAAGAGAATTGGAAGAAAATTGTTCTTGGTTTGCCTATACGTTGATGATTTGATTTACACCGGAGATGATGAGAATATGTGCAAATATTTCAAGTTATCAATGTAACAGGAGTTTGAGATGACAGACTTAGGGAAAATGAAGTTCTTCCTTGGAGTTGAAGTTTACCAAAATGAAGGAGGAATTCATTTGTGCTAAAAGAAGTATGCTAAGGAAGTATTTGAAAGGTTTAATATGTAGAATTGTAATGTTGTAAAGAATCTGATAGTCCCTGGCACCTTCTTGTCAGAGTCAGGCAGCAAAAGTGTCGATACAACATTGTACAAACAACTAGTAGGATGCTTAATGTACCTTATGGTAACTCGTGTCGACTTAATGTTTGTGGTTTGCTTGATTTCTCGTTATATGGCTGATCCGAAGAACATATGTAGATTACTAAAAGGGTACTTTAAAAGACACATTAGATGTTAGAGTTCATTACAAATGGAGTAAGGATGTAAATCTTTTGGGATACACAAACAGTGATTATGCGAGAGATATTGACGACAGGAAGAACACGTCAGACTATGTTTTCTTTCTAAATAGAGCTCCAATATGTTGGGGTTTAAAGAATTAGGGAATTGTCACACTATCATCTACAGAAGCTGAATATGTAGCTGTCATTGCAAGTGCATGTCATGGTGTTTGGCTTAAGGAAATTCTGAAGGAGCTAGGTGTTCTAACCATCGAGTGCATCGATATCATGTGTGACAGTAGTTCAATTTGGCTTAAGGCTTTATAAGAGAAGCCGTAGTTATCCTTCCATAAAGATAATTAGTTCCTTTTAAGTTAAGCATAGTTTTAACTTTATGTTATATTTTCTTACTTCGAATAAAAAAGTAGACCCTACAATAATGTGTGGTGTGAATTTCATTGTCCTTCTTCATCTCATATAATTTTAAAATTTTAATAATAGAATAATACTCCCTAGAACCTTGAACTCAAAAATCTTCAATTTTAATATTAACATAAATTTTAAAAATTAAATATTTTGAAAAACATTTTAGGCTGTCTATGTATTTATTTATTTATTTATTTTTATCTAATTCCTACGAATTAAAATAACATCTTTTTTTTTTTTTTTTTTTNTCAAATTATGGTATGCTAATCGTTGTCTATATAAGAGACGCTCCCAACCCGGAAACATTATTCAATTCTCAATATGGGATACCGCATAGATGAAGCTTCTTCAGCAATTCCCAAGAAGCCCAAAAGAAACAAATATGCTTTCATGTGTGCAATTTTGGCTTCCATGGCTTCCATTTTACTCGGCTACGGTTAGAAATTTTTATTTAATTTTCTTCTTTTTTTTCATGATTTTAATTTGGGTTTTTTCTCAACAGACGTTGGTGTAATGAGTGGAGCTGCAATTTTCATCAAACGAGACTTCAAAATCTCCTACGTCCAGCAGGAAGTTATGACCGGCGTCATCAACCTCTACTCCCTCATCGGCGCCGCCGCCGCTGGCAGAACCTCCGACTGGATCGGCCGCCGCAACACCATGGTCCTCGCCGGCATCATCTTCTTCGTCGGTGCCATTCTCATGGGCTTCGCCACCAACTACGCCTTCCTCATGTTTGGCCGTTTCATCGCCGGCCTCGGCGTCGGCTACGCCCTCATGATCTCTCCCGTCTACACTGCCGAAGTCTCTCCGGCCTCCTCTCGTGGCTTCCTCACCTCATTCCCCGAGGTTCGTACTTTCAAAATATATGTCACAGCCGCGTACAACTACATAAAATATATTAAATAGCTAATTTTATATCTTAAAATAAATTTCATAAATGAGCAGCTAATTCTTAATTTTCTCAATTATGGTAAGGTGTTCATAAATTTCGGATTACTCTTGGGATACATCTCGAATTTCGCTTTCTCAAAGCTTCCACTTCATCTCGGATGGCGATTCATGCTCGGAATCGGCGTATTCCCTTCGGTATTTCTAGCTGTAGTCGTTTTAATGATGCCGGAATCGCCACGTTGGCTAGTAATGCAAGGTCAAATTGGAAAAGCCAAAAAAGTCCTCGACAAAACATCGGATTCCGTTGAAGAGGCTCAACAGAGACTCGCCGACATCAAGGAAGCCGCCGGGATACCCGCCACCTGCACCGACGACGTCGTTCAAGTCCCAAAGAGGAGAAGCCACGGCAAGGACGTTTGGAAAGACCTCTTCCTCCACCCGACGCCCTCCGTCCGCCACATTATAATAGCCGCCGTTGGACTCCATTTCTTCCAGCAAGCATCCGGCGTGGACTCCGTTGTTCTCTACAGCCCCACCATCTTCGAGAAGGCCGGAATCAAATCCGACAGAGAAAAGCTACTCGCGACGGTGGCCGTTGGATTCACCAAGACCATCTTTATCTTAGTCGCTACTTTTCTCCTCGACCGTGTAGGACGGCGGCCGTTGCTCCTCAGCAGCGTCGCTGGGAAGATGATATCGCTCCTGCTGCTGGGAATGGGGCTCACGATAATTCAACACCATGCTCACGTGAAACTCACGTGGGCAGTTGGGCTGTGTATTGCCACAGTGTTGTCCGACATGGCGTTTTTCTCCATCGGAATGGGGCCCATCGCGTGGGTTTACAGCTCGGAGATTTTCCCGTTGAAGCTACGCGCCCAAGGGGTGAGTATAGGAGTGATAGTGAACAGAATGACAAGTGGGGTAGTTACAATGACGTTTTTGTCCCTGTCCAACGCGATTACGATTGGTGGGGTGTTTTTTATGTACGCCGGGATTGCAGCGATTTCTTGGGTGTTTTTCTACGTTGTGTTTCCTGAGACGCAAGGGAGGACTCTCGAGGACATGGAGGGACTTTTCGGTAATTTACTTTGGAGATTTTCTAAACAGAGGAAAATAGAGAGAAACGACGTCGGAAATCAAGTTCAATTAGGGACAAATGGGGATGTTTAGAAAGAAGGCTGTATTGATTTATGCTCAACCCTATGACTTAATTATGTGTTATTATAATTAATAATATTTTCATTGTAATTAATATTTAGCTTAAATTGGTATTTAATCATTTTTCAATTTTAATTAATTAAAACTTGTAAAATATATTAAAAATGGGTTAAAAATTTGAGGAAATGAGTGTTAAAAAATCTAATTAAATTCCTCCTAACACAATAAAAATAAAATAATTTAATGGTTGAAATGTTATATGTTTGGTTGAATGAATGGTTTGATACATGTTACATCATGATATGATTCTTGTATTTATGCTAGCCGTGACTTTTAAAAATGTATATGTGATAACCATGTAACTGATGTGGATGTTTTTATAAAAAAGATGCCAGCATATTTATGGTCATCATACAAATGATGAAACGTGTTTGGTAAAGAATGATTACTATGATATATCATTAATTAAATTTGATGTTTTTCACTTGTGAGTACTCGTATACGTGTGTGATTCATATAAGCATGAAAAATGATATATTTACGTTATCATTCTTTTATAATCTTCAAAGGTCTCTACGTATGAAAGTGATATACGAGACCTAGAAATTATGAAAGTGGGATGAGTCGGATAGGTTTTATATGTATGAAAGTGGTGTCGTAACACTTCAAAGAAATTTGGGTTAAAGAAGGGTAAAAATGTAATTTTCTAATTTTCAATAAATTATTCAATTTTTAATCAGAAATGTCTAAAATAAGGAGGATAATTTGAGAATATATATATATATATATATATATATATATATATATATATATATTCAAAATAAAAAGAAAATACCAAAAATAGGAAACGATTCGGCTCCTCTTCAGCTCAACAACCCTCATGCTGTCACTTGACGTCTCGCCGAAGCTCCCACGCAGCTGCCGTGATCTGCCTAAGAACGAAGAAGAAGAAGTGAGAAAAGTGTTAATCTGCACATCCTATAACAACCTCATCTGTGACTGCAAACTATGTGGATTAGCATTTCGAGGTAGTCACATAGCTTCGAAATGCTAATCCACATCGACCAACCATCAATGATCACCTAAAAAAAAGTAAAATTTGATAATTATAAATATACTTAGCAAGTGTTCATTGCATTCTTGATCTAGTAAATTAGCTCTAGAAAGTTTTGGTCTAGGATCGGATCTATGACTACCAAAGTTTATGAGAAAGTCTTGAAGTTTTAAGAGGTTCTCTTCCTTGTCACAAATCCCTCGATGTGAGAAAGTTGTTCACTCTTTCGTGACACCATCGGTCTACTAAATTGCACAATTGAACTTTGGGATGAAGCATCTTTTTTTATTCCTCAAACTTAGTCAACTAACATTGCATTGAAAGTGAATGATTGGTATCTTAGGTCATAAATTATAGGATAGTGTGGTGTAAATCATTATTTAATTTGGGCGAAAATTCTCTCTAAGCCATGACCCCATCGCCCGCAAGCGACCCAACTCATGAAGCCATGACCCGATCTGTGCCAACCCACGGCCGACCTAGATCTAACCAATGTTGCTATCCCTGCATGCAGCGCGCTGTCGACTTTCTCCTTGTCTCGTCTCGACTTAGCTTAAACAACTCCATTTAGTATTTTAGACTCTTCCTACCTGTTTGGACCATTCTTGAGCCATTTTTTAGCTTTTGGAGGCATTTTAGGTGGAGTTATATTTTTACAAGTGAGATCAGGCTAGCACCAAAAGTTTTTAGTGGCTTCAACTTAGGTCAACCCAGTAAATGATTTTACGGTTGGATGCATATGGGATTGGTTGGATGCTTTGTGTGCTTAATGAATAAGATGTACCCTATGATCCCTATACATGTCATATTTTTGTGTTATGTCATATTTTTGTGTTATGTAATGTTATGAAATTACAATATGATATGAATGATATATAATGCATGTACTTCCATATGTCACACCACATACATTATATGTTAAGTATACATATGAAACTTTATATCATGGAAAGAAGGGAGGTATGAGTTGCATCATAAGTATGTACCCATGATTTCAGATTTGGGAACTCATGCATTTTGTATGTTACGTGCATCGAGATACTTCCCTGTTATGATTAGTATGAACGCATACATCATGATATTATATGTGCTCCTTTCCTTTCATGGCTTCTAGCAACATGAGCGTGCATTAGCCCATAGTCAAGCCTGAGAGGTACGTATAGAAGTTTGCCTGGTGGGCCCATGTGAGCATGCATGGGTTGCATGTAGAGAAATACTACACATCTAACTCTGTCCGAATTGAAAAAGTATAGCCTAAGGGAAAGTTTTATGAAAATATAGGTTCCACCATGATTGCATGCAATTGCATTTCTCAACCTCAACAGCGGGACTACTTTTAAGTACTCAATCAACGTTTGTATTTCTTTTTTTTTTTTTCAGGTAAAGATAAGACACTCATGTATGGATGACGACATCGTTGTGGAGGCCATGGAAATAAAGTAAGTGTAGTTGCGTTTGCAGTTAATGTTGTAGCCCTTAGGTTAGGATCACGATGTTTCCTTTTCTAATAGTTTGTTTTATTTTGATAATTTAAATGAACTTTTATGAACATTTAAGTCCATAAGTCCATGATAACGTTTTAGTTAATTGTTTAAAACAATTTTTCCCACTTAGCAACTAGACCTCTTTTTTTTTTTGGGGGGGGGGGGGGGGGGAATAAACGATTTTCAAAAAGGGTTACAAAAGTATTGTTAGGATGATACAACAACTCACACACTGATCAACACAAAAAACAGGATAGAGAAAATGTAAGAAGAAGATTAGCTAAAGAATTTGCATGGATAGGTAGAGTAAGAGATAATACAGTAATCTTAAAACCGTATATATAAGTTCACCTTACTATATATAACTTTACCAAATATAACCATCTAACTTATCTCTATCACCATATATTGTATATAGCTTTACCGGAAATAGTTTTTTACCACAATTTATTATATGTAATATACCGGAAATAGCTTTTTACTACAATTTATTATATGTAATTTACTTTTATTATGTATATGGTTGGCTAAGCTATAAGCATCGGCCTCCATAACCTAATTATTCTCCTACTACAACCAAACAAATATTAGAGGGGTAAATGATAATGTGACAGAAACCACTTTGCTGAAACATCATGACCACATAATCACCTCATGTACCTCATGTATCACTATTAATCATATTAAATGTCTCGTTTGACTAGTCCTTGGAAAAATGTGGTGGCAAAGGTTTTAGCCTTACAAATTATGCGGTTGCAATCCTCTATTGTTTGCACATTCCTACAAAATAACAAATAATGATTAAGTTGGTCTACCAATGACTATCTCCCTAAACTTCCTCGAGTAAGCATATTTATGAAGCTAGATAATCTTGATAGACATAGTGTGATGTTCCACATTGATTAGGGAGGAGAACAAAAAAACCCTTTATAAGGGTGTAAAAACTTTCTCCTAGCATACGCGTTTTAAAGCCTTAAGGGGAAGCTCGAAAGGGAAAGTCCAAAGACATGTACTCCCTTTAGATTTTGGCAACAAGTTTGAAAATAGTCCATATGAGTTGGAAAACGAGAGCAAAAAAACAAAACAAAAAAGCAAGTACTATTGACCACACACGTTATGGTGGACTTTGTTGTCACATACGAAAAAGATTGTACGAAAGGAGAAGTGTATGAGTAGCTCAATGCCTCCAAGTAGTTTGGAGTTTTGTGGAGTGGGATAAAAATGCTCAATTCTCTCTTAAATCATTGGTTCATTCACGACATTAATGCTTGGAAGTTATAAAACAATAATTTCATAACATAAACTTTCTAATTTTTCATTTAGAAACACCACAAGAAATAAAATCAGATTGAATATAGAAATTAAAAATACACCCTTCATAATAAAACTTCAATTTTTGAAAGATATAAAATTAGCTTATTTGGAATTAAAATAAGCATACATCATTACCCCGAACAACAAAAGAGAACTTCATCAAACAAGAGAAAACTCATCGGTGCGCTTTCAAGTGAAAGAGTCAAGAGAGCTTAAACACTTCTTGGGCCTAGAAGTTGATCGTACAAATGAAAGATTGTTTCTTTACCAACAAAAGTATACAAAAGATGTGCTCCAAAAGTTTGGCAAGCTGGAGTCCAAGCAAGTCTCAACATCGATGGAGCCAAATGCCAAGATTTGTGCACATGAAGGCAAAGAGTTGAACGATGAAACAATATAACGACAACTAGTAGGTAGTCTTATCTATCTAACTTTAACTCATTTGTCGGTACGTGCAAGGTTTAAAGAAGTCTCATTTGGATGTAGCTCGACAGATCTTGAGATATGTCAAAGGTACAATCGACTATGATCTTTTATACAAAATAAATGAAAACTGTAAGCTAGTTGGATACTGTGAGTACATGATACCCGAAGATCAACCGTTGGACATGAGTTCAAATTTGGTTCGGGAATAATTTTTTGGTGTAGCAAAAGACAACCAACAATATCATTGTCAACTATAAAAGAGGAGTACAGAGCAACGGCTGGAGAAACTCAAGAAAGTACATGACTGAAACTCTTAATGGAGGATTTTCACTAGAAATTGACTATCCAATATCCCTTCATTGTGAACCAATTTGTGGTTCACTTAGCAAAAAATTTGATGTTTCATGCTACAACAAAGCATACGGAGGTGCCTGCCATCTTATTAGATAGAAAGTCATGAATGAAGAAATTAAGATGTGGTAGATCAAGAGAAATAACCAAGTGACAGACTTGTTTACAAAAAGACTGAATACTCGCAAATACAAGGACTTTTTGTAACGGAACCGAGAAAGAAAAAAAAAGGTCGTCAGCAGAACCGAAAACTCTAGTGAATGCCTGAGTATTCGCTCGCACACGACCCAAAAAGGGCAGCCGAAGGCTGGGATGCCACAGAACTCGACCTCGACCTTCAGCCACCCCAAAACGACCTGCAAATAACGAAAACAGAGAAAAAACAAGAAGGAACAGAAAAATTCGACGAAACTCCGGAGAAGCCGAACCATATGAAATCGACGTCAAAACCTCTATTTCCTCCACAAAAGTAATCCCAGAACCTTTTACACACAAGTAGATTGAGACAAATCCTTTACGTTGAACATCGTCGGCAAGGAAGACGGAACGGCGGATTTCCGAACTTCTCCAGATCCGGGAGTGTGAGGCCCTTACAAACCAAATCTATACCAAAAACGGGGTTAGGGGGAAGAAGAGACTCGGGAGCGGAGAAAAAAAGGAGGGAAAAAGGATGTCGAGACAACGTTAACGAGGAGAGAGAAAGGTTGCCGAAAAAATGCGCAGGCAATTGGGCGAAGAGGACGAAGTTCGACCCGAGGGCCGAATCCTGCAACCCGAACTGAACCCAGTCCCCTTAGGTCAGCCTAGTACCCACGGTTCTTGCGGCCCAGGCGCTTCAGCCCAAAACTCATAAGCCCAGCTCGCCCACATTTTTTCCTTCAGCCAAACGGCCTGTCACCTGTGAACGGCCTGTCACCCGTGTACAACCCAAGACCCGCAAGCGATTCGATAACCCGCGCCTCGACCCAAGACCCTTGCACACGCGTCGCTTTCTGATTGTGCCATGTGGCACGTCTGCAGTGCGGCTCTCCTCGGCTCTGGTGGCTTATTCGGCTTGGGAAACCTATTTCCAGCCCATTTATCACCGTTCCGACCCTCCTGGACTTAGTTTCAACCCTGTTTAAGGTAAAATAGATCATTGTAAGGTCGTATTTCACAAATTCAAGTTGGGAATTAATTATGTTTGTAAAATACTAACGAAAGTGACGAATGAACCAATAGGAACCAACTACCAAAGGAAGCGTAGAACGTTCACGAGGAGCTAGGAGCTTACGTTATATTCTAGGGAGTACTTCGGCTAAGGCATATCAAGTAAGTGGCTCACCCGTCGTGGGTTACGTGTTATTTGCTGTATGTTGGCATGTGCCCGTGGATTTGCAGTGTCATTAAATTGTATGCTAGTTTAATTTGCTTAAGTACGAACTCATGTGAACGTGAATGTATGCTATGTATGTTGCTTAGTTTGATATGATATGTTACGCATGTGACGATATGTGTTCTTGAATGATTGTGGCATGACTATATGGAATATGTGAATGTAAACAACATGAATTGTATGACATGAAATACGGTAAACTTCATGGAAACATAACCCTATTAGGAATATGTATGATACGTAAAGAAATGAAAATGACATGTAAGCATGAAATGTGACCGGGGGTTATGTTCATTAATGATAAATGTAGGACTAGTGGAGACCTCATGCATATTGTGTGTTCATTCATATGGGGGGATACCCCTATCCCATCACGAGGGTACGGACGCGTACATCCAATGGCAGGACAACGATCGTTATGCTTTGTATAGCGCTGCCGTGACGGTTACTAGTTTTAACGAGTCCCGACATAAGGGGCTCCCAGAGTATGCCCACCGGATAAGGAAAGTGGCCCAACAGTGTGCGAACTAGCTAGATAGCCCATACTCGCACGTATGGGCTGTGTGCAGAGTATATGGCACACGTCCAAGATTATCCATTAGGACTGCATCGTAGGGAAAACAAAACGATAGGTCCCATGATTTCATTGCATGTGATTGTTGCATAACCCCGATAGGGGGTCACTTAATGAGTATTCTAGAAATACTCAAGCCTCGTGCTACTTTACTTTTTCAGATAAGGGCAAGGCACCCATGTGACCTCGACGGCGGCATTGTATACCTCGGGACCGTGGCACATGCATAGGGTAGTTGTTTTCCATTTCATAGTCTAGGTTGAATTCAGTTTGCATCATTAGTATAGGTTAGAATAGGTTGAATTGTATTGGCATAATAAACCATAGGGTAGTATAAAACATTCATTTCGATTTTGTCCCTTTTTCTTTAGTTCAATAATGTTCTTTTTTTTTCCTTGTAATCATTTTCTTTTTCACAAGGTAATAAAAGGTGAGTGTAAGTTGCATTTATGAACATGGCTCCTTTAATGTATATTTCGCATTTCAAGGTATAGTAATAACCTTAGATTGAATAGGTAAAATTTTAAGGTCGTTACACTTTTCCTGTCAACTCAACACGGTACGACGAATGGAGACCAGTGCTAGTTGGAGTATTAAAAGATCATCAGTAACTTGATAGGGTCTAGTTTGATAATTATATGAGCTCATTATTTATATATTTTAGGAAAAAAATTTAAGTATTTAAGAATTAAAATATTGAGGTGTTGTATGAATAAATATTTAGATATTTTAAAAATAAATCGTCTAGTGTCTACTCTAAATACCCTCCACCCTACTTAATTTTTTATCTAAGTATTATATAGGGTGTCTTGCCATCTTTTCTTGATTTATAAAAGTGCAAGTGTTTCGTGCCGAAGAGTTAGAAATAAAAAATGGTGTGAAAAAACAATTATATTAAGACGTCGAGTTGTCTAGCTCAAATTAAACAGACGTCGCGAAGATACAAAGCGCGAAAATACACACATCATGGGGTCCATTTCGGGCAGGCTCACTCACTCCTCCATGCAGCGAAGACAGACGTCGAGTTGTCAAGCTCAAATTAATATAAAGAGAAAATGAATTTAATTTGAAATGTCAAATTAATATTTAATATATTAGATATATTAAATAAATGGAAAAAAGTTCAAATTAATATTTAATATATTAGATATATTAAAAGAAAAATATATTTATGTTACTAGATACAATTAAATATTAAATCAATGGATGTATTTTGATACATTAATTAAAAATATATTTCAAATTTGAATGAGATTCAAATTAATTAAATATATATTAAGATATCTTATAATATCTAAATATGATTTGTATAAAGAATTATATCTTAATATATTAAATATGCAAATATATTATTTTGGTAAAGATTTTCCAAGACCAAGAGTCTCTATAAATAACCTTCGGGTTGAGTCAAAGACATCAATCTCTCCCACTTTCTCTAGAGAAAGAAATTACATATCTATACAATTCTCGAAACTATTCTTTTCCAATCTTTGAGATTTTCTTTCAAGAGGCTCCCACAAGTCTTGACCTTATGTTCGAGTCATAGTAAGGAAGATCGTGTGGATTGTTGAAGAACTTCTACATGTTGGAATACTCCAAGAAGTTTTGCAAGCTAGGGTTTCTACAAAGGTAGAGTTTTTACTCTAGTATTTATTGCTTTTGTTTTAATTCATAATAAAAATAAAAAAGGTTCCCAATGCTTCTGCTATGTGGATGAAGAGTTCATTCCCTTCAGGAGCATTAGCGAGACAGAAATTGTGAAGAAGATGCTGCAGGTCGTCCCCGACCACCTCGAACAAGTCGCAATTTCGATCGAAACATTACTTGACGTGAACTACCTAACAGTGGAAGAGGTGACCAGAAGACTACGCAACGTTGAGCAGCGGAAGAAGAATGTCGCTTCACTGAGAAGGAATGACTTGCACGCCTAAAGCTCAGCCACAACTCCGGCGAGGGCAACGTGTCCTCTAACAAAGGCGATAAGGAGTCATGCAAATCTCAGGGGCGCACGCACAGGAAAGAAGGGGATCAAAAGAATGAGTCTACTAATGGCGAGCCGATCCAGTGCTCGAACGGCGAGAAGAAGGGTCACCTAAGCAAGAATTGCTGGAGCAAGCTCAGGAACAAGGAGAAGGCTCATGTGGCTCGATCCGAGGAGGAAGAGTCAGCTCTTTTCATGGTGAGCACATCGGTCTTATCCGACGTCCCTAATTCTGATCCCAAATCCACTGAGGTAATCGACAACGGCGTAACTGCTCCAATAAGCGAACCCGAGGAAGAGCTCCAGCTAAGCGTGACAAAGGCACCGGCAGGGGAGCCAATTCAGCTAAAGTAGGAGCGCGAGTGTTCACTCAAATTGGTCAATAGGCGAGCGGCAAAAACACCGATGATGGATCCTCGACATAGGGGCAATAAACCATATGACTAGGACCACATCTGTGTTCTCCAAGCTCGACTTGGGGACTCACGGGATGGTGAAGTTCGGCTACGGCTCCGTCGTTGAGATCGAAGAGCAACTGGTCATCCTCTCAGCCAAGACCGAAGAAGTACCTTGGAGGTGGCACGCAAGGTACGGACACCTAAACTTTCCTGCTCTACAAAAAAACTACACGAGGAGAAGATGGTGTACGATTTGCCGGCAATCAAAGGCGTGAACAGGTTGTGACGGGTGTCTCATTGGCAAGCAGAGGCGCACCCCCTTTCCGTCTCAAACATCCTATTGCGCCGGAGAGCCATTGGAGCTCTTGCACGGCGATATCTACGGGCACATCAAGTCGGCGACCCAAGGCGTCAAGACCCACTTTCCTCCTGCTGGTCGATGACAAAGCCGCTTCATATGGTTGATCCTGCTGCAAGCGAAAAGTGAGGTGACAAAGGCGATTAAGCGCATCCAAGCGCGAGCGGAGGCCGAATGCAGGAAGAAGATGCGAGTGCTGTGCATGGACCGAGACAGAGAATTCACCTCGGTGAGCTTCGGGAAGTATTACGACGAGCTCGGCATGCAACGACACCTAGCAGCGCCCGACTCCCCCAGCATAACGAAGTGGTGGAGTGCCAAAATCATTTCATCGTCAGGACAGCAAGGTCATTGTTGATGACGGCCGAGATGCTCGAGAGGTTCTGGGGAGAGGCGGTCATGACGACCATCTACCTCCTTAATTGGTCGCCATTGTGAAGCCTGGACGGGAAGACACCACACGAGGCCTGGTACAACAAGAAGCCAACGGTACATCATCTCCGAGTTTTCTGCTGCAACTCTGGTTACATCTCCGAGTGGCCTGGTACAACATGAAGGTATCGCATCCCCAACTCGCCAAGCTCAATACCAGGGAACTGAAGGTCGTCTTCATCGGCTACGAACCCGGGAGCAAGGCGTACAAACTCAATGATCTTGTGGGAGAATGAGCTCATGTGTCGTGCGACGTCATCTTCGACGAGAGCACCTTCTGGTAGTGGAACGACGTGACCGAGGCGAACTAATACTCAAATCAATTCACGATGAAGTACCTAGTCACCGAGCCAGGAGAAGGAGGAGTGTTGCATCAAAAACCGTCACCGCCACCAGCAGCTGCACTGGGCACGCCTATGCCAACCCCAACCACAACTCTAGCTGCATCCCCTGAACAATTTACGGTGGAGTACCTAGTCACCGAGCCAGGAGAAGGAGGAGCGCAGCATCAGAAACCGTCACCGCCACCAGCAGCTGCACCGGGCACGCCTATGCTAGCTCCAACCACAACTCTAGCTACATCCCCTGAACCAGTGGAGTTCGTAACACCACGTACTGTAGATTTGACGCATGATGTCGATCACGATGATGATCTGGTGGCAAGGTACCTGAGGATGAAAGACTTAGTGAAGGAGGTGAACCACCTAGACTGGCAGCGCGCGAGCTCGAACAAGAGGTGACCGAACTGCATGCCATTAGCTCGAACAAGAGGTGGTCGAACTGCATGCCATTATCGCAAATGAACCGAACACTTTCGCCGAAGCATAAAGTAACCCGTGCTGGCTGAAGGCAATGTAAGAAGAGATGGTGTCTATCACTGAGAACAAGACGTGGAGTCTGGAGGACATGCCACCAGAACACTGAGCCATAGGGCTCAAGCGGGTCTTCAGCGAAATACTCTCTCTCTTTTGTTTTTCTGTTATTTTCTTCTTTCAAGATTTTTCCTTCGGCTTTTTCCTCATCAACGATTTCTTCCTCCGTCAAAACAACAATCGATTTTCTCCTCGATCAAAACAACATGAAAGCCCTCACCGATCTTAGTATATCCACCAAGACTAGATTCACGTCGTGCGCCATCGTTGTCACTGTCGAAGAAGAAATTCATAAATTGGATTGTTTAGAATCCCCTATCTACCTCCACAAACATCCAATAGCCACGAAACGTCATGGGAGAAAGGAGAAGTCAACAAAGGAATATGGAGAGAAAAAGGAGGAGAAAAGACGTCGAAAAATGCCCTGGGAAGGAGAGAGAAGGCGCCGAAAAATCGAGCAGGAGTCGGGTAAGAAAAAAAAGATCCGTCAAATCTGGGACGAACCCGATCCATAACCTAGAAGCCCGAACCGAAGTCCAGCCTACGCGCTTGTAGCCCACTCGGTCACGACCCAACATCTCGAGGCCCACGACTGCAACCTGCCTACAACTCGAACCGCTAGCCTGGCCTGCAAACCCAAGGCTCAA
This sequence comes from Cucurbita maxima, assembly GCF_002738345.1. Taxonomy (NCBI): domain Eukaryota; kingdom Viridiplantae; phylum Streptophyta; class Magnoliopsida; order Cucurbitales; family Cucurbitaceae; genus Cucurbita; species Cucurbita maxima. The sequence goes on from NW_019272027.1 coordinate 4,542,957, forward strand.
GTTCTCCTCAGCCCGGCCAACCCTCCCTGCAACCAAACGGGACCGCAACCTAGCTCGCAAACCAAAGTCCAGTAAGCTAACCTGCAGATGCGACCCGCGAGGCTTACCCGAACTGCAACCCGAATCCCTCTATAACCTGCGCCTCGATCCGAAGTCATCGACACGACGTGGCCGGTTCTGATGCTGCCACATGTCACCCTGCGAAAAAAGCAACCTCAGTTCTGCGGCTTGGCTAGGCTCGACTCGGCTTCCGGCGGCTTGTCGACGGCTTCTTAGCTGATTTCAGCTCGACTCCCTACTTTTAGCCCGATTTCCACCGTTTTGACCTTCTCAGACCTGTTTTAGCCCCAATTAAGGTAATTGAGGTCGTTTTAGAGCCATATTTCAAATTATTAGTTGGATTATTATTTAAATTGTGAAATACTAACGAAAAGTGACGAACGGTGTGATAGAAAATGAACCCCGGCGAGCTTTGGAGCAGCTCTCGAGGAACATAAGCTTACGTTAATTAAATTAGGGAATACTCCAACTAAGGCCAACCAAGTAAATGACCTTACTATATGATAGACTAGAAATTGTATGAGTTACAATTTAATATTGTTTGAGATGTTGTACGTTGGTGCATGCAATATTTGTGTTTGCAATGTATGAGTTGTATTGTATGAGGTTGTATACTAGTATAAGAGTGTATGAGTTATGATGATGTATGAGTTATGATATTTGAGATATGATGCATGATGATGTACGTAATTTATATATTTCGATGTATGACGTACTTAATATATTTGATACACTTAATGGCGTTATGATGAGTATGATGATTGCATGAAATTTATCTTAATATGTCGATGTCTTCCATATTATGCATGTATTATGATTATGAGTGTCATATTGCATCATGTCGATAAATCAACCTAGGACACAAACCTAAGAGCATGAAAATGATATTAATATAAATATCCAACGAGCATGTGTTACTTAATGTAACAAAGAGATGAGACTAGAGAGTTGTGCAGAAGAGATGTTAAAATGAGAATTAGAGGGACCTCATGCAATATGTATATACATAAGCATAGGAATACTTCCCCTAGAGATGATAAGTATGGATGCGCACAGTATGATGAGTACGGTGATCATGGGGAGCCAACATGACACCAGGAGTTTTGCTGACCTCCGAACGTCGCTATAAATAGTTAGTTTGACCAAAGAGGGTCCAAGGGGTGTGCGAGCTGCCTAGGGATCCACACTCACACGTGTGAGTTGTGTGTAGGGAAGTACTACACATCCATAGTAGTTCAGACTAGAGGCCACTCCTAGTATGAGGTGAGATAGAAATAGGTCCCTAGAGCATATTTGCATGTGATTGTATTTAGTATGACCCCTATAGTGGAGTCACTTATGAGTATTCTTCAAAATACTTGTGTCATATCATATTTCAGGTAAAGACAAGGCGCTCATGTACGAATGATGACAACATTGCGAGCAGAGACTATGAAACGTGTATAGAGTAGATGGATATTTAAATTCCTAATCTTATGTTAGAATAAGTTTGTCTTACATTTCATCATTTTAAATTATTTTGTATTTGTTTTATTTTTGAATTCCAGTATTTCGTTTGAAACAAGTAAGACCATGACAGTGTTTTCTAGAAGATGAAGTTGTTTTAAATGTTTTCGATATTTATGTTATAAATGATGTTCCTTTTAAGATTTATGTTTTCACATAAGAGATTAGCATAAGACATTAGTAGCGACTCTGAGTATTATAAATTTAGAGTCGTTGCACTAAACGAATCTAAAATCCAAACCCCAAACCCTAAAAAACTTAAAACCCCAAAACCATAAAACTTCAAACCCTAAAAAATGTAAACCCTAACATCATAGAACTCCAAACCCTAAAAAAACTTAAACCCCTAAAACCATAAAACTGCAAACCCTAAAAAACATAAAATCCTAAAAACACTAAACCCTAAAACTCCAAACCCTACAAAACTTAAACCCTAAAACCATAAAAACGCCAAACCCTAAAAACCTTTAATCCCTAAAAAACTTAAACTCCTAAAACCATAAAAATCCACACCCTAAAATACTTAAAACCATAGAAAACTTAGAACCATAAAACTCCAAACCCCACAAAACTTAAACCCTAAAAAAACATAAAACCCTAAAACCATAAAACTTAGAACCCTAAAACAATAAAAACTCCAAACCCTAAAACCATAAAACAACAAATCCTAAGAAAACCTAAAACCATAAAAACTCCAGACCCTAAAAAACTTAAACCCCTGCAACTATAAAACAACAAACCCTACAAAACTTAAAACCCTAGAAAAAACTTAAAACCATAAAACTCCGAACCCTAAAACCATAAACTGCAAACCGTAAAAAACATAAAACCCTAAAAAAAAATTAAAACCATAAAGCTCCAAACCCTAGAAAACTTAAAACCCTAAAACCACACAACTCAAAACCCTAAAAAGCTTAAAACCCTAAGACCATAAAAACTCCAAACCCTAAAAAACTTAAAACCCTAAAACCACACAACTCAAAACCCTAAAAAGCTTAAAACCCTAAGACCATAAAAACTCCAAACCCTAAAAAACTTAAAACCCTAAAACCACACAACTCAAAACCCTAAAAAGCTTAAAACCCTAAGACCATAAAAACTCCAAACCCTAAAAAACTTAAAACCCTAAAACCACACAACTCAAAACCCTAAAAAGCTTAAAACCCTAAGACCATAAAAACTCCAAACCCTAAAAAACTTAAAACCCTAAAACCACACAACTCCAACCCCTAAAATGCTTAAAACACTAAAACCATACAAACTTCAAAACCTAAAAAACTTAAAACTCTAACACGATAGAACTTAAACCCCTAAAAATTTAAAACCATAAAACTCCAAACCCTAAAAAACTTCCAACCCTAAAACAATGAAACTCCAACCCTAAAAAACTTCAAACCCTAAAACCATAAAACTCCAAACCTTAAAAAACTTCAAACCCTAAGGCCATAAAAACTCAAAACCCTAAAACCATAAAAATTCCAATTCCTAAAAAATTAAAACCCTAAAACAATAAAACTCCAAAGCCTAAAAAATTTAAAACCCTAAAAAAACTTAAACCATAAAACTCCAAAACCTAAAACCATAAAAACTCCAAACCCTAAAAAACTTAAAACTCTAACACCATAGAACTCAAAACCCTAAAAATTTAAAACCCTAAAACCATAAAACTCAAAATCCTAAAAAAACTTAAAACCCTAAAACCATAAAAACTCCAAACCCTGAAAAACATAAAACCCTAAGACCATAAAAACTCAAAATCCTAAAAAAACTTAAAACCCTAAAACCATAAAAACTCCAAACCCTGAAAAACATAAAACCCTAAGACCATAAAAACTCCAAACCCTAACACCATAGAACTCCAAACCCTTAAAAACCCTAACACCATAGAACTCCAAACCCTTAAAAACTTAAAAACCCTAAAAAACTTAAACCCCTAAAACCATAAAACTCCAAACCCTAAAAAACTTAAAACCCTAAAAAAACTAAAAAACATTAAACTCCAAACCCTAAAAAACTTCAAACTCTAAAACCATCAAACTCCAAACCCTAAAACACTTCAAACCCTATCACCATAGAACTCCTCCCTGAAAAAACTTAAAACCATAAAACCATATAACTCCAAACCCTAAAAAAACTTCAAACCCTAAAACCATAAAACTTCAAACCCTAAAAAGTCTAAAACATTAAAATCTCTAAACCCTAGAAACTCCAAAATCTAAACCATCCAAAACCATAAAAACGAACACCCTCCAAATGTTTCAAACCCTAAAATAAATGACAAAAAAAAAAGGATATTTACATAATATCATAATTTCATTCCAAGCCTTATAGGTGACAGGTTAGTTTTTAAGTTATTAGGTTTTCAACAATTAAGAACAATTTAAAACATACCATACATTACTACCATTAATTTTAATGATATATAGAAAAGAGTTAGACCACAAATTTATAATAGTTTGGTTAAACTCAACCTACCTCACCTCTTGAAAATTTTATTAAAATATTTCTCAATGAGTTTACAAGTTTAAAATGAAGTGTTTTGATAGACCAGAAATAAAGGCTTTAAGCTATTTAGAGGACTGAAAGTTATAAGAATTGTCAGAAAAATTGGCAAAAATCAGAATTTAATTTGGATCATCCAATTGAGGTAAAAGAAAAAGTCCAGCAATCTGATTTTTTAAAACATCTCTCCTCCAAGACTCCTCGTGTCATCCTTTAAATGGTTCATATTGCTGACTCAATTGCTACATTATGGTTCAAGTATTTTCATTCGACTTTGTTTTAGCCATACTTCACTCAAGAGGCATTAAATTCTGAATTTTACACTATGATCATATCAAAACATTAAAATTCTTAATTAATTAATAACTAAACTTAATTAATTTAAGTTTATGGACCAAAAAGCTAAATCAAAATTTTATGTGGTATACATGGTCATGACCAATAACTTTATAGGCAGTGGGTTGAATACGCCAAAAAAAAATCAAAATTGTAAGTGATACTGATGTGATATAAAAGTACCTCTTTTCGACCCAGAGATCAGGGGTAGGAGATCCAGAGTTCGAGTCACTTATCCCAAGATGGAACCAAAAAAACAAATCCTATTTAAGATAATTTGTCCCAATAAGGTTAACACACATGTTGGGTATTCCTAGTACATAGCGTTCAGAAATTAAACCTAATTATTGGAAAAGATATGTAGACTAATTAACTTCATATGATATTTATTAATAATAATATTATCATATTCTAATTATTGGGTGCCCCACCTCCACTGCTCATCCTTCCACTTCCACCCTTATTTTTCTTCAACCTGCACAAAATATTACCAAAAACCCCCTCAACATCCTCCAAATTACGACCTCTCGTTTCCGGGAATACCAGGTAAAAGAACAGCCAACCCACCGCCGTAATCCCGGCGTACAAGAAAAACGCGCCACCGATGGTAATCGCACGGTACAGGGACAAAAACGTCATTGTCACAACCCCACTCGTAATCCTATTTACGATTATACCCACGCTCACCCCTTGTGCGCGGAGCCTCAACGGGAATATCTCTGCGCTGTAAACAAACACCATGGGCCCCAATCCGATTGAGAAAAATGCCACGTCAGCCAGAATCGTAGCTATGCAAACCACTATTGCCCACTTCACTTTCTCGTGCGAGTTGTTGATGATTGTCAGACTCATCGCTAACATTGTCAGTGAAACTGCCTTGCCGGCCACACTGGTGAGGATCAACGGCCGCCGTCCGATCCGGTCGATGAGGAACGTGGCGATTAAGATGGAGCCCGTTTTGACGATTCCGACGGCGACGGTGGCGAGTAGTATATGACTGGAAGAGGTGATTCCGGCCTTCTCGAAGATTCTCGGGCTGTAAAGAACGACGCCGTCTATGCCGGAGGCTTGCTGGAAGAAGTGGAGTCCGATGGCGGCGATTAAGATGTGGCGGACGGCCGGCGTCGGGTGGAGGAAGAGTTCTTTCCAGACGAGTTTTTGTGGCTGGGGCGGTGGAACGACGTCGTCTGTGACGTTTGGGTGAATTCCAGCGGCGATTTTGATGTCGGCAAGTCTTTGTTGCGATTCTTGGAGGGAGATTGAGACTTTGTCGAGGACTCGCTTAGCTTCAAGGATTCTGCCTTGCATGACGAGCCAGCGTGGCGATTCGGGCATTGCTAGGACGATTATTACTAAAAAAGCGGAGGGGATTACGCCGATTCCGAGCATGAATCGCCAGCTCAAGTAAGTGGGGAGGTTGGAGAAGGCCAAATTGGAAACGTATCCTAACAATATCCCGAAATTAATGAAAACCTGTAAATGGAAAAAAAGGCAACATGTGTTTATTGTTAAGTCAGGGAAATTTGTCAGTAATATTTAATTTAATTTAATTTTTTTTTTTATAACTTTTGTTAGTGTTTAAAATAATTTTTGTTAGTGTTAATACTTTTTACTTTCTAAAAAATATTTAATTTTTTTAAGAAAATCTTTTTAATGTTACATTTAAAAGCTTATGAGTATTTTTTTTTAAATAAAATACTAATAATAAGAATATTTTTTATGTAGTAAAAAGTTTAATATGAATGAAACTTTTGAAAACTCAAAAAAAAAAATTATTTTTTTAAGAATATTTTTAAAATAGAGGATTAACGTTTCATTTTTTAATTTTTTTAAAAAAAAATTATAAATATTTTTATTAATTGAGTTTTAATTAAATATAAAATTAAATTATATGTATAATAAATTTTAAAATAGGTTGAATAAATCAACCAATTACAAAAGTTTTAAAATACTTTTAAAAACTCATATAAAATAAATATAAATTTAAAAGTTTTGTCATTTATTAAATATTTTTAAAATTTAGAAACTAAATAAATTCATAGAATAAACTTGGAAACTTAACTGACAATATAATATATCTCTTAATAATATTTCAAAATGTAAACAAAAATAAATAAATAAATAAATGTGACATATGGGTTCCTAGTATATAGTTTAATAATATATAATTTAATAACATGGTAAATGGAAAGAGTCCATAAGATATACTAGAGCTACAAAATTCAATTTTTCATGGTAAAAAAAAACATCTATAAAGTTAAATGGATAAAAACTAAGTCAAAAAATCCATTTTAAACATAGGAACTAATTAAATACATGTTTTTTTTTTTTTTTTTTTTTTT